>NC_082691.1:91110271-91476707 GCF_949987515.2 Delphinus delphis
CATGCTAAGGGCTTAGCATAGTGCCTGTCACGTTGTAAATACTCAATAAATAGCAACTACTTTTGTGATGCTCAAGAAATGCTGATGATAATAGCTAAAACCTAAAACACAAAGCAAAAGTTAGAAAGGAGGAATGCAGAAGCTTCAGGGGGAAATAAAAAGAAGGTCTCTCAACCCAGTATCTAATTAGTGCAAACATTGTTCTGTTACGCAGCCTTCCTTGATGCTAATTATTACATAGCTGTTTTGTGTGTGCACAGCTAATGAGCCTCTGAGCATGGAATTTGCCAAGGGAGATGGAAGCAGACACACAGCATGAAGTAAACTCTACAAACATTTATAGTTCCTGGTCCTCACGTCTGTCCCAGCCATTAGAAACAAAAATTTTTTAATAAGGATGGGAGTAAAACACCCAGGCGACTCTTCTTCCGGGTGAGTGTCCTGTGCTTTAACTGTGATTTCTCTATGCATTTTTGGGCAGCCAATGAATGAATGATGTGCTCTAGCGAGCCAGACCAGGACAGTTTAGTTGGACACATCATTCATTCATCAAGTCGGTACTATACGTTGAGCTCCTCTCAGGGACTAGGGACATGAGATGTGGTAACTTGCAAAGGGGCATGGGTTGTGGCTCCTGACCTCAGGAGGTTCAGGGTAGGGCAAGGCAGACATGCACTCACGGCAGAGGCAGGGATGAAAGTCTTATCAGAGGAGCCAGCCCTCGGAGAAAAGGCAGCGACTCAAGGCTCGGGAAGGGCAGTCTGGCAAGTCTCATATTGATCTCTTTTCTAATCCTTGAACAAAACAAGCTCTTTTTGGCCTCAGGACTTTGAACTTCCCCTTGTTTCATTTAGAACATTAGTATGGCTAGCTGCTCTATGTCTTCAAGTCCAAGTTCAAAAGTTACCTCTCAAAGGAGCTTTCCCCAGTTACTCTGTCTAACTTAGCCCCCTTCCCTTTTGGTCACTCTGACAGTTGGCTCTTTAGATTTTAAGACCACTTACTCTAATATGTAGTTCTAATTTTAATTACTAGTTATTTATTTTGGTCACTATTATCTACCCACCACCACCACTAGAACATAGCAGTAAGAGGGAAGGAAACTTGTTTAATATCAGTAGCACCTAACATACAACCTTTACCACTGTAGGCTCTTAATAGATTTTATAAATAAATGAATAAATTGGAAACAATGCCAAAGGACAGCATGCTGCTCTCTTTCATAGCCTTTGTACTCTGAGCAGTACATTGGAATTTATCCTCCTGATTTTCCTATTGCACTATAGGTCCATATAGGTCACTGATTTATCCCTGGTGCTAACTCTAGCCTATAGAACCCACTCCATAAATACTTGCTCAATGAACGAGCTGGGTTTTACAGAATGAAATGTATGAAGTATAGAAGAAGGAGAACAAGTTCCAGGTTTCTGTAACCATAGGTGCAGAGAAATGGACATCTAAGAGTTCATGGCCCGTTCGGCCGTCGCTGGGAGTTTGATGTGGCTGAGGCAGAGTATACGGGCAATGCCGGGAACAAGGATCCAGCAGGGGCCAAACTGGATGATCACGTCCTGCTAACGAGCCAGGATCTGATTCTGTTGCTGGTGGAAGTGAGGATAAAAGAGGGATTTTAGGAAGAATAAGTGGGTCTGAAATTCATTACCTTTCTTAGTTAAGAAACTGAGATGCCCATGTTGAATAGACACAGGGGTAGGAGCTGTACATAATGCAGGAGATCTAGAGTCAGGCTGCCTTGTATTTAAGTCCTGGCCCCTCTGCCTATTAGCTGTATCACCTTACGCTAGGCATCTCACTTCTCTAAGCCATAGTTTCCTTATACATAAAATTGGGGATGATCATAATAACTGTTTCACAGAGTTTTTGTGAATATTCAATGACACAGTGTATGAGCAATGTACCCAGCTATAATCAAAACCTACTAGGCTCTCATGAAATATTAACTATAATTACTATCATTGTAATCACCATAATTCTTTTGCCTGAAAAGCTGCTGAGGGAAACGCCCACCTCAAGAAATCCATTTGGAAGGAAGGAAACAGTCTGAAAAATATTGCACATTTATCAGGCATTTTTACATAAATGACTTCATCTTTACAATAGTGCTATGAGATATTCATTGAAGACTTTAGTTTACAGAAGACAAAACAGATATTCTAATAAGAAAGTTGCAGAATTAGATTTTCTCACTTCAAGAACAGTATCATGGATGGGAAATAAAATAGACATTCAAAGATTTCCACAAGCAGAATAAAAAAGAAATGAAAACCTTGAGGCCAAACTGAATAAGAGTGTTTCCCTCTGATCAAAAAGAACAAAATCCCCATAAGATGCCCCAGGCTGCCTCTTTCTGGTCAAACGCAAGGGCAGCAGCCATCAACCCCATCAGGGGTCTTAGAGGGGAGGGAGCACGTTCCAGGCTGGCCTACAGTGGGATTCTGTGCCTTCACCTCTCTCAACACAGTTAAAAGTCTCTCAGCCTAGCAAAGCTCATCCACAGAGGGCTGCATGCTCATTCCCAAGGGATGTCAGAGCCCAGAAAATAGAAAGAAATGTTGGGGAGCATCTTTTATCTTTAAAAGAACTAACAAAGAATCTACTTAGCGGGAGAGAATTGAGAATGCTGGGAATATCACTTTACTGACCCCCTTTCCCATTTAATGATCAGTTGCTAAACGCTGTGTCCTGCACACAGCTGAATCTCACACTTAAATGGTTGCTGTCCTTTTGATCTTCAAAGATGAATTGCCAAACCTGAGAGGGCTAGGAAATCATCCAAAAAGAGAGAGCAGCGACATGGCAAAACTTCTAGAAATAGCAGGGAAGAACTAAAAGGAATTAGGGTTATCGAGAGCAGGCAAGTTTAACAAGGACTTGGTACCAGCAGAGCATGAATTGGTGGACAGGACAGCAAGAGGGATTAACACTGTTGCCTGGACCACCGGTGCACAGACGTCCATCCATGTGCTTCTCCCTCTGCCCACCCCAGAAACCATTTGTGAATACCCTTCTGTCAGGCAAACTTGGAAGCAGATATATGCCAAGCTGGCCTGTCAGTATCAAAAGGAGTTTCACAATACTTCACAGTATTTATGTATCTTGTTTATAAAGCAACTAATAATTTCCAGGTCAATGATAGCTCAAGATTCTAGAACGGTCCAAGATGATCATTAGCCTGTATCATTTGTGGCACCTATAGGAAAAATCTCAGTTCACCTAGGTGCCTTCCACACAAGCCCCCACCTGGGCCTCATCTTTGACTCTGCACTCTGGTGATCGCTACCAGCAGCCCGCTCCCCTGGGCTGTACCTGCTCCCACAGACAGCACTGCCTGCAGGACCACAGCTTCCCCACAGAAGGGCCCATCCTGAGTCCCATTCAGCTCGGCCATCTTCTAATTCTACAGTGAGTCCATCCTCCAGGGGGACCACTGAGAAACACTTGTGGCTTGGAGAACAGTTATTTGCCCTCCAAAGGGTTCTCTGCTCTGATCTTTGATATAGCACTGTCAGCCCAGACTGGCCACAGCTCAGTTATTCCTGTGCATTATTTTCAAACTGAAAAGACTGAAATGACTCAACAAAGAATGACTGGTGGTTCCAAGAAGGAAAGACCTAACTCTCTCTACAGCTGGGTACTCAACTGGTCCAATATGATTACTCCGGGCAGCTTTCTCTCCAAGAAATGTCATCAGTGCCTCTTCTAGCCCCACAGGAGAGAGGGGTAGGTCTGATGATATACTCCAACACATACTCCCTGAAGGATCACTTACTAAAGAGCAATTCAAATCCCTTTCAGCTTCTTACAGGCACAGTTTGGAAAGTTATAGACATTTCCCAGATGCTCTTACAACAGAATTTTATATGTGACCTACTTTCTACCATGCAGGCACTCTTAAATGAGTCTTAGAGGGAGAAGTGAACAAGTAGAAAATAAGGCCAAATTTGGGGATATTGGACATTTTGGCAAGAAAAGAGGTGGACGTGTCTGGTTTTAGGGGTACAGGGAAGGTGAAGTTTCCAGTGTCCAATTCTTAGTATTATATGTGCTGAGCAGTGGGTAATTTCAGCAAGAGGGTCTCTGCTATATCAGTCACGTATGGTGTGATTAGACATTTCTCTTGAATCTTTTGCCTTCTCTGCTGTATTGATGGATCCAAGTCAAATCCTCTGGCCCTTGTAGAGATTCTGTGAGCGATATAATACTCTTCAATCAACCCCTTTCTGCTTCATTAGTTAGAAAAGATCTTGCTGCGGCTAAAAACTCTGACAGGTACGGGATTTTCTTAATGAAAAATTTAAATTAATGCTCTCAATCTCTTTTCCTAAGAAATTAAAATCTCAAGAGCCCACACAATTGCTCACCAATTTCTCCCTGCCGGATTCTGGCAGCAATTAAGCAAATTCCAGTTGTAACCTTTCAGTCAATCAATGACCTTCCCCAGAGCAATCTGTCCCCATCCCCAGGAAATCTACATTCCAATTTTGCATCTTTCAATTCTTATGTCTACATTAGAATATCAGTAGTCTCCCTTCTTCTGTGTATATAATATAGAAGTGAAAGACTAAAACCTCTCTTCAGATTAAGTGGGATTCCAACACAAGAGAACCTTTAGATAAGGATTTCCAAACTGATATCTGGTATCACTGAAAGTGTGGACCAAGGCTAGAGAATAGAGTTTGTACAATATTGACACAGCCATAGGAAGGACCACTTCTTTACCTCAAAAGGTAATGCTGTTAGAATGGAGTGTAATGAATTTTAAGACAATTTTTAACCAAAGCAAGTGAGATATTTAGTAATTTCCCAAAGTTTAGATGGCAATTCTAGATATTAAGCGCCTCCTCTCCCCAAGCATGTCTTTTTGTTTCCCAGTACTTTATTTTATTTTAATTGGAGTATAATTGTTTTACAATGTTGTGTTAGTTTCTGCTATACGATGAAATGAATCAGCTCTATGTATACATATCTCCCCTCCCTCTTGGACCTCCCTCCCATTCCCCCCCCACCATCCCGTCCATATAGGTCATCACAGAGTACTGAGCTGAGCTCCCTGTGCTATACTGCAGGTTCCCACTAGCTATCTGTTTTACACATGGTAGTGTATTTATGTCAAAACTAATCTCCCAATTCATCCCACCCTCCCCCTCTCCCCCTGTGTCCATGCGTCAGTTCTCTCCTCTCCCCAAGCAAGTCTTTTAATCTTTTAGCCTTGTTAATAATCAAGTCACAACGATTATCCCCCAAGGGGGATGTTGTCCCATCTTTCCTCAATTTCATGCTGGGTTGTCACAGCCTTACCAACATCTTTCTATTCCATTCTAAAATTTAAAAAGCATGTTTTTCACACTGAAAATCATGCAGTTTGCATATTGATCCACTACCATTTCCCAAAACAAGAGGCCAGTAACTGAGCAAAAGAGTTTTATAAAACAAAAAAAAAAAACAGACAAAAAAATCCCAGAACCTGATGATGTGTTTCATGAGAAGGATAATGATGTGTGGCGAAAAAAAGGTACATGCTAGCTATAAGGTCGGTGACTGGGTTTAAAAAGGCAGAATAATGATGTCAAAAGAGCACAAAGCCTGGAACTGATTCTGCTACTCAACAATAGGGGGACTTGGATGAATCACTGATTTTTTTTGTCCTCACTTGTTACATGAGGGTCCCATCAATCACAGGCAAGGTCCCCAGATGCTCTACCATGTAATGAGTCTAGGAATTGAGATTTATCTAATACTACCAGAGTTTCATGAGTTTGTAAAACCTAGTGGCAGCACAGTGCGATTGAAAAGGCAGTGGGTCTTCTGAGTCAGTCTGACTTTGAATTTGAATCCTGGTTTCAACACTTACAAGCTGTGAAACCTCGGGCAAGTTGCTTAACCTCTCTGAGCCTGTGTTTTCTTATATATAAAGTAGGATAAATAAAATACACTACATAGTGTTGCTTTGAAGCTTAAATTAAGCTTCAAGTTAAATTAACTGATGAGGTAAAAAGGAAAGAAATTGGGTGATTTGTAGAGACGTGGATGGACCTTGAGACTGGCCTTCAGAGTGAAGTAAGTCAGAAAGAGAAAAACAAATATCGTATATTAACGCATATATGTGGAATCTAGAAGAATGGTACAGATGAACTGGTTTGCAAGGAGGAAATAGAGACACAGAAGTAAAGAATAAACGTATGGACACAAAGGGGTGAAGGAGGGGTGGGATGAATTGGGAGATTGGGATTGACATATATGCACTAAGACGTATAAAATAGATCCCTAATGAGAACCCACTGTATAGCACAGAGAACTCCACTTCGCTGTACAGTAGAAACTAACACAACATTGTAAAACAACTATATCCCAATAAAAGAAATAATAAAATAAAATAAATTAAATGATGAGGAGTGCCTATGACAGTGCCCGAGTCAAAATTAGCGGGTTCCCTACCTCCCTCTGTCTTTTTCATGTCCTGAGCTAAAATAGGAGAAAGCATTGATGACTTATTCTTTCCTGAATAAAGGAAGAAACTAATTTATTATTGTATAACTTTGAGAAAAATTTGCTTAAATGACTTCTTTACTACAGCTTCCACCAGTCTTTGGTGGATCTAGTGTACAAAACCTTTTTCTCCTCTCTTAGCATTTATTTATTTTACAAATATTTATTCAGCACTTAACTATGTGCTGCTCCGTGTTCTAAGCAAAAGGGATACAGTGGAGAACAAAATAGACCAGGTCCCCATCCTCCTGAAACTTATGCTCTGGGAGATGTCTTTCATAACAGTTTTAGAAATAATGTCCTAGAAATTGTCGTCTTCCATTTGGGCATCATCCTGCACGTCAGTACTGGGCTTTACAAACCTCACCTTCTCCTCTTTCAAAGGAAAATAAACTCATGGAGGTTACCTTATACTCATATGAGATTAAGTGAGAAATCTGCAGGGTATAAAAGAGAACATGAATTTAGAGTCAACCAAATGTGGACTCTGTCATTTATTAGAGACGTAACCCTGGGCAAATATTGAATAAATTAACCAGGGTTCCTCAGTTTCCTTCATACCACTATTTACTTGCAAGGAAATATGGAATTTTTATGAGATAATATATGTAAAACACTTAAAGCAAAGCGTGAGATTAGAAACAGAACAATACTAATCATAATAGAGATTCCATCTTATTACTTGTTTTTCCATTGATCAGAAATAAAGGAGCTATCTTAAGTGCAGAAGTTCACACAGGGAAAGCTGTAATATCCATTCATGATTATTTGAGAAAAATGGTATAAATATATATGAAACCCACACATGCCACCTGTTACATTTTACTTAAACCAGGAAACATATGTCATGGAAAGTGTGAGTGAATCCCATTAAGAAAATCTTCTATCTGACATGTCTCCCTAGCTCAACTCGTAGGATAAGATATTCTTTGTGCAGAGTTCCTGGTGCCAAAACAGGATTCATAGAACCCTCCACTGTTGAGAGGGAAAAGGTTAGTTTTAACAAAGGTATGTTATGCACAAAAAGAAGAGTACATTTTAATGACCTACGAAATGCATAACTGGTAATGTTGTGAAATACAGACCTCAGGGTAATTCCATTTTCAATTAATTATCTACCTTAATTTTTGACATAAAAAATTACAGACTGTCTACACGCTTGAAATATTTTTACCACTATTTTTCAAGCCTGAATCAGACTTTTAACCTTCATTACATATCACTAAATGGGAAATGTAAAACGGTGAACTATTTACCAGTCCAATTAAAAAGGAGCCACACTTAATGTGTTTATCAAATATCCTGAGGAGTCTTTTTTAATCACGTTCCCATTTTGTCCGATATATTCCAAGCTTTTCAACATTCTCCATGTTCACCCAGCCCCACCATCAGCCACCACCTGCTTAATCACGATCCCATTTTTTTCCTCCCCATCCATTAAGCTGCAGTTTCTCTCACCGCAGGAGAGAACAAGGATGGCATGTGTGCTTGTGTGTGTGTGTGTGTGTGTGTGTGTGTCTATGAATTTCACACTAGAGCAGTAAGTCTGAATTTTAGTTGACACTGAAATCTCCTAAAGAACATTTTAATTTTCAAAATGACTGATGCTGATTTAGTTGGTCTGGGTTACACTTGGGTACTGGGACTTTTATAAGTTCCCATAGAAAATTGTGTGTGCAGCCCAGGTTGAGAACCACTGGACTGGAACATAGAGACGTCTTCAATCCCTTTTCTTTTCCCACTCTATATTTATGCTGAAGATGTTGGTTCTCTGACTAGGTTAAAAATCAATTACTTTGAAAACTGTATCTGTTAGTTCTTCCACTTTGGGGACTATCTCACTGAGTAGATAAGGCCACTGATTTCCATTAGATCTGTATAGTTGCCTCCAGATGAGTGACATTTGTACAGCTGGCACACGAACTCAGTGCACTGACCCTAGCCCCACGTCATGCCTTCCAAATATGCACTACAATCAGCAGAGGCTTCCATGCTCTGGAAAGAGCAGCCTGAATCCTAGACATTCACCTGCAGGTCCACCCTGCTTCTAGCCATCCTGAAGTTGGAGGTAACCATTTCTATGGACCACCTCATCAGAGGCTAAAAGAGTGAGGCCTGTGAAAGGGGTCCTTCCTGACCATCAGTGGCAAGTCAGCCAATCCTCCCCAGTTTCTGGGGATATTCTTATATTCATTTATTATGGATTTCATCTTCATTTTTCTGAGTTTCTCCTTATAATTAATCTAGCTCGTATGAATTTTCAGGTCCATTTTAGAATCAAAAATGAGCAAAGGCCAAGGAGATATTTTAATGCAGAGTTCACTGAGGCCCACTGTATTCATTTGCTAGGGCTGCCATACACCGAACCAAAGAGTACGTGGCTTAAATAATAGAAATTGATTTTCTCACAGTTCTGGAGGCTAGAAGTCCAAAATCGAGATGTCAGCAGGGCTGATTTCTTCTGAGGCCTTGCTCACTGGCTTGTAGATGGCTGTCTTCTCCCTGTGTCTTCACATGGTCTTCCTTGTGTGTCCGTATGTGTCCTAATCTCCTCTTCTTATATGCCAGTCATATTGGAATAGGCCCACCCGTATGACTTCATTTAACTTGAATCTCCTCTTTAAAGGCTCTATCTCCACATACAGTCACATTCTGAGGTGCTGTGGGTTAGGACTTCAACATTTGAATTTGGGGGGAAATAACTCAGCCCATACAACAATGAAATAAAAGAGTTTAACACCTCTTTGTCTTCCCTCAGCTGGGATTCTATTCGTATGAAACCATGGCCGTGATAATTGGTTTGGTTTACTTTCTCCAGCATGAGAGCAGAGTCTGACTGTCTGGGAATGGATAGAAAGATAGCTCTGTGTAATTCTGAAATTCCATGATAAATGTAGATGGTAAGCTAATCTAACTAAACAAATATGAAGGCTCTGAAAAAAATATTAGAAATACAGCGCCTATCAAGTTATGTGGTAGAAAAAGGAAAAAATATAAAATAATTTAACTGATTTCATGAAAACTATATATGTTGATAATCTAGGAGAGCCTTGATTTTTCATTTTCAGCCTCTTGATCTTTCTAAGTTTGTCCATACTTGTCAGGATGTAGTCCTGATTTAGGGCTTGAAATATATAGTCACCATGCAGCTGTCTTAATTGGCCTGTTTTGCTAAGTTGTTTATTTGTGCAAGGAGACTGTTCCTATCCCCCCATCTGTGCAGAGGACTTCAATTTGAATTCATCAATTGCCTACTGAAAAGTACTTGCACGATGCTCAATATATGAGCCTTTCTCAGTCTCCTTCTAAAGGTAATTCACCCAAGATTTCCTTCTGGAGTTTGCACATCTGAAGATCCTGCCTGAGTCCGTCAATCCACTCAGATTAAAATTATGGTTCAGGGGCTTCCCTGGTGGCACAGTGGTTGAGAATCTGCCTGCTAATGCAGGGGACACGGGTTCGAGCCCTGGTCTGGGAGGATCCCACATGCCGCGGAGCAACTAGGCCTGTGAGCCACAAGTACTGAGCCTGCGCGTCTGGAGCCTGTGCTCCGCAACAAGAGAGGCCGCGATAGTGAGGCCCGCGCACCGCGATGAAGAGTGGCCCCTGCTTGCCACAACTAGAGAAAGCCCTCGCACAGAAACGAAGACCCAACACAGCAAAAATAAATTAATTAATTAATAAAGTCCTACCCCCAACATCTTCTTTAAAAAAAAAAAAAAATTATGGTTCAAAGGCAGGAACCTACCTTGAGGTTTGGGCTTAGTCAGTTTGCCACAGGGCTTGGAGATGGTGACTGTCTTCTGACAGTCAGCGTTGTGGAGGGCTCGCTTCAGGCTTCCAGTTCTGGTCTTCAAGGCCGTATTCAGATCACATTCTCCCCAGGCCTGGAACTGGTATTTGCACTCCGCTAGAGGCAGGGTAGGACCAAACAGAAATCTGTGAGTTCCTCTTGGAGTGCCATGAAGATAGACACTTTTGTTAACTTTTTGTAGTGAGGTAATTGTAGGTTCATATGCAAGAAATAATACAGAGAGATCCCATATACCCTGCACCCAGTTTCCCTCAGTGGTGATATCCTGCATAGCTATAGTCCAATAGCGCCACCAGGAAATTGACATGGACACAGTCCATAGATGTTATTTAGGTTTCCCCAGTTTCACCTGCACTCATTTGTGTATATGTACGTGTGCACATTTAATCCTCTGTGACTTTATCACATGTGTAGGTAAGAGTGAGTACCCCCACCGTTAGTATTCAAACAACTTCTAACACAAGGGTCCCTCGGGTTATCCTTTTACAGTCAGAACTTAACTTTCTTCTTCCTTTCCTACCTCCTTAACCCTTGGCAATTACTAATCTGTTCTCCACCTCTGTAATTGTGTCATTTTACGCATGTTATATAAACGGAATCATACAGTATGTAATCTTTTGAGACTGGCTTGTTTTGCTCAGCAAAATTTCCTGAAGGTCCATCCAAGTTGTATTAATCAATAGTCTGTTCCTTTCATTGTTGAGGAATCCTCCATGGTATGGATGTACCCCAGTTTGTTTAACCATTCACCAGTTGAAAGATTATCTGGGTCATTCCCAACTTTTGGTAACCGCTAAAGCTGCTATATACGTTCATGTATAGGTTTTTATAAGAACATAAATTTCCATTTCTCTAGGATAAATGCCTAAGAGTGAAACCACTGCATGGTATGGTAAACACAAGTTCAGTTTTGTGAAAAACTGCCATACTCTTTGCCAGTGTGGCTCTACTATTCTGTCTTCCCATCACCAATGTATGAGTGATCTAGTTTCTCTGCATCCTCGCTAGCAATTGATGTTATTTCTAATTGTAGCCGTTCTGATAGGTGTGTAGTATATAGTGATGTCTCTTGGTTTTCATTTGTATTTTCCTAATGGAGAAAAGATGGTGAACATCTTTTCAGGTGTTTATTTGCCACCTATATATCCTCTTCAGTAAAATGTTTGTTCATGTCTTTTGCCCACTTTCTAATTGGATTGTTAGTTTTGAGAGCTCTTTATATATTCTAGGTATAAGACCTTTAAGACACACTTTTTAGGACATTTTGCGTGTAGTTCTTTAGGGTACCCATATAGAATTTAAGATCAAATGTATCTGAATTTCACCATGCCTTTATAGAATTTACCTCCATTCATAAAAAGTTATAACCCCAAAGGTTGTAGAGAATGAAAAAGATATAGTACGTATATTCATTATCCTTCTCCATTGATCAATAGGCTAAAGCACATTTCTGTAAACCAGTGAGAATATTTGGGGCATTGTGTCCCACTATGGCTGAGAAAGACAAAGAATCTAGAATGTGAAAAAACAGGCAATTTGGGTGTTCAGTGGTGGGTTTAAAGTTGGAAGTGTGAAAGATTCCTTCTCAAATAAGGAGATGAGGTCAGCATGAAACTGGCAATAGTCAGTGAGAGAAAATCTGTGAAAAGTGGCTCATAGTAGCCCTGCTGGATCTGGTAAGTAAATCTATGAACCAGTGTGGAGAGTGGGGAGGGAAAAAATAGAGAGAGAGGGCCTGGAAGTAACAGAAAGAGATCTGGAGGAGGAGGAGAATAAGTAAGAAAAGAGGAAGGGAAGATCAAAGGAATCTAAAAATAGAAGAAGGAAAGAGAACACTGCTAGGAGGGATCAAGGGCATATTTTCTGTCCCTTTTGGTAAGATAGTGGCCTCAGTCAGGGACTATTCTGACACGCCCACCGAAAGGAAACATGCAGCAATATCCGGAGATATTTTCAGTTGGTGCAGTTGGTGAGGTGGGGAGTGCCACAAGAAACTAGTGGGTAGAAGTCAGAGATGCAGTTAATTATCCTACAATGCACAGGACAGCCCTCCCTCCAGGACAAAAAACTGTCTGGCCCCAAATTCTGGTAGAATTGAAAATGAGGGACCTGGGGTTAGGCGAGATGCTTGGTTATTTTGCATCTGATAAAATAAACTTGTTAAAATAATAAATAGAGTCAACCTCAAAAAGATGCTTGATGGAAGAATGACAGAATTATCTCAGGGTGGACAACTAAATGACTAGGACAGAAGGGGTGGGGTTTACCTCCAAATTGCTTTTTCCAGTTGCAGGGGATCTTACATCTCTGGGTCTTCATGGTTTGTTTACACTCAACTCCGGTCCGGGTGCCCTCCCGGGTGCCCAGCCCACAGTCCCCACTGGTGGGCACACACACACTCCACTGCCATTCTCCACAGTCAGACTTCTTCACTTTCTTTTCTGAAAGGGCGGAAGGAAAAACAATCAACGTCCAGAAAACTCTTTAACTGCTAGATATAACCAAGTTAATTCCTGAGCTCCATACTTGCATGGTTGTGCTTTTAACCTCTATCTTCAGTGTCCAGTAAAGAGTAGGAACTCGATAGGTGTTAGCTGAATGGTTGAATCAACCAATGACCAAGAGAATGGAGAAAGAAACCTAAGGAGCTAGAACTAATATTCATTTAACTCTTACTATGTGCCAGGGACTGTGCTAAGTGATTTGCTGACATCTCCTTTTAGAAGCAAACATTTCTGAAAAAGAGAAGATGATCCAAGTCAGTTAAACCTAAAAAATGATAAAATATTCTTTGAGAAGTAACAGTTGTCAGATTAGCCATTTCAATGCATGTCAGCGTTCCTTTCTCTGTCTTATAGGTGGAATAGCATAAATTAAATGTGGTGGACCACAGATGTAATAGACTCTCAGCTCCACAGCCTCCTTATGACATTGCGAGTGACACAGAAAAGGTGCTTTATCCTCCCTAAGCTTCAGTTTCCTCCTTTGTAAATATGAGATAAAACAAAACTTGCTTGCCGGACTCTTTTTGAGGAAGAGTGTCAACATAAGTAAAACACTTGATTCCTGGTCAATTTTCTGTATGTTGTAGCTGTTAATATGATCATTATTATTTCAGTCAATAGTTAATGATCACCACCTATACTTCAGGACTTAGAGTGGGGGGCGGAATCAGAGGGGATGTCACTTAGGTTCCTCTAAATACTTGGAAGGAAGGAAGTGGGGAAGAAAGGAAGAAAGAAAAGGAGGGAGGGAGGGAAGGAGGGAAGGATTAGATGGATGTTAATCAGTGAAGAGCTTTGTGTTCATAACCGTATTGCTTACCTGGTTTCTCTTTCTTTCCTGCTTCAGCAGTATCCACAGCTGCTAAAATGAAGATAAATGCCAGGAAGGCAGCTGCAAATTTCCGACGCTGCTGCAGGTACTGTTGAGTCTGCATTCTAGGAACAAACAGAGAGACAGAAGAAGGTGGCATCAACCTAAGTAACTATATATAGTCATCCTTATAACTCCCGACAGTTCGCAAAAACAGCCATGGTGTTGTAGCGCACGTGGATAATCTGAATGGACACGGTGAATGGATTACCTGTGCAGGTATATGTTTGCTGTTATCTTCAGAGGCATCAGTAATGACCAACATCTCAGATTTTTTTTATCGTTTCCATCATCATGATTATCTTATCATCATAGTTCTATTATTCATTGGTCCACTGAAGAGTAAAGCCCAGAACAGAAGAAGAGCTAGCACACCTTCGATCTATAGCAAAAACACTTCTAAACTCACATGTGCTGAAAATCCACTAAATTCTAGGATGGAATGAAGAGTTTACACTTACTCATAATTTGAAATTCTCCACATTTGATATGAATAAAAATCCCAGGATAACAATATGAAGACTCCCTTAGAACTTAAAGTCATTTGCGACAGCCTAGTGTCAGTATGATTGCCTTGCTGAGCAAACTTGGGAAGTCTCAGTTCAAGCCCCAGGACAGCCCACTTCTCGAAGCTACACCAAGTCACTGGCTGCAGCAACTCACCTGGAAGCCCTTTATCTCTATCTGGTATGTTCATGGTGTTTTATACTTCATATAAAAATGACAGGAATAACATATGGTCATTAACTCTGAGAATTTTTCTTCCAGAAGTATAGATTATATAAACTGTTTAGATAATTTTACATTCTCATGAATGTAAACAATGAAACATCACACATATAAGGGATTGAGATCACTCTATTCTGCAATTTGCTTTTCCTCATTCAAACACATCTATGAAATGATGTCCTTGTCCGTGAATTTTTCCCCCTTTCTGTGACATTGGAAATGCTATCCCTTATTAGTGTTTTTTTAATTGATGACTCTAGATTCCATTGTATGGATGAAGCATATTTCATCTATCAGTTAAAGTTAGTATTTTGGTCATTTGGTCCTTTCAATGAATCTTACATCCTAAATAGCTACTCAGCATCTCCATTACTTTCTAAAATCTAAAATGAGGTGTTTTGTTCTTCCTCTTAATGCTAAATTTTTATAACTATACTTCACTGATGGTCAGACAGAAGAGTTCCTACTGATGCGGAGACTTTTCCTATGACTCTCATTGGACATGAACTATATGAGAAGCCGATCTGGATGTACTGGTTGGCAAGCCTTCTCAGAGCTGAGTACCCTGGTGCACCTACACTGCTATACATATATGACTTAGCCATGCGTCATTTACAATTATTAGGTGTAATGTGAACCAAGGTGAAGGTCTTCTGTTGTTTTCTCCAAAGGCTGTCCAAGAACATACTCGCAGTGACTAACCACTTTGGTGGCAGAAACTTTTCATCTGAACTTTCTTAAAGGGTAAGTTAACTTTTAAATTCAGAACTTTAAAAATTTAACGTATTTCTTTCCAAGTTGGAATACACCTTTATGTTTCACAATTACCTTTGAATACCTGAAATATTTAGATTGTGAATTAGATGAGAATTCAGAAATTTCCATCATGAAAGCACAGCTCTTGAGAGAACTTTCTGGCCAAGCAATGGAGAGATGCTTGCAGAGCCTTGTAAAGAAATGTCACTGAGGAAGCATGGCCACTTGGCAGAAACAGAAAGAACTCTTCCATAAATAACACACACACACAGAGTTATTAATAGAAAGGTGCTATTGCTGGCTATTTTAACCTCAGCATTTCTAGCCTGACATTGCTAAGTTCTTACTTTTATAATTATTTCCAAAAAGCTTTCTCTCAATCAAGTTAAATTCACTCAATTTCAAGAAAAAAAAATCCCACATGGGCCAGAATTTCCTGACCAAAAATTTCTTTTGAGTCATAGAATGGTCTATTAAACAAGTGATCTTAACTATAGTGGGAGCAGAGAGGAAGGAAGGAGACAGGAATTGGGATGAGAGCTGGTAGAACGGAAGTGCACTCTAGTCTATGTTATTTCTCCTATTGATTCAGAAAAATTCGGAATCTTAATTAGTGGGCAAGCGGTTAATTTCAGCTTTTAGATGTTCTAAAGAAAAATGCATGCAATTCCATGCGTACAGGGAAAATGTGTAAAGTATGTGATCAGCAATAGGTGTGAGTTGGAGAATCTTCTCAACCTCTTTTCCCTTCCCTCCTGTTTTGCCTACCATTCTGTTTAAGCCTCTATTTTGATAGCTTAAGATTTTTTGGGGTAGAGCAAATGAAAAAATGGTTATTTAAAAGAGGAGAATAAGGGAGTTTAGAAAAGAGATGACTCAAATTATCCAAAAGCCCAAGTAGCATGCTGGTGCCTTGGTACCGTGGCAAAACCTTGGGTAATTAAACATGTGTAGATAACAGTTTCCCTTGCTTGTGGTATTTGCATAGTTGATTATTTGTCCTTAGCATCAAGCAAAGGCAAAAGCATCTGTATATGGTTTAACCCTGCCTGCTATCCAACAGTTGCTAGATGAGCATGGAGGCAAGAACATTGACCTTAAGGAAGTGGTCAGGATCATGACTTATTTTTCACACGGAGGGAAATAAAACAGTGGCAGAATAAGCCTTGCTAAGTCAGCTCAGTTCTTTTGAATAATTTACTTATTTTCACCCCCTCCTACTGCCATCTTGTGTTGAGCTTGCTCTGACAGATTTAATTTCATAGGGTTTAACGGTTAAGTTGAAGACTACCCTAGATGTCTGTTGTCTGGAAATTATTGTTGAGTTATCTCAATCACTAATAAGTATGAAGTTCAGGGTTTCCCCTGAGTTGGTTTCTGAAACCAACTCAGGGGAAAAGTGTTAATTTATTAAGTCCTGGTCACTTCTATGGAGAAATCGCTGATGAAAAGGAAAAGAGAGCTCTCCTTTCCTTTAGCATTTTAATAGGATCTAGAATTTTTAAAGATGATTAACATCTCGTGTAAACACAAAACAAGAATGCTGGAATCTGTCTCTTAGTGACCTGTTTGGAATGACTAATATAGGATTTGAGGCAGAAGCTTTGGCTTAAACTTCAGTTCCACCATATAATTTTTGGAATGTTCTTGGGCAAATCACAACCATTTGAACCGCTGTTTTGACATCTACAAAGTGGGTTTGATTATAACAACAACTTGAGAGGTTTATTGTGAAAATGCAAGATGTAGACACAGAGCTAACCCAGAATATCAAGAAATATATTATTAGTTGTTGAATAAAGTTAATTCACCCCTACACTCGTATTACTTACTAAAAGAAAGTACTTCTTTTTATTAAGACATAACAAGCATGACACTTTAAGCCGTCTAATATCTAAAATCAAAAGATAAAAATTTTAAAAAACAAAAAAGGAGACAGAGATATGATTTAATGCCAACTAAAGATTTGTTCAGCTTTCTAAGGATACAAATTTGTTCAGCCTTTTGACTTCTTAAAAAGTTAAAATAAACTCAAGGACCTTCATGCCCAGTATTTCTTTGGAGTTCGCTGAAGTAAAGAGATTCCATGTTGAGAATTAGGGAAACTGTTGATGTAATTTAACGTGTATGAAATGAAAAAAAAAATCTAACTTTGCAACTGCATTTTATGCCTCTTGTGTGGTGAAACTATTCTACTGCCCTCTTTATTTCAAGTACCTAGGATAGGAACCCAGCACTTAGTTGCCACTCAGTAAAATTTTTGCCAGCAAAAATTATCGCCAAAACATGGTATCAAACAGAGGAATTAATATTCATGCTAAAATGATGTCTCAGCCCTTTGTCTATACCATGGGATATAAAATTCACTGAAGAAATTGGGCTGCAAACAACCAGAATCTAAAGCAGTTTCATACATACAGGAATGGTCAGTGAATGATTTGCAATGCTTCTGCACCATATATTACACATCATCAGACTTTTCTAGATATTTTGTGATCTACGTGCCTAAATTTCTGTGAAAAAGTATATTTTTCCTTTTTATAGGTCACTTTTTTTCATTTTCACCAACTCTTCTTCAAGTCGGAATCCTCATATTGATTTATTTTCAAATGGTTTGGTCGTTGCCTTAGATTCCTAAAGTCTCATATAAATAGCCATTATGTTTACAATGGAATCTTTTGCTAAATCAGACCTTCACTTTGACCTTGTTAAGCTTATTTAAAAAACAAGCCTTGAAAAGAATGTGTCCCAAGCACGTGTGTGCATGATGACCTCAGGTACACTCTACTCACACCCCAGGAATGAGTTCAACAGTGTTCCATCTTTGATTTTAACTACGTGCATTATCAATTAGGTGGATAAAGAAGGACATTCACTTAATTTTGTACAACTCAATAGAAACAGGCAACTTTAAGGCTGAAATATTTTCATGGCATGGTGGCACCTGCTGGAAAAATGTGATATTTTAAGACATCTTCTTTAGACATCTATTCACTGATTTTTAGAGCACCTACTAAGGGCCAGGTGTATGCTGGGCATGGGAACATGATAAAAGAATATGATTCAGCCCTCCCCCTAAAGGAGTTCTGTCTAACTGGGAGAAAAGGGAGAGAAATGATTCACTATGGTAAACATCATTAAAAGTTTATACACGTAGTGCTAGCTCAGTACATAGGCTCAAGTGATAATTTTGCTTAGCAAGGTTGAGTGAGGTAGAGGGCTGGGTATACTTTACCTTTTTTTTTTTTAATAGTTGAAGTCTTCTAAATAAAGAAAAGAGGGAAGGAAGAGAAATTCAGGCAGAAAGGACCAAATAAGTGAATATGTGGAGATGATGTTTATAATACATTCAGTGACAGAATGTGATTAGAATAGAGTGTACAGTAGTAAGTAACAGTGGGTGGACCTCAAAAGGAGAAAGATATAATGAGTTAATCCTGGGAGCTGTGAGGGAGGAAGATAGACAGAGTTATTAACTGGTCTGGAGAAGTGAAACAAGGGAAGGTCAGGGAGGGAGGAAAAGGCTGCATGTTGTATAAACGTGACTAAAACCCTAAATTACCACCAGAGGGGCAGCCACCATACTCAACAGTCCATCCAGATATCTTTAATATAGTACATTTGTTACCCTTTTGGCTTTGTTTTTATTTTTGTTTATCAGTTTTGTGGCTGTTCTATGTACTTTGGTTCATTTTGGGGTGTTTATTACCAAAGTATTATGATTGGAGTCAAGAATGAGCTCCAAGACTCAAAAACTTCATGCTCAAAAAAAAAAAGTTCACACACACACATTTAAAAATCCCTTCTGATATTCATTAGAAAAATAAAGTTGGGCTAAAGCAGTGATTTTTAGAGCACCGGTGTTTCCAGGAAGAGGTCAAAGGCTGCTGCCAGGCGTTAAAGGATCCTGAAAATGTGTGTTGAAAGCCACCCTTCTGTGCCCATAGCTCCCACCCTTATCTCAGCTTCAGCTGGAGCAGCTCTTCTTTAACTACTTTCCTTAGTGGCTTCCTTGTAAGTTGTCATTTGTCAAGAAAGAAAAATGTATTTAAAAGTCACTGGTCTGGCCAATATCAAGATCTACCCAGTAGGGGATATGATGGTACAAAACAGTATTTTTTCAAAAGGTAGAAATGGGAAAATGTCCCAAGTAGGTGATGTAAATATGGAATATATTTGAGTATGCAAAATGCCTTGTGGTAGCAAAAATAGGAATTTTACAAGTGTGTATTCTAACTATTCCATACCTCACATTAAAGTTGGACATGATTATGTCCTCTTATCAAAGATCAAACACACAGTATAACAAGTATGATTACAAATATGAGGAAAATATCTCAGAAAATCATAAGGCATTAAAAACAAAATTTTTAATACTGTGGGAAGAGAAGAGCCTTTGGAGTCAGCCAGATTTCTTCCATATAAGCTTCGTCACTTATTATATCTGTGATGTGGACAAAGCAGTCACTCCCTTTTACTCTCAGTATCCTCCTGTAAGAAAATTTAGTTTTATCACGCAGGCTCGTTGTTTGTTTAAAGATCACAATGAGAGGAGACCTTCAAGATGGCGGAGGAGTAAGACGCGGAGATCACCTTCCTCCCCACAAATACATCAGAAATACATCTACATGTGGAACAGCTCCTACAGAACACCTCGTGAATGCTGGCAGAAGACCTCAGACTTCCCAAAAGGCAAGAAACTCCCCCATGTACCTGGGTTGGGCAAGAGAAAGAACAGAGACAAAAGAATAGGGACGGGGCCTGCACCTCTAGGAGGGAACGTGAAGGAGGAAAAGCTTCCACACACTGGGTACCCCTTCACTGGCAGAGACGGTGGGGGGTGGAGCTTTGGAGCCACGGAGGGGAGCGCAGCAACAGGGGTGCAGAGGGCAAAGCGGAGAGATTCCCGCACAGAGGATCGGTGCCGACCTGCACTCACCAGCCCGAGAGGCTTGTCTGCTCACCCGCCGGAGCGGGCGGGTCTGGGAGCTGAGGCTCCGGCTTTGGAGGTCGGATCCCAGGGAGAGGAATGGGGTTGGCGGCGTGAACACAGCCTGAAGGGGTTAGTGCTCCACGGCTAGCTGGGAGGGAGTCCGGGAAAAAAACCTGGAGCTGCCGAAGAGGCGAAAGGGTTTTTTTTCCCTCTTTGTTTCCTGGTGCGCGAGGAGAGGGGATTCAGAGCGCCTCTTAAAGGAGCTCTAGAGACGGGCGCGAGCCGCGGCTATCAGCGCGGACCCCAGAGACGGGCATGAGACGCTAAGGCTGCTGCTGCCGCCACCAAGAAGCCTGTGTGCGAGCACAGGTCACTATCTACACCCCCGTTCCGGGAGCCTGTGCAGCCCGCCACTGCCAGGGTCCCGGGATCCAGGGACAACTTCCCTGAGAGAACATACGGCGTGCCTCAGGCTGGTGCAACGTCACGCCGGCCTCTACCGCCGCAGGCCCGCCCCGTACTCCGTACCCCTCCCTGCCTCCCCGGCCTGAGTGAGCCAGAGCCCCCGAATCAGCGGCTCCTTTAACCCCGCCCTGTCTGAGCGAAGAACAGAGCCCTCCGGCGACCTACACGCAGAGGCAGGGCCAAATCCAAAGCTGAAACCTAGGAGCTGTGCGAACACAGAAAAGAAAGGGAAATCTCTCCCAGCAGCCTCAGGAGCAACGGATTAAAGCTCCACACTCAACTTGATGTACCTGCATCTGTGGAATACCTGAATAGACAACGAATCATCCCGAATTAAGGAGGTGGACTTTGGGAGCAACGATATATATATATTTTTCCTTTTTCTCTTTTTGTGAGTGTGTATCTGTATGCTTCTGTGTGTGATTTTGTCTGTATAGCTTTGCTTTCACCATTTGGCCTAGGGTTCTTTCTTTCCCTTTTTTTAGTATAGTTTTTAGCACTTGCTATCATTGGTGGATTTACTTTTTGATTTGCTTGCTCTCTTCTTTCTTTTTTCTTTATTACTTTTTAATTTTTTATTTTAATAGTTACTTTTTATTCTAATAACTTTATTTTACTTATTTTCTTTTTTCTTTCTTTCTTTCTTTCCTTTTTTCTCCCTTTTCTTCTGAACCGTGTGTCTGACAGAGTCTTGCTGCTCTGGCTGGGTGTAAGGCCTGTGCCTCTGAGGTGGGAGAGGCGAGTTCAGCACATTGGTCCACCAGAGACCTCCCACTTCCACATAATATCAAACAGCAAAACCTCTTCCACAGATCTCCATCTCAATGCTAAGACCCAGCTCCACTCAACGGCCAGCAAGCTCCAGTGCTGGACACCCCATGCCAAACAACTAGCAAGACAGGAGCACAACCCCACCCATTAGCAGAGAGGCTGCCTAAAATCATACTAAGTTCACAGACACCCCAAAACACACACCCGAACACGGTCCTCCCCACCAGAAAGACAAGATCCAACCTCATCCACCAGAACACAGGCACTACTCCCCTGCACCAGGAAGCCTACAAAACCCACTGAACCAACCTTACACGCTGGGGGCAGACACCAAAAATAAATGGGAACTACGAACGTGCACACTGCAAAAAAGAGACCACAAACACAGTAAGTTAAGCAAAATGAGAAGACAGAGAAATACACAGCAGATGAAGGAACAAGGTAAAAACCCACCAGAACAAACAAATGAAGAGGAAATAGGCAGCCTACCTGAAAAAGAATTCAGAGTAATGATAGTAAAGATGATCCAAAATCTTGGAAACAGAATGCAGAAAATTCAAGAAACATTTAACAAGGACGTAGAAGAACTACAGAGCAAACAAACAATGATGAACAACACAATAAATGAAATTTAAAATTCTCTAGAAAGAATCAATAGTAGAATAACTGAGGCAGAATAATGGATAACTGACCTGGAAGATAAAATAGTGGAAATAACTACTGCAGAGCAGAATAAAGAAAAAAGAATGAAAAGAATTGAAGACAGTCTCAGAGACCTCTGGAGCAACATTAAAAGCACCAACATTCGAATTATAGGGGTCCCAGAAGAAGAAGAGAAAAAGAAAGGGACTGAGAAAATATTTCAAGAGATTATAGTTGAAATTTTCCCTAATATGGGAAAGGAAATAGTGAATCAAGTCCAGGAAGCACAGAGAGTCCCATACAGGATAAATCCAAGGAGAAACATGCCAAGACACATATTAATCAAATGATCAAAAAATAAATACAAAGAAAAGATATTAAAAGCAGCAAGGGAAAAACAACCAATAATATACAAGGGAATACCCATAAGGTTAACAGCTGATCTTTCAGCAGAAACTCTGTAAGCCAGAAGGGAGTGGCAGGACATACTTAAAGTGTTGAAAGGGAAAAAGCTACAACGAAGATTGCTCTACCCAGCAAGGATCTCATTCAGATTCCAAAGAAGAATTAAAACCTTTACAGACAAGCAAAAGCTAAGAGAATTCAGCACCACCAAACAAGCTTTACAACAAATACTAAAAGCACTTCTCTGGCAGGAAACACAAGAGAAGGAAAAGACCTACAATAACAAACCCAAACAATTAAGAAAATGGTAATATGAACATACATATCGATAATTACCTTAAATGTAAATGGATTAAATGCTCCAACCAAAAGACATAGACTGGCTGAATGGATACAAAAAGAAGACTCATATATATGCCATCTACAAGAGACCCACTTCAGACCTAGGGACACATACAGACTGAAAGTGAGGGGATGGAAAAAGATATTCCATGCAAATGGAATTCAAAAGAAACCTGAAGTAACAATTCTCATATTAGACAAAATAGACTTTAAAATAAAGACTATTACAAGAGACAAAGAAGGACACTATGTAATGATCAAGGGATCAATCCAAGAAGATGATAGAACAATTATAAATATTTATGCACCCAGTATAGGAGCACATCAATACATAAGGCAAATGCTAACAGCCGTAAAAGGGGAAATCAACAGTAACACAATCATAGTAGGGGACGTTAACACCCCACTTTCACCAATGGACAGATCATTCAAAATGAAAATAAATAAGGAAACACAAGATTTCAATGATACATTAAACAAGATGGACTTCAGTGATATCTATAGGACATTCCATTCAAAAACAACAGAATACACTTTCTTCTCAAGTGCTCATAGAACATTCTCCAGGATAGATCATATCTTGGGTCACAAACCAAGCCTTGGTAAATATAAGAAAATTGTAATGATATCAAGTATCATTTATGACCCCAATGCTATGAGACTAGATATCAATTACAGGAAAAAATCTGTAAAAAATACAAACACAGGCTTCCCTGGTGGCGCAGTGGTTGAGAGTCCGCCTGCTGATGCAGGGGACATGGGTTCGTGCCCCAGTCTGGGAAGATCCCACATGCCGCGGAGCGGCTGGGCCCGTGAGCCATGGCCGCTGAGCCTGCGCGTCCGGAGCCTGTGCTCCGCAATGGGAGAGGCCACAACAGTGAGAGGTACGCGTACCATAAAAAAAAGTAAAAATAAAAAATAAACAATACACTACTTAATAACCAAGAGATCACTGTAGATATCAAAGAGGAAATAAAAAAATACCTAGAAACAAATGACAAGGAAAACACGATGACCCAAAACCTATGGGATGCATCAAAAGCAGTTCTAAGAGGGAAGTTTTTAGCAATACAATCCTACCTCAAGAAACAAGAAACATCTAAAATAAACAACCTAACCTTACACCTAAAGCAATTACAGAAGGAAGAATAAAAAGACCCCAAAGTTAGCAGAAGGAAAGAAATCATAAAGATCAGATCAGAATTAATTAGAAAAAAGTGAAGAAAACAATAGCAAAGATCAATAAAACTAAAAGCTGGTTCTTTGAGAAGATAAACAAATTGACAAACCATTAGCTAGATTCATCAAGAAAAAAAGGGAGAAGACTCAAATCAATAGAATTAGAAATGAAAAAGGAGAAGTAACAACTGACACTGCAGAAATACAAAGGATCATGAGAGATTACTACAAGCAACTATATGCCACTAAAATGGACAACCTGGAAAAAATGCACAAATTCTTAGAAAAGCACAAGCTTCCAAGACTAAACCAGGAAGAAATAGGAAATATAAAGAGACCAACCACAAGCATTAACATTGAAACTGTGACTAAAAATCTTTCAAAAAACAAAAGCCCAGGACCAGATGGATTCACAGGTGAATTCTATCAAACGTTTAGAGAAGAGAAAACACCCCTCCTTCTCAAACTCTTCCAAAATATATCAGAGGGAGGAACACTCCCAAACTCATTCTACGAAGCCAACATCACCCAGATACCAAAACCAGACAAAGATGCTACAAAAAATGAAAACTGCAGGCCAATATCACTGATGAACATAGATGCAAAAATCCTCAACAAAATACTAGCAAACAGAATCCAGCAGCACATTAAAAGGATCATACACAATGATCAAGTGGGGTTTATCCCAGGAATGCAAGGATTCTACAATATATGTAAATCAATCAATGTGATACACCATATGAACAAATTGAAGGATCAAAACCATATGATCATCTCAATAGATGCAGAAAAAGCTTTTGACAAAATTCAACACCCATTTATGATAAAAACGCTCCAGAAAGTAGGCATAGAGGGAACTTACCTCAACATAATAAAGGCTATATATGATAAACCCACAGCCAGCATTGTTCTCAATGGTGAAAAACTGAAAACATTTTCACTAACATCAGGAACAAGACAAGGTTGCCCACTCTCACCACTCTTATTCAACATAGTTTTGGAAGTTTTAGCCACAGCAATCAGAGAAGAAAAAGAAATAAAAGGAATCCAAATCAGAAAAGAAGAAGTAATGCTGTTACTGTTTGCAGATCACATGATACTATATGTAGAGAATCCTAAAGACGCTACCAGAAAACTACTAGAGCTAATCAATGAATTTTGTAAAGTAGCAGGATACAAAATTAATGCACAGAAATCTCTGGCATTCCTATACACTAATGATGAAAATCTGAAAGTGAAATCAAGAAAACACTCCCATTTACCATTGCAACAAAAAGAATAAAATATCTAGGAATAAACCTACCTAAGGAGACTAAAGACCTGTATGCAGAAAAATATGACACTGATGAAAGAAATTAAAGATGACACAAACAGATGGAGAGATATACCATGTTCTTGGATTGGAAGAATCAACATTGTGAAAATGACTCTACTACCCCAAGCAATCTACAGATTCAGTGCAATCCCTGTCAAACTACCAATGGCATTTTTCACAGAGCTAGAACAAAAAATTTCACAATTTGTATGGAAACACAGAAGACCCCGAATAGTCAAAGCAATCTTTAGAAAGAAAAACAGAGCTGGAGTAATCAGACTCCCTGACTTCAGACTATACTCCAAAGCTACAATAATCAAGACAGTATGGTACTGGCACAAAAACAGAAATGTAGATCAATGGAACAGGATAGAAAGCCCACAGATAAACCCATGCACATATGGTCACCTTATTTTTGATAAAGGAGGCAAGAATTTTACTGTTTTAAGGATTTTTTACATAAAGTGGTGTAATGTTCATTTTGAATAGGAAGTTATATGTCAAAGATACATATGTCAATTCCTAGAGCAACCATTAAAAGAAATAATTCAGAGTTACAACTGAAAAGAGAAAAATTAAAGTAGGAAACTTAAAATAAGGTTTGATTAACCTAAAATAATCAGAAAGGAGGGACAAAGGAACAAGGAACAAATTGGATAAAAAGAGATAGCAAGAAAGCATGTGTAAACGTACACATATGAATGATTGCATTAAATACAAATAGACAAAATGTATTAATCAAAAAACACAGATTGTCAAACTAAAGAAACAAGCAATACTGAACTGCATGCTATCTACAAAAGACACACTTTATTTATATATATATATATATATATATGTGTGTGTGTGTGTGTATATATATATTTAAGTTAAAAGTTAAAGGATGGGAAAAGTTATTCCACAAAACCAGTCATCATAAAAAAGCTAGTGTGGCTATAGTAGTAACAGTCAATGTAGACTTCAAGTCAGGAAGAATTAACAAAATAGAGACATTTCATAATTAGAAAAAGTATCCATTGATCTAGAAGGCATAATACCAAATGGGTTTATATATAATAAAATTTCAAAAGACATGAATTACTCACTGACAGAACTGAAAAAAGAAACAGGCTAATCCAGAATCATAATCTAAGATTTTAACCACTCTAATTGGTATAAGTAGAAAAAAATTCAGTATGAATGAATTTGACTTGATACCAAAACCTAACAAGGACATTACAAGAAACTATAGACCAACACTCCTCGTGAACATAAACATAAAAATCTTTTAAAAATATTAGTAAATCAAATCCAGTAAATATTATAAAAAGCTAATAAATCATAACTAGTGATGTTTATTCCAGGATGCAAAGCTGTTTTAACAGCTGAATGCCAATGTATTTCATTGTATTAGCAGAATTACCAGAATAATGGAGAAAAATCATGGGATTATTTCAACAGATGCCATAAAAAACCTGAATCAAATCCAACACTATTTCCTGATAAAATAATGATGCACTAAAATTAGGAAATTGCTGTAATAGTTTTGTTCTTCTTCTTCTTTTTAACGGGCATAAAAATGTTACCTAAGTATGTTCAGAGTCTTTAAGGAAAGCTTCCAGAGGAGACTAATTTTGAGTTTAATCTCAAATAACAGATTAGAAAAAAAAAAAAAAATAACAGATTAGTTTAGAGAAAGAGGAACATGCAGGCAAAGGCCTGCAGGTTTGAGTAACTGTGATATATTCCAGGAATCAATGATTAGTTAAAAATTGCTCAAGCATCAGTGAGAAAAGTTGAGAAATAGAAAAGAAACTAAGAGATGGAAGAGACTAATCTTGATGTTTCTTGCTTGTCATATATAAGGGTCACGTGAGAAATGCAATGATGTTTTACTTTAGGAAATACGGAGCTATGAAGAATTTTGAGAGAAGGAGGACCATGACCAGCTGTGAATCTGAGAGAGCACTCAGCAATCGGTAAGCAGAGTGAATGGAGGATGTGCGCCTAGACTCAGGGAGGCTTAGACAAGGGCAGTTGACATAATCCAGGTGAAACACTGAGAAGACTTACACTGTGACACTGGAAAGGGGATAGAGCGAAGACCAAAAAAAGTTATTTAAGGGATAAAATTTATTGGACTTATCACATTAATTGAATGTACTATGGAAGGAGAAATCTAGGACATCTCCCAGATTCTAATCTTCAATCCGGAGGTAAGTGCGAACATAGACAATATGGTTTTAAACAGATTCATAAGTAATACACACTCAGATCTATCCTAAGGACAGTATTCTCAGCAACTGACATATCTTAAATCTCACAATATGCATAATAGATATTTATATATAATATAGTTAATATAGTATCTATTAATATATTAATTCTCAGACGTCTGATTATTTAGGTTCTTTCACTAGCCTGACTTTTCAGATCAGTAAAAAAAAAAAAAAGCTTAAAGATGTTAAATGACTAAGGTTAAGTAAGGAAAGGTAGCAAAGATCTGTTTGGACACACTGAGTTTGAGGTACCAATAGGATATCTGAGTTGAAAGAGATAGTAGTTATCGACCTAAGAGACCACAGAGTAAGAAGACACAGAGTAAGAACTGAAGATGTACACAAGACGTGAGAATTCTAATTCTTACGTAAGTGAATCGAGGGTAGCAACAGAGCAGTAAGAGGCAAGCAAAGGAAGTTGAATCATGGAAACCAAGCAAACAGGAAGTTTCAAGAAGTAAGAAATAATGAACAGGGTCAAATTCTAGAGATAGGTGCCTGTGGGAATTAGCAACAAGGAATCACTGGTAACATTGAGGTATATTTTAGCAAAATTGTGAAGTTAAAAAAAAGCACATAGCTGCTTCTGAAACAATCATTAAGTTAACGTTAGTTTAGAGACTGTTTCTTGGCCAGTGGGTATCTGTGTGACTCGGCCGAGTTATTATGTTAGAAGAGCCTAATAAATATGCAATGTGACATAATGAAAGGCCCCGAGAACTGCCGCAGTGTAATGGAAAAGACTCTGTCCAAGAGTCAAGGGACCAAGTGTCTGCTCAGGGAACTGCTATGACTCAAAAGGACGGCAAAGGCAATGACTGTGTCAGAAATAGAATCCCATGGGACTCTCAGGTAATTTGGATTAAAGAAAGGAATCTTTTACTCATAAAAGCATAAAACAGGGCTTCCCTGGTGGCGCAGTGGTTGAGAGTCCGCCTGCTGATGCAGGGGACACGGGTTCGTGCCCCCGTCCGGGAAGATCCCACATGCCGCGGAGTAGCTGGGCCCGTGAGCCATGGCCGCTGAGCCTGCGCATCCGGAGCCTGGGCTCCACAACGGGAGAGGCCACAGCAGTGAGAGGCCCGCGTACCGCAAAAAAAAAAAGCATAAGAGAAATAAGACACCATCTCACTGCTCTTGGTTGCAAGTCAAAGTGTGCTAGGCACTGGATACTTTGTGTTTTTATAAAGTTCTACGCCGCTCTTCTGAACCCCTTGCTCCACAAAGCCCTCCTGTAAGGACAGCAGCATCAGCATCACCTGGGAGCTTGTTAGAAATGCAGACTGTCAAGTCCCACCCTAGACCTTCTGAACTAGAATACTCATTCTAACAAGGTCAAGATCCCCAGGTGATACTGAAAATTTGAAAACACTTGTTCTAAACCATAATTTCTTTAGGAATAAAAAATTTAAATATTTGCTTACTATTTGATTACTTATTTAAATTATTTATGGTCCAATTTCTTCCAATAATTTAAGGTACCTTTTAAAATATATACATTCTAGAAAGATGAAATAATAAAAGTAAAGAGAAACGCAAAGGGAAAATTAGAGTAGGGAAAGATAATAGCCATCATGGATTAAAGGCTTTGCTCTGTGCTAACAGCTTCATCTTTTATCCTCTCAACGACATTAGAAAAGAGTCAATATTATTTCAGTTTTACAGGTGAGTAAAACATAAGTTAAAGAATCTAGGTAACTTGCCCAAGATCACAAAGTGGTAGAAGCAGAGTTTGTAAGTCAACTATATTTCAATTAAAAAAAAAATAGAATTTGAACCTAGACTAGTTAAAATCAAATTATGTCTGTGCTCTTAACCACAAAGTTGAATAGAGAGGTTAAAATACAAAATGCCCATGATGTACTCTTTTATACTTACTAATAATTTACCAACATTTGGTTTTATACTTTCTAGAAGCTGATGTGGGGAGAGAATACAAGAACCACATCCGTATTTAATTCTCTGCCCATCACAGTGCTATTTGTGCAGTAGAGGAGAGAGCCATCAGTACTTTTTTTTTTTTTTTTGCGGTACGCGGGCCTCTCACTGTTGTGGTCTCTCCCGTTGCGGAGCACAGGCTCCGGAAGCGCAGGCTCAGCGGCCATGGCTCACGGGCCCAGCCGCTCCGCGACATGTGGGATCTTCCCAGACCGGGGCACGAACCCGTGTCCCCTGCATCGGCAGGCGGACTCTCAACTACTGCGCCACCAGGGAAGCCCATCAGTACTTTTTTGAGGAGCTATACATCCTTGTAAAAATGTGAATTATGTAAAATCTCTAGATTACATTTTCTCACTTTGCAGGAATTCTTTTTTTTTTTTTTTTTTTCGGTACGTGGGCCTCTCACTGTTGTGACCTCTCCCGTTGCGGACCACAAGCTCCGGACGCGCAGGCTCAGCGGCCATGGCTCACGGGCCCAGCCGCTCCGCGGCATGTGGGATCTTCCTGGACGGGGGCACGAACCCCTGTCCCCTGCATTGGCAGGCGGACTCTGAACCACTGTGCCACCAGGGAAGTCCTGCACGAATTCTTGAATATACTTAGTGACAGTCTAAAAATGAATGACTTGAGGGCAAATAATTTCTAAAAGCAAAATTACAAATAATTTTACCCCCCAAAATATGTGTGTATGGAAATATATAGATGTAGATATAGGTACATAGCTCCTGCAAAGATACTAAAAATCCTTGTCCTTAGTATAGGTACCAAAGTGGGTAGAGCTGCCTGACTTCAGAGCTCCTAGTTTTCTCCTCTGTCTGTAGTTTAGGGCCTATGCTAGGTTAGGATGGAACAGGAAAGATCAAAGAGCCTAAAGGTTGCCCTCTCTCCACACCCACCTCGAACCCATGAGTGATTTAAAATCCCTTCCTACACAGTTCCCACACTGCTAGGAAGATGGGTACTAAGACACCTGAAGGTAAAGATGTGATGTATGTTTTCTTGGTTTAGCTTGCAAAGTCTGGGTTATTAATGCCTGGTTCCATACTAGGAACAAAGCGCTAGAATAATGAAACAATTGCCCAGGAAGCCATTTGGATTGAAGTTAGCCTCTGCTTCAGGAACGGAAGAGCTGAAACTTGCCAGCTTTGATTTGCACGCCTTTCAGCTACTATTTCCAGCCAATTCAGTTCATACAACTCCAGCTTTCATTTAGAGCAGAGCTCATTGACTAAAAAAATAAAGAAGAATGGAAAAAAAAAAAAAAAAAAGAAAAGAAATCAAGGAAAGGCTTAATTGATTATGCAGAGTGTTGTTTTGGGAAAGAGGAAAATCTTGTTAGAAGCCTAGCAAACTCACTTCATTAGGGACCTAGTGACATCTTCCAAAACCAGAACATTACATCAGGTTAGTTTAAAACATCAAGTGACCTTGTAGTTTGGTAGAGATACCTCACCCCCATTCATTCTGTCTGCCTCATTCTTCGCATTCTTTATCATATTTTATCAACGGTGAAAAGTCTGCTACTAAAAAACATGCTGAAAGTGATGTAACATTGGAAACTAGAAACATTAAAATCAGGCGTTGTGATTCTGCTCACTCGCCTTGTCCTCTAAAAGCCCACTTTCTGTTTCTGCTTACATGGTTATTTTCACCTCGTTTCCACATCCTCTTCTCTCATACACATAGTTCCTTCCACTCATTCTTCTTTCATCTAATGATTCACTGAATGCACTGTTGGTAAAGGAATGTGGACTTGAGTATCACATCTCACGATGGTTCGTGAGAGTCAATTGCTTCTTGTTCCTTCAGAGATCCTGCGAAGTCCTTCTGCATGGTTTCCATGTCAAAAAAGGAGGTTGTTGATTTTTTTTCCCTTTTTTTGGAAGCATCAAATGCCCCACTTACTGAACTCCATCCTTTCTAGAAATAATTAGCCTGAGGGCTAAAACTACCATTGAAATTTATAAAAGAGTGACAAAGAGATCAAAATGGTTCCTTCATGCCAAATAAAACTTATTTAGTTGTGTGAGAAGGTGGCTAATAATAGTGATCTTAGGGCCATAGAGTATCCGGGTTTCAGGAAATTTTGACACAGTCTGAAAACATACCTCTTGAGTAAGACAGTGAAGTTCCAGTCAGGCAATAACTCTGTGAGGTGGGTACACTGTGATATAACTACCCATTCCACCACAGAGTGCTTATATTGAAAGGGAGAAAAAAATCTAAAATCAGTAATTTAATCTTCCATCTCAAAAATCTAGGAAAAAATTCAAATCCAAATTAAATACAGGTAGGGACTTCCCTGGTGGCACAGTGGTTAAGAATCCGCCTGCCAATGCAGGGAACATGGGTTTGATCCCTGGTCCAGGATGATCCCACATGCCGCGGAGCAACTAGGCCCGTGCACGGCACTGCTGAGCCTGCGCTCTAGAAACCGTGAGCCACAACTACTGAAGCCCACGTGCCACAACTATTGAAGCCCGCGCACCTAGAGCCCGTGCTCCGCAACAGGAGAAGCCACCGCAATGAGAAGCCCGCGCACCGCAATGAAGAGTAGCCACCGCTTGCCGCAACTAGAGAAAGCCCGCGCACAGCAACGAAGACCCAACTCAGCCAAAAATAAAATAAGTAAATAAATAAATTTAAAAATTAAATACAGGTAGGAAATAATCAGGATCAGAATAGAAACTGACAAATAGAAAAGAGAAAAATAATAGAGGAAGTCAACGAGATGTCCATAAGAAATTCACAGAAGATTCTCTCTTTAACTCTGTTCTGTAAAAATCTGTGCAAATACTTGGAATGAAAACATGAACAGGATTGTAGTTAATGTGCAGACCACTTGAAACTGGGGGAACTATCAAATTACACTGATGATAAATTGAAGATTAATTCTATTCTTAATGGACTACAATGTTGACTTGAAATAAATGAATTAAAAATTAATAATGATAACTGGAAAGTCCTGCATTTGAATGTATTTAAATCAATAACTTAAGCAAATGGCAATAACTTGCTTCACAGTGCTTCACAGGATACAGTGAAGTGTTTACTGGACCACAAGCTTAATATATACAAATGGTAAATATGGGTGGAAAAACGAAGCTAATGAGCAATCAGTACATTCTATTTTTAAGAAGCTCAAACAGAAAATTCTTCTTTATGTGAGCTGGAATCTCTCCACCGTAAGTTTCATTTAATTTTTCTCAGAAGTAAATGAGGTGAATTCCTGGCAACTCTTACATAGACAATAGGATACAAAATTAACTCTGATTATATGTCTAACATGACGATGACAGCAGGGAACAACACTCAAATAGGTTAGAGATTATTACCTTGCAGCTGCAAATTTTAACTAGATTTAAAGTAGTTGCTAACCTAGATCATATTATTTCTTTTAAACCATAAAATAATATCTTGTTCTACTAGCAAATAAATCCAGAAATTTTATATATCTATAAAACTGTGTTCTATACGTCTTTCAATCTCCATACTTAGTAACTACCTAGGTACTCAGCAAATATTTACTGAATGAATAAATGAATAATGTTTAAAAGACTGACCAGCCCAACCCAATGAAACAGTATCACATGGTTGATACCCTTAGGATATTGATCATTATCTTTTGAATTTCATATATAATTCTACAGGTCTGGCTATTTGGTTTTCAGGTCCATAGTAAATTAGAAGGAAGAAAATAAATGCTATCACCAAGTACATCAGTATCAGCATAAAGATAAAGGAAAATATGGGAAAATTATTTTTAAAAATTCATATGTACATATGAGTCATTTAGGATAGAGTCAAATAGCCCCCAACAACTCAGTTTTCCCTGATTGGAGCACCCAGATGTCACAGTATTGATATCTGCAAGACAGCTGATATCATCAATGTACACCGATGTTTCTTATATGTGATCAACAACATAGAAAAGTATGCACAGTAGTTTTACAAGGCTACATCTACAAAGCTAATGAGCTGAAAGAATTAGTACATAAAGGCATAAACTCTCAGCTCTCTAAAAAACACTCCAGACTCCACTATTCATAGTTAGTTGCTTCCTATGGGAGGCTGACAGCCTCAGTCTCATCACAGTTTTAGAAAACCCCCATAGCAACTTAAGTTACTAGCTTCCAGCGATTCTTATTCTCACCTCAATTGTCATAACACATCAGAGCTGTAGAATGAGGACATTAGCTCCAATTTATAGACATGTAAACCAAATGAACACAAAAGAAAGTGAATCAGGAGAAACTGAGACCAGTCTACTCCTTAAAGGTAAAGATGTTGTTTTCCACTCAATCATTCACTTAGACTGAATAAATTGATGGTGTGAATGTGTACAACACACCAGGCACCAGGTCAAGTGATGCAAATGTAGAGATAAGGCAACTCTCTTCAGAAAACAGACACAAACAAATTTGGAGGAGTATTTTCAGAATGAGTTAAAAATTGAAAGGTCTGATATGTTTAAAATACTATATATATGGTATTAAATTTTTTCCTTTAAAGCACTTTTCATTTTAAATCACTAATTAGACTAAATAACTATTAACTACTTTTCAACCCCAAAATGGTATGATTCTATCTTGTTCAATTCCGCAAAACCACTGTGGGATAAACAATGGCAGCCACTGTTAATCTGCAGTTAATAGACTATGAAATTGAAGATTGAATAGATTGCATAACTTACCTCAAACCACACAGCTAGGTAGTAGTGAAGCCAGATAAGAAGTTAACTTGATTTTAATCCTAATTAATTATTCGATTTACTATATAATATGTCTCTTCCATGTTTTATGACAGGAAATCATCAGCTATCCCATCTCATAGCTTGAAATCTCATTCTAGTCGTATGTTTACAAAGGAGCATACTGAATAAACAAGATTTGTTCCCCATATGGTATAATAGCTGCTGTTCTGCCAGTAAAGTTTTTCTCTCTCCTCTCTTGACATTCCACAGTCACAATTTGTGAATGAATTCACTGTTAATCTCTACTTGCAGTGCTTCTTTTAAATAACTGCTGTTTCCAGAGCACTTATAAAAAGGGATTTATGAATTACCACATGTAAAGCTCGTCAGCTATTAGGTCGACATGGAGTTTCCTTCTGCTTAGGATGTGATCTAAGTACAAACAAATTGTACCTTTTTTCAGAGAATTTTTTTTTTTTTTTTTTTTTTTGCGGTACGCGGGCCTCTCACTGTTGTGGCCTCTCCCGTTGCGGAGCACAGGCTCCGGATGCGCAGGCTCAGCGGCCATGGCTCAGGAGCCCAGCCGCTCCATGGCATGTGGGATCTTCCCAGACCGGGGCACGAACCCGCGTCCCCTGCATCGGCAGGCGGACTCTCAACCACTGCGCCACCAGGGAAGCCCTCAGAGAATTTTAGAAAGAGGAGTGACCTTAAATTGATCCTTCAGCTCCTAATCCATCGACTAGAATTTATTTAGTGTTGTTATGTACAAGACTCTGTGGACTTAAATAAATAAATAAGTAACATGTGAGCCTTATCCATAAAGAAAGTGAACTAAAACTTGAAGGTTTTCATGAAAATGTAAATGTAGCTCCTTTGCTCAATGTGACCAAGTGTCCCACGGAATTAAAAGCCTTATGCCGTATGTGCTTCTCAAAATGCTTACAATGTGGTCCATTCTGAAGCCAGGGAGACCTATTTACTAGATGATTTCTTTTCTTTAATACAGTTTTCCAAATTATAAAAGGTGCATATGGTAATTATTATCAACTGTGGCCTCTCCCCACAGAAAACCAACCAGAAAAATCTATTAACTAAGCAAAGCTAATTTTAAACCTACTACAGTAAGGAAGATATAACCTTGACCACATCTCACTATCTCGGAAGGAGTAGATTCGGGAGGATATTTATAGATTTGGGGGATCTGGTCTCAAGTAGTTGAAGTGGAATCTTTCAAGGCAAGGGATTGACTAGGACTGAGTAAAATTCATAATATAAAGGTTTAGTGAAGCAAAGGTCATAAAGTGAATCTTGATAAGTGAACTGTTGTTTAATATGCAAACTCTTTAACCAGGTAAGAAATCTATTGCTCTAATGGGAGAAAAATTTGCCCAGAAAAGTAAGCTATGTATTTGGATATACTGGCTTTCAGGAATTTTATGAAGCATCAGAGTTATGACTTGGTTTTATAGCCCTATCTTCCTGGCGAAATATTTCCCAGAAATACGGGGGTAAATCAGAAGCTCTGCCTGGCTTCATTCTCAGTGTTGCTCCTCACTTCCCAGTTCGCTTATATGTGAAGTCTGATTTGTGATTATTTTTTATACTTTAGAGGATATTTGACCACATTCTAGGGGCCTCCAATGAAAATCAGTATATTTAATTTGGTGTGGTGACCTAAAAATCAGGAATAAATATTTGCATATATGGAAAGAAACATTTATTTGAGGAAAACAAAATTTTCATTTGCAGTTTGGAAAATTTAGACCTATCATCTCTCAAGAAAACTAAAAATGCATATAAATTTAATTATTTTTGGCTGCGTTTGGGTCTTCATTGCTGCACGTGGGCTCTCTCTAGTTTCAATGAGCAGGGGCTACTCTTCGTTGCGGTGCGTGGGTTTCTCATCGCAGTGGCTTCTCTTGTTGCGGAGCCCGGGCTCTAGGCACATGGGCTTCAGTAGTTGTGGCACATGGGCTCAGTAGTTGTGGCTCACAAGCTCTAGAGCGCAGGTTCAGTTGTTGTGGCGCACGGGCTTAGTTGCTCCACGGCACGTGGGATCTTCCCAGACCAGGGCTTGAACCTGTGTCCCCTGCATTGGCAGGCGGATTCTTAACCACTGTGCCACCAAGGAAGCCCCAAAATGCATACAATATATTCATTAATACTGATATTATTACAGGATATCATTTTCAGTAACAGCACAAAAACAGCAGAATCAGCCCTTCTGCTGAATGGTGGATTTAATTTAAAAGAAAAGAAAATAATATAAATCTGCACTTTCTTTTGCTTTCCTCCTCACTGAAACAAGTTGAGATGACTATTTATTTTGCACTTAAATGCAGGTGCTATACTAAAGCTTTGTATACACATATTCTTATTTAATAGTCACAACGATCTTGCAAAACAGGTAGTATCATCACCATTTTACAGGTAGAAAAAACAGAATCAAAGAGGTTAAGCATCTTGCCCAATTCATATAGGTCCTGGTAGAAACATGAACTTTGTATATCAGATTTCTAAGCCTGTTCTCGTAGGACTAGTAAGAGTAGGTTAACATGACTGTCATTGTGAAATTAGAACCTCAGTAATGAAATGGGATCTCCTAGGTTTCTATCAATAGAACTCGGATCCAGACTTCCACACTGGAGGGTCTGTTCTTACAGAAAGAACAGTCCTCTGAATCATTGGAAAAGAAGAACCTCAGCTTTCGGGGGTATGGCAAGCAGAATTCTAAGATGTCCCCAAGATTCCCGGTCCCTGCTGTAACATACCTTCTCCTAATTACTCAAGCAAACACTAAGTGTTGCTGTAAAGGGATTTCATAGATGCAGTTAGATCCCAAATCGATGACCTCAACATAGGGAGATTATCTGAGTGGGCCTGACCTAATCACCTGAGGCCACTAAATTAGGGTCATGCAATCAGAGACAGGGGTTATGTGAGAGGGATTTGGCACAAGGAACATTCTCCTGCCGGCTTTGAGATGGACGGGTCATGTGGCAAGGAGAGTGGATGGCCTCTAGGAAGCCAGTGGCCTCCAGCTGAGAGCCGGCAAGGAAACAGGACCTTCAGTCCCACAACTACAAGGAACTGAAAATGACTAATAACCTGATTGAGCATGGAAGCAAATTCTTCCTCAAATCCTCCAGAAAGAAACACAGCCCAGCCAACCCTTGATTTCAGTCTCAAGACCCTGAGCAGAGAACCCAACCACCATGCCCAAACTTCTAACCTACAGAACCGTGAGCCAGTAAATAGGTGTTGTTTTAGTTTACAGTACTTTGTTACATGGCAACAGAAAACAAAAACAAGGGGCTAAACACTTTCATAAAACAAGTGCTAACCTTTGATTAGGACTTCAATGGATATTTCAGTTAGCTTGAAAATGAGCTTATCTATTAATAGTCTAATCAATTTTCTACAAACTCATAAGTAAATTGCAGGACCTTCAAATTCCTCTGGTCCACTAATCATGTGCACTTATAAATAATAATAATAATAGTAATAACAAGTAAATACTGCTTTAGAGTTCAATGTACTTCCACATTCATTATATCATTTGAGCTTAACCCAGTGGAGTATACAAGTGGTAATTATTAGTATCCTTTCTTACAGTACAAGAACTGAATATGTAGAAAAGGTAAGTTACCAACTGAAGATTAATCACAAAAATTTGGGGGTGCGAAGGGGTGGCCAAAAGGTGACAAAGTCTTCTGATTTCTCTCAAAACCACTTTTTTTCTCTGGGCTGACTTAAAATATTTTGGCAAAACAACGGAGTTACGTCCCCCTCTCCAACTCTCTTCCTATTTCAAGAAATAAAAGAATAATAATTTTATATTTGAAATAATTGCTTTGCTTCCCACATCAAATTTTCCTACTCTTCTCACAATGTGAGCCTTTAAAACATTTATTGTTATGTTTTTAAAAACACTTTAAACACATGCAAACTGATTTTGTAAAAGCTTGAACTAAGCTGCAAAATAACATGCATGATAACGGAAAGTTGTGGATACTCAATATGGATTCACAACTGCATCTATAAAATGGAATTCTATGTCGCCATTCAAATGTGACCTATCGCTATGCACATGAAAAGTTGTAATATATATTTATTTACCTGAGAAGTGGCTGATTCCATTTATACAATCCCATTTAATTAAAAAAATATACATACACACACACACATATCATATACCAAATTTTTCACTGAGGTCCTGTGGAATGTAAGACATTTTAATTTGCTTTTAATGCTTTCTAAATTTTCTGCAGTCCTTATAAATACTGTATATTGTAGTGTATTTTTGCCATCCGAAAAATACACTAAAGTCATTTTCATTTTACAAAATAATTTGATCCACACTCTCAGCCTGGTCATATCAAAGCAACATAGTTACTATTAAATATCCAGAGTCTATATGAAGGTTGGGAATTAAATATGGAGCGAGGCTCTCGTCTTTGAGAGATTACGCCTCGTTCCCATTAGTGTAGCTGGGCACGCGCCTCTACTTCACAGGCTCAGCACCTACAGCTTCATGACCAATGCCTACAAATCCCTGACTGTGTCTGACCGCTTCCAATAGCATCCTAAACCTGGCCAGGTACTCTGAGCAAAGAAACAGGCCCTGACTCTTCCTCAAGGCTCCAACTAAAGTAAGTTGAAGGGAATTTTCTTCCTTCACTTTCTCTTTCATGGGCTGTGAAAATGTCAGACTCTTTAAATGGAGTTTCCAATCAGAGTTGCTGAAACCTATAAATTTCCAGACAAAGGCAGTGGATAAAAATGACTGTGAGTTCTTTTGACAAACTTGAAAAGTAGGTGTAACTCGGCCAGGTTTCAACCGCCCACTCTTATCGGGATTACATCCTTTCCTTCCTCCTCTAGAGACCTAATGTCATTCACTCCCTGTGTCCCTTTGTGTCTAAGGAATAAAGCTAGGATTCTGATAAAGCATGAGGACCCTTGGATCTTGGGCTGGCTCTGAACCAAAGAAAAGGCCCATGAATTTTGTAGTTTTCCACCGCCACCACTGGAAAATATTCCATGTAGGGTCAAGTGGGTAACTTTTGGCAGGGTCATCTTCAAAAAGGGAAAAATAAATAATCAAAATGTGGAATAAAACAATATTTTGACAATTAAAAAGAAAAAAACTGAATCCTTAGTCCTAACACCCTAGCAAAATTGTTTTAATTTTTAATTACCTTTAATACTTTCCTCACCTTCATATTTATTTTTACATAGTCACTTATGATACTCACAATTTTGGTTGTTATTCTCAAAATTTAACAAGTCATAAGGCTTTTTTTAGTAGTTCTTTGTTATGTCTTAATTTCTATTTTTAATGGCTGCATAATTCCTACCAAGTAGATGTGCCACAGTTTGTTTTTTCCCTTTTTGCCAATTCCCAAAAATGAAGATTCATACCTAAATGTTAGGCAAAAATATGCAAGTAGCAGAGCCCCATCCTGCAGCCCACTTGCCTCAGACCAGCTCTTCCACATGTCACCCTCCGGGGAACTTTCCTTTTCTGGAGCTATTCCTGCTTTTATAAATGGGTTAACATAAACTGGGTCTCGTGAGGAGCTCAACAACAGAGTTTGTTTAGGCCGTTTTTGGTTCACACCCAAGTCAAAAGATAAGAGAGAAAAAGAAGAGTCCATAAATAGAGGGCGAGGAACCAGCTCCTACTTTCTGACTCATGGGACTAGAAATAAGTAATTGAAACTGGTTTGTGCTGATATGGGCCAGGCATGTTTTCATCTCCCAAGCCATGTAACTACTCACTGGGGAAAAAGCAAAATGCCAGCAGCCCTAAATACCTTTACAAGCCATGCATTATACAATCGATAAAGTTTATGGGCCAGCATACTAGAAATGCTGGTAATTAAGGGTGGAACTAGTCGTGTGGGGTGCTGAGGGAAGATAGAAATATGTTATCTTGGGAAGTGGAGCTTTGCATGATTCTACAATGCACAGCACCATGAAGGCGGCAACTGATGTCCTGACCTTACTTTTTCTACTGAATGATTTATTATGGAAATAGAGATCATGTTAAGAAAGGGAGGGCTTCCCTGGTGGCGCAGTGGTTGAGAGTCCGCCTGCCGATGCAGGGGACACGGGTTCGTGTCCCGGTCCGGGAAGATCCCACATGCCGCGGAGTGGCTGGGCCCGTGAGCCAAGGCCGCTGAGCCTGCGCGTCCAGAGCCTGTGCTCCGTAACGGGAGAGGCCACAACAGTGAGAGGCCCGCCGCGTACCGCAAAAAAAAAAGAAAAGAAAAGGGAAAACAGTGAATCTTATATGTTATTTTTATTAGATGCGATAACGGTATTGTGGGTATAATTTTTAAAGAGCTTTAATCTTGGCATTTCAGATGAAATAATAAAATGTCTAGGATGCGCTTTAAAATACTTAAGGAAAAGAGAAGTTTTGGCATACCACCCAAGGAAAAAGAGTTCACAGAGCATTGCAAGTATATCTCAAGTCTGTTCTTATGTATGTACTCAGTTTTGTTGCTTTTTGTTTCCTTTTATTTCCTAGAAAGAAATAATACTCATATTTAGTCCAGTTCCGGGTATGTAAAGTCTTCCACATTTTAGGATTTAGCTGCAAACTGATTTTTTTTTTTTTTTGTAGTTGTTGTTGTTACTTTTTTATAGCTTAGCCAAAGGGAGTTCTTCCTTCCAGCCATAGTTTGAGTGCTGACCATGGCTGCTTAAGTCCTAAAGTGGGCTGCATTTAACAATGCTTCTCTCCCTGCAGCCGAACGCAAGCCCCCAGCAGGGCACAATGGGTGTGCATTTTACTACTCACTCTCCCCCTGGGACGGGCACCCCTGTGCAGGGCACAATTTTGCATTATGTTGAATTACGTGCAACAGTCTTGGTCCTGAACATTTATGTTGTTTTTTAAAAAAATTTTAATCTCTGGCTGCTTTGCTTGGCAGTCAAGTATCTAGTCAGAAGCCAAATGAGGATCACTTGCTCCCCACCAGGACATCTCTTGCCCCACCAAGAGCGTTTGGCCGGTTGGTAAGTTTCTCTGCCATCTGCCCCAGTCGCCAGAAAACAGGCCAAGCTGCAGTTACTGAAAAGCCCGTTATCTATTATGTTGTTAACTTCTCCTCAGTGTTTCTAGTTATGTGTCCTTGTGGTATTTGTACATCTTGGGTAGGGTGAGGAGGCAAATAAAAATGTATCCCATTTCCATTCGCCAAACTGCTTGGATTGCTCATGAAGGTAATAGTAATTGTTTTGGTCAAGTAGGTGTAGGATTAGATGTGAATGTCATATATCTTGGCTATTGTTTCCTCTATTACAAGGCAATACATAATTCTAAATTGGAACTCATGCTTCCAGAGAGTTTGGCAAACAAAAAACAGAAATAAATTAACTTTCTGTAGGTCATACATCTGGTGATTGATGTTGGTGACTGAGTCAGTGGTATATCCCAATGATCTATACCTATCCTGTCTAATACAATAGCCACTAGCCATGCACGGCTACCGAGCACACAAAATGTGAATGGTCTGAATTGAGATGTGCAATAAATGTATAATATACATCAGACTTTGAAGACTTAGTATGAACAAAAAGGAATGTAAAACTATCTCAAATATAGTTTTCTCATTCATTCTATCAGTAATTCATTTATTCAAGAGTTGGGCAAGTGGACTAGTCATTAAAAATAGAGCAATGAATAAGGCAAGCTCAGTCCTGGCCCTCATGGAGCTTAAAGTCTAGTAGATGTTATTTAAAATTGTCTTCCTTTATTGGTTGGCCTTTTGCATGAATACTCTGACTGTACGTCTGATATTCTCAAAACACACACGACTGTAGCCCTGCTGCAATGTCAAGGACAGGGATATGTGCTAGGGAAACATCTCAACTGCCAACTGGCAAAGGTGCCATTTCTTAATGCTCTAGAGCCTCACTGTTCAATAAAATAGCCACTCATCCAGATGAATGTTTGAAATGTGACTAGTCTGAATTACAAGGGGCTGTTAAGTGTAAACTACACACTGAATTTCAAAAACAGTATGAAAAAATGAATAAAAACTATCTCATTCATATTTTATATCAAGTATACGGTAAAATGGTAATATTTCGTGTATAGGTTTAATAAAATGTATTATTAAAATTAATTTCACCTGTTTCTCTTAACTTTTTTTTTTTTTGCGGTACGTGGGCCTCTCACTGTTGTGGCCTCTCCCGTTGCGGAGCACAGGCTCAGCGGCCATGGCTTACGGGGCCAGCAGCTCCGCAGCATGTGGGATTCTCCCGGACTGGGGCACGAACCCGCGTCCCCTGCATCAGCAGGCAGACTCTCAACCACTGCGCCACCAGGGAGGCCCTCTCTTAACTTTTTCATGTGGTTACAAGAAATATTAAGATTACATATTGGCTCTCATATTATTTGTATTGGCCAGCACTTCTCTGTACTGCTGTTTTCCATTCCACCAGTGCAAATAGCCACACCAGATGCCCTGCAGAAACCTGTGGAACAGCTGATGGAGGAACTTGAACCAAACTAGAGCACTAATAAGCTGCCTCAGCTTCTCTCTCTTTTCTTTTCTGTTTGAGGATCACTTGTACCTTGAGTGATTAGTGGACACAATTCAAATGTCTAGGCAGCGAGATGCAATGGAAAGGCAGTAGCTGTTAATCAGAAAACCTTATTTCTGCTGGTCTCAGAGTTCTTATTCACTTAATGAAAAATCAAGAGCAAATCATGAGATCTTGCAGAATCTCCACCTCTTTAGGTATAAATTTAAAAATAATGTGTTCTCAACAAATACTTAGAAAAGCACAACCTTCTGAGACTGAAACAGGAAGAAATAAAAAATATAAACAGACCAATCACAAGCACTGAAATTGAGACTGTGATGAAAAATCTTTCAACAAACAAAAGCCCAGGACCAGATGGCTTCACAGGCGAATTCTATCAAACATTTACAGAAGAGCTAACACCTACCCTTCTCAAACTCTTCCAAAATACAGCAGAGGGAGGAACATTCCCAAACTCATTCTACGAGGCCACAATCACCCTGATACCAAAACCAGACAAAGATGTCACAAAGAAGAAAACTACAGGCCAGTATCACTGATGAACATACATACAAAAATCCTCAACAAAATACTAGCAAACAGAATCCAACAGCACATAAAACGATCGTACACCATGATCAAGTGGGGTTTATTCCAGGAATGCAAGGATTCTTCAATATAGGCAAATCATGATACACCATATGAACAAACTGAAGGATCAAAACCATATAATTATCTCAATAGATGCAGAAAAAGCTTTTGACAAAATTCAACACCCATTTATGATAAAAACCCTCCAGAAAGTAGGCATAGAGGGAACTTACCTCAACATAATAAAGGCCATGTATGACAAACCCACAGCCAACATCGTTCTCAATGATGAAAAACTGAAACCATTTCCTTTAAGATCAGGAACAAGACAAGGTTGCCCACTCTCACCACTATTACTCAATATAGTTTTGGAAGTTTTAGCCACAGCAATCAGAGAAGTAAAAGAAATAAAAGGAAGCCAAATCAGAAAGAAGTAAAGCTGTCACTGTTTGCAGATGAATGATACTATACACAGAGAATCCTAAAGATACTACCAGAACACTACTAGAGCTAATGAGTGAATTTGGTAAAGTAGCAGGATACAAAAGTAATGCACAGAAATCTCTTGCATTCCTATACACTGCTGATGAAAAATCTGAAAGAGAAATTAAGGAAACACTCCCATTTACCATTGCAACAAAAAGAATAAAATACCTAGGAATAAACCTACCTAAGGAGACAAAAGACCTGCATGCAGAAAACTATAAGACACTGATGAAAGAAATTAAAGATGATACAAACAGATGGAGAGATATACCATGTTCTTGGATTGTAAGAATCAACATTGTGAAAATGACTATACTACCCAAAGCAATCTACAGATTCAGTGCAATCCCTATCAAACTATCAATGACATTTTTCACAGAACTAGAGCAAAAAATTTCACAATTTGTATAGAAACAAAAAAGATCCCGAATAGCCAAAGCAATCTTGAGAAAGAAAAGCAGAGCTGGAGGAATCAGGCGCCCACACTTCAGACTATACTACAAAGCTATAGTAATCAAAACAATATGGTACAGGCACAAAAACAGAAATATAGATCAATAGAATGGGATAGAAAGCCCAGAGATAAACCCACGCACATATGCTCACCTTATTTTGATAAAGGAGGCAAGAGTATACAATGGAGAAAAGACAGCCTCTTCAATAAGTGGTGCTGGGAAAACTGGACAGCTACATGTGAAAGAATGAAATTAGAACACTGCCTAACACCATACACATAAATAAACTCAAAATGGATTAAAGACCTAAATGTAAGGCCAGACACTATCAAACTCTGAGAGGAAAACATAGGCAGAACACTCTATAACATAAATCACAGCAAGATCCTTTTTGACCTACCTGCTAGAGAAAGGTAAATAAAAACAAAAATAAACAAATGGGACCTAATGAAACTTAAAAGCTTTTGCACAGCAAAGGAAACCAGAAACAAGATGAAAAGACAACCCTCAGAATGGGAGAAAATATTTGCAAATGAAGCAACTGACAATGGATTAATCTCCAAAATTTACAAGCAGCTCATGCAGCTCAATATCAAAAAAAAAACAACCCAATCCAAAACTGGACAGAAGACCTAAATAGACATTTCTCCAAAGAAGATATACAGATTGCCAACAAACACATGAAAGGATTCTCAACATCACTAATCATTAGAGAAATGCAAATCAAAACTACAATGAGGTATCACCTCACATAGGTCAGAATGGCCATCATCAAAAAATCTACAAACAATAAATGCTGGTGAGGGTGTGGAGAAAAGGGGACCCTTTTGCACTGTTGGTGGGAATGTAAATTGATACAGCCACTATGGAGAACAGTATGGAAGTTCCTTAAAAAACTAAAAATAAAACTACCATACGACCCAGCAATCCCACTACTGGGCATATACCCTGAGAAAAACCATAATTCAAAAAGAGTCATGTGCCACAATGTTCATTGTAGCTCTATTTACAATAGCCAGGATCTGGAAGCAACCTAAGTGTCCATCAACAGATGAATGGATAAAGAAGATGTGGCACATATATACAATGGAATATTACTCAGCCATGAAAAGAAACATTATTTGTAGTGTTATTTGTAGTGTGGTGGATTGACCTAAAGTCTGTCATGCAGAGTGAAGTAAGTCAGAAAGAGAAAAAGAAATACTGTATGCTAACACATATATATGGAATCTAAAAAATAAAAATAATAATGGTTATGAAGAACCTTGGGGCAGGACAGGATAAAGACGCAGATGTAGAGAATGGACTTGAGGACACGGGGAGGGGTAGGGTAAACTGGGACGAAGTGAGAGAGTGGCATGGATATATATACACTACCAAACGTAAAACAGATAGCTAGCGGGAAACAGCCACATAGCACAGGGAGATCAGCTTAGTGGTTTGTGACCACCTAGAGGGGTAGGATAGGGAAGGTGGGAGGGAGATGCAAGAGGGATGAGATATGGGGATGTATATGTATAGCTGGTTCACTTTGTTATAAAGCAGAAACTGACACACCACTATAAAGCAATTATACTCCAATAAAGATGTTAAAAAAAAATCTGTTTTCTCTAGTTCAGATAGAATTGTACTAAGTGAGATAAATATATGCATACAAAGCCACCTGATAAACTGTAAGCCATTTTGTCATTATCATCATTTATAATAATGATCATAATAAAATTCTTCCACAAGCGATCAAGAAAACTTTTGAGATGTAGAAGATTAAAATACCCTAATTCTGGGGATATTCCAAAACCAGAAAAAACTCAAATAGAAATATTAAAACACAAATGTTTAAATAGTAAAATTGGCAAAGGAAGATGTGAGTTACAGGAGTAGGGACTCCTAGAGGAGGCACGTATTATAGAAGGGTAGGGGCAATTTGGTTTTGGAGCTCACATCTCAATTGCCTGATGCCAAGAGATCACTTTGATATTACTTGTTTTTCCCATGAACATTTTGTTATACATGCTACTGATTCAAAACAGCAACAGCAAACTCACCCTATGTATACCGTAGCCAATCATTTGAGTATTTCTGCAGTAGCAAAAGGTGGGCGGTAGGTTTCTGATTTCACACGCCTAAGTTGAAGCTTGTTGAAACAGAGGGCACTTTGTACAACTTCTGGCTTAGCAACACCAGGCACCACACCACTTAGCCCATAATTGCACACCAGTGAGACACAGAGACACGATTATTTCTCTAGGTATGTGAGCTGGTCCCAACATTCCTGGTCTCCATCAGACCCTGAAAATCAAGGCAGATCCGATGGTCTCAGAAGTCCTAGTTCGGTTGTGCTTGCTGTAGTCTGGGAAGCTTGTCACCGTGTGGATGTGGAGCTCTTTCATGCTTACTTGACTGCACAAACAATTCAAAAAGCATCCCAAGTCAGAGCGAATTTTAACCAGTAAATGCATCTTCCAGTGTGCATGACAAAGAGGCTGACATCATGGGGAAATGTAGAGAACTGAAGGAAATGAACTTTGCCCAGAGAAGCTTCCTTAAGACAGGGCTAAATAATAGTGTCGAATAATATTTTTTTTAATAAGGCATTGTGGTAAAATAATACATGATCTTTTTTCCCCAAAGAACCTGTACCACCACTTTCCTCTAGAGCAGCTAGTCAGGTGAGCATGGTTAAGTTTGGCTTAAGTTTGACTTTGTGGTATGAAGGGGTGTGGGACTTCACCCACATGGAGGTGGAAAAGCCACAGAGGATGTTTAAGATACAGTGAGTAAACCCGTCTGAATGGAATGGAAGTTTCATGTAGTGGCACAGAGAGGGGCCTCACGGAAAGCAGATGGGACACTCACCGTGCATTCACTGAGGAGAGTGTAACGACTGCGTTATTTACAATGATGTGAGAGGAGTTAAGTGAAACCAAGGGGAGGTGTTGAAACCTCCTGAGGTGAGCAACAAGAAGGTGCCACCCCCTTTCCATCTGAGGTGGGAAGTGGAAGGAATCATTGTCAGGAACTCAAGAAAGCTCAAACTGTAGGAGACCACAGCCAAAGAGGACCAACCTCTGCAAACTCAGGAAACAGCCGAGACCCCTTTTTTCCTCCTCCCTGATCTCCTGACTGTGCCTGCAGTGAGCAAAGCCAACCAAAAGCCAGACGGCAACGGAATCTGCTCGTGTTTCCTAGAAAGTTCAGCCTGCTGGTATTTGGAGCAGAACAGAAAGTACTGGAGAGGGGAACTGAAGGGACGAATAGAACGTATCCCAAAGAGCTGATAAGTTAGATCAAAAGCATACTGGGTGACTAGAAGCTTTCCTATAGTGGGCTGGGATGGGGAGGTGTCTGTGTTTCCTCTCCGTCCCGCTTATCCTGTCACAAGTTTGCTCTGAATCTATTTCCCATTGTCCACACGACAGGTAGCTTACACTGCAGGCCGCAAAGAACTGTTACAAGCAGCTATTCTACAGACGTTCAACATAAGATACCTAAATCAAGGATTAAGGAGCAAGAATGAACAAGAAATAGGCCCATGGGCAACGTGAAAGGTACAAAAAAATAATTCTTAGGTATAAAAACATTATTGTCTCTAATATTGAGTTTTTGAAAATCCTGAGATTTGTGTTAATCCAAATTTTGATTAAATTTTTATTGAGCTAATACCAAACTCTGTATTCATTAGCTGAGTAAATATGCTTTAGATTTTCTTTTTCCTGACTTAGCCAGTTATTGATCTGAGCTATCCAGAAGCTCTGAGTCTGAGTAGACACGAGACAGAGGAAAGTGTCCTAGTCATTTAATATGGTAGATTCTTTCATGTGAATTTCTTTTTCAAATTTTCTGCTCCTTCTGTAGGTTTTAACATAAAAATGTTGCTAATTAAAGAGCTATCAACCTCTTATTATAATTCATGTTAATAAATACATGGCCTAATAAATACATGGCCACTGGGTGGCTGGCCACTGAGACACTGTGAGACCCAGTCAAGATTCTTAGGGGCTCAGCATACCGTGTTGAGAACAGCTTGTTTTCATAGAATCCCTGCTTTATTCCTGGCCCTGTTGCCCATAATTATTGTAAATCAGGACCATTTCCTGCCTTCCTGCCCAGAATAGCAGGAAGCATCCAATCCTTTCAACCCACTTTGCTCATGGGCACCACCTCTCTGCAGGGGTTAGGGTTCACTGCCAGGAATTTCAAAAGACCTAACTCTGTTTTGGTTTCTTATCCAGAACTTAGCTTGTGAGCAAAGAAATGAAGCAAGATCTGTAATACATCCAGGGATTTAGAGACATGGCTCAGTTTCAGGCCTGGTTAAGAGCTGCGAGCCACTGGCAATATAGAGCTCTTGCTCTCTTCTAGATTCATTGTGGGATCAGTTCCAGGGGAGACTTGGTGAGCCTGTGACTAATGGGGAACAACTGGAGAACTCTAGAGGGTGTCTTATGAAGTACTAAGAGCAAAGAGAATGTTCACTGCCCCTTGGCATTTAATAGAAAATTGCACTGAGCCTTCCTATGTGCCTCCTCTGTGGGTCCATGCTACTTGATGGGGGCGTTCACAGCCAGAATACTATTCGTGGACAGTATGTCTAGCCTCACGTCCAACCTTTGATAGCCCCTGGGGGTCACTTTATTCAGGCATCCCAGTGCCTAGAATGGACTACTTCTACCTGTAATAGTTAACACTAACCGTTATTTATTGTCATTGTTGTTGTTGTTTTTCTTTTTTGGGGGGTTCTGGGCACAATACTAAATGCTTTGTATGCTCTTATCTCAATTACTCTTCACTATAAGCCCACTAGCCATCACTGTTAACCCCACTGTACAAATGAGAATACTGAGTTTTAAAAAGATCAAGTCATAAGGAAAAGAGCTAGGGTGCTAACTAGGAGGTGCTGTACCAGCCAGTGCAAAGTGTGTCTTGGCCTGCACCTTGGAGAGGCCTCTGAGGGACACAGAATAGCACCAAGCATGGCAAAAAGAAGCATCCCGACCAGACCACAAATACGGTGGGCAGTCATCTCCAGAGAGGAGGCAGACATTAATACAACTAAAAATCATGCTCTGGTATGAAAGACACACTCCCATCAAATGTACAACCTTTGACCTTGGACAGGGAATCTGCCCTGACTCCTCATCCCTGTTTCTGCCCTTGTGAGAGGATAGATATCAAGAAACACAGCCCTTCTAATTCTAACTTCTCCGCTTGAGAATCAGCCTTAAAGAACTAAACTTCTGACTCTTTTACCAGAGACCCTGTCCTGACCCTAAAATCATAGGGGACCCCAAGTAAAAGGTACTCTTTACTTAAAAGGCAGAGAAGTCCCAAATTCTACCATAGGAGCCGAAGCCTCCAAAATCCCCTTCATGGAGGTTAATCCTTTCATGGAGCACCCATGCCCTTTTACCCTAAACCTTGTAGTGGAGGCAGAGTGCGGACCGAAGGCCTTAAGTGAGATGACTATCCCCCTCGGAGGTAGCAGTGTCACCTCTTCTCTCTTTAAAATTTGAATCTTCTTTCTTTCTTGATAGATGATAGATAGATAGAGAGAACATTAGTATTGCATTAAAATTCACTATTTAAACACTTTTATATCTTTTATGCCATTTGACTTAGAACTTTGTGACCATCAGGGTGGCCATAGGACCTAAGGCAGAGGTCGTTGATCCCAGAAGGATAATTTGAGAAACATAAAAATGCATCAGCTATTTTAAATGTGCTCAACAATTTTTCCCTTATGTCTTCATGCATTTATTTTCATTAACATTTATTAAGCATTTTGTAGGTATTGGCTATGGTGCTAGAGAACAGAGACTGAGAGCAAAACACAGCACGGTACCTGCCCTCAAGGAGACCACAACCTGATAGAAGAAACTGACAAATAAGCCAGCAATGATAGAGAGAATATCAGAGCATTATGAAAACAGACAAGCAAGGATCTCACTCTTCTTGGGAGCTGGGGTAAGTTAGGGAAGGTGTTTCAGAGACCGTAAAGCCTGGTGGACCCTGGAAGGGATGAGCAGGCATCAGCATTACTCTGATGGCAGAGACAAGGAGACACTAGGGCCTGGGAGGCCTGCTCACCACAGTGGGTCTCCTGACTGATAAAGAAGGACTATGGGGCTTTGGAGAAGGGTGCTGCAGTAAGAGCATGAAGGCTGATCTTCTCTGTGTCTCAGATTATCTTCATGGGGCTTTCATTTTTTCCTGAATTCATCAGTTCAACCCCAAGGGATCATAACTCCAATTCCTGAGCACTACTTTGCCTAAAGGTTCCATTTCCAAAATCCTACTCTGAATATAGTACAAAGTTTGTCTAACGTATTCCTGCCATGTTGTTAGGGATTAGCCCTTTTATAATTTAATCCTTCCACCTGTACCTTAAACTGAATTCTCACTTGTTCCCCATTTTTAATGTTGTGGAAATAGGCTCTTCAAGGATGTTTTGGATATTTGCAAAGGAGACAGGCTGAGGTTCTAGAGAGAAAAAAATGTAAAAGATCTTGTACTGTATATGCTAAAAACGTGGCTTCTGCAATCAACACCCTTATATAACTAGAGTTTCCTAAACAATACCCTAAAGATTTGCAAAATGCGTCAGAGAGAGAAATGAACCACGGCAAGTTGGGAAATAGAGTTGACATGTGAAAGTAAAGCACTCCTGCAGTTAAAGACTGACATGGTAAAGAAAGCAGGAAGGGGAGAGCCCTAAGTTACAGTGAGGAACCCATGGGTGGTATAAAAAACACAGAAGACGGGGGATGCGGCAGGCTGTTTACAGGACCTTCACTATAAATGTCCACAAGTCCACTAGGAGAGAGAGCAGTGAGGGTTGTCACAGTACTGGAGGTGAACCAGCTCACATAACGATTGGACTGGATGCTTAAAAAGAGGGAGGAAGAGTGAGCCTCTTGGTCAATTCAGATAAGTAATAAATAGAAGGGCCCCAGGTTTCTCTGAAAGAGGCCAAGAATGGCTGAGGCTTACCTATATAAAGTCAACAGAAATGTGTAACACACCTACTCAGTGCAGAACACCATGCGTAACAGAAGTTCAAATTTTGGATTCTCATGGAAAAGTACCAATGAGCTCCCTGACAGGTGCAGAATAAGCAGAATTCTGGGAACTCAGATTAAAACAAGCAAACATGAAAACTATTTTCTTTTTCTTTGAGCGCTACATGTTTTTTACTTTATATTATAATTTTAAAATATATCTTAACATTTGAAGATCAAGACCTAACAAAGTAGAGGTAACCCAGAATGCTTTACTCTTGGTCATCAAAAATCCAGGATAAGAATCACAACGTTAATATATGTCCCTTAAAAGTTCTAGTAATTTCTTGTTTTTGTTATTTCTTGGGTTTTCAAATAACACATCTTAAAGGCATTCTTTTTAGAAGTAAATATTATAAAAATTATTTTTGTGTAAAATAAAAATTATACAGAGATTTAAGAGAAGTCAATACAGGGACTTCCCTGGTGGTCTGGCGGTTAAGACTCCGCACTTCCACTGCAGGGACCTCGGGTTCCATCCCTGATCAGGGAACTAAGATCCCACATGCTGTGCAGTGCAGCCAAAAAATTAAAAAAACTAAAAAAAAATTTTTTTAAGAGAAGTCAATATAATAAAGAAAGTAAAGCCTAAAAGGTCCCTACATTTATTCAGTAATTTATGATTTACTTAGAATATTGTGCAGATTTTCTTATTTGATCCCAACCATTTTGTGAAGCAAGCGGGGCAATCTGTATTATCCCCATACTCCAGAGGTGAAACCAGGTCCTCAGAGAAGCTAAATGCCATGAAGAAGTTTGACACAGCTAGTAAGGAACAAAGCAGAGGCCACATACCATGTCTGCTGGCCCTTAGTTACCGAACGGCCCAAGTGTTGTTGGTATTGTAACACGATGTTTAACTAATGGTAAAAAGAAGAATTTGGTTGCATTTTTTTTTAATTAATTAATTTGTTTATTTATTTATTTTTGGCTGTGTTGGGTCTTCGTTTCTGTGCGAGAGCTTTCTCCAGTTGCGGCAAGCGGGGGCCACTCTTCATCGTGGTGCGCGGGCCTCTCACTGTCGCGGCCTCTCCCGTTGCGGAGCACAGGCTCCAGACGCGCAGGCTCAGTAGTTGTGGCTCGCGGGCTTAGTTGCTCCGCGGCATATGGGATCTTCCCGGACCAGGGCATGAACCCGTGTCCCCTGCATTGGCAGGCAGATTCTCAACCACTGCGCCACCAGGGAAGCCCCGAATTAGGTTGCTTTTAAAATGAAAATAGACAGTTCTGTCCATCAGGTGAAATTCAGTGGAAAAAAAATTCAGAATAGACTAGATAAAGCAAAGAAGAATGGAAATCAAAAATGGAAAAGGAAGTTGAATTTACCAGCAAGAATGCCAAATATCACAAGAAGTTTTATGGACCATCAGCACACTCTCCCTCAAATCACTTCTGGGTGTGAGCTCCAGGTTAACATTTTGATAAGGAATTTCACAAGATATTCAATATTGTGGTTGCTGTCCTTGACATGAAATTTTGTTAGGCAGAATGTAATAGTGGACTCCACCTTACACTTACTTGGTGCTTTTATAATTTTAAGCCATTTCCACTTGAATTATCTCATTTTATTTTCTTGATAGGTGGTTGGAGTATATAGCATGTGCTATTTAATGGTAGGGCACAGATGCATAAATACCTCAAAATAACTCAAAAAGTATATCAGTTCTGCTCTGCTCTCCCCACTCTCAATGTAAACTGTACGCGATTTAGTTCCTTCATGAAACAATAGCTATTACTTATATGGCTTCAGAGAGAAGGCACTTGATGTTCATGTTTATTCATTGTATAGTATTTATTGTAATCATATCAATAAGGCACTGTTTCTATGGGCCAGCTGCATGAGACATGGAAATAGCTTTGTTTCGTAACACTCTCTTTGTATTTTTTTGTTGTTTTTATAATGGAATTTTGTTGTATATGGCTCTGAATTCTACTGAGTGCTTCAGATTGAAGAGTTTATTTGCACAACTTATTCCTTCTTCACTTTCCCTGCACTGTGATAGTAGTTTATGAAACAAGTCGCACACCAGAATCATCAGTTATGAAGCCCAGGAAGAATTTTCAAGTTTCCCAAGTGATTCTGATGAGTTGCCAGACTTTAAAATGACTGTGCTATGGACATCCTTTTCCTTTATCATAGACTCAGGTCGAATGGTTATATTTTGAGGATTCCATCTGATTATTATTGTATTATTAGAATGAAAGCCTTTCCCCAGACAAAAGTAAAGCCTAATCGTGTGAAAACTTCTCTTAGGCTGACTCCCAATTTGTGTTAGGATCATTTGATATAAACCAAGTAATAGCCTAGCATGTAAAAAGTACTTAAGATGACAAAAAATTCTTAAATTCCCCTTGTTTAACATCCATTCTTTCCATACACAATTACTGAATACTGCTGAGGTTAGTACTATGTGCATAAAGATGAAATGAATAGAATGGAGACCCAGCCCTTAAAAATTCAGTGGGAAAATTACAATTTCATCCTGTTGTTAATCCATTCCACATCACAATTATATTCGGGGGATGTTAAAACAGCACGTATGAGTGAAAAACCAAGCAAATATCACTCACTGATCTACATCTACAGAATTTCTTGCAGTTTACCCAGGAGGCAGTCACTAAGAAACTAAAACAGATAAACTTAAGGGCGTATGTAATGCCCAATAGGGCCAACAAAGGGCCTGCTGGATGCAAAGTCTTGCGAAGTCTCTAGGAAGTAAGAATAAATTTAACATGTAGCATTACCCCCTCCCACCAAAAAAGCTTTGATGTTGCACAATAGTTTGCCACCTAGTTAAATAGTTTTAAATAAAGCTGTCTACAAGGTAGGAAGGCTGTAATCTGTATACAGGCTGCACAATATATTCCAGGTCCACCCCTTGAGAATGATACAAAGCATAATGGCCCTTGCATGGAGTCACGAAACACGATCTCAAAAAACACTGCAAATCATGTTAACTGACCCCAGGGTTTGCATTCCTCCCCTTCTCTCTGATCTTTCCCCCCTTTTTCTCCTCTCTCCCTTTGCTTTGAGCCTTCTGACAGTCAAGTACTTGCATAGTTACTTTGGGCGACAATATGTTATCCGCAGTGGAAATGAGAAGCTTTAATTCAAAAGGTGGCCACTCTTGACCTCCGACCCTGGTGCCTCCTACCCTGCTGCTCCCCTCCATTTTCTGTCTCCATGGAACTGAGTAGTCAAGTGGAAAAATGGGAGCAGGCAGAGCCTATAGCTATTCATAGACCACCCCACTCCCCTTCACTGCCCCCCCAAAAAGAGAGAGAAAGATGAATGAAAGTCATTCATCAATAAGCAGGAGATGAAGAAGAAAGCCCTACTGGCTGAAAAGCAAGCTAAGAAGCAGAGAGGGCAAAGGAGGAGGACTGCCAGGAAAGAAAAGGGGAGGAGTAAGGAGCTGGCCTGGAGGGCAAGTTGTGAGTTCATGAAAATAAAAACCCAGGGGCTGAAAAGCAGCACTGCACATTTCCCAAATCGAGTTAGCTGTAAGGGGCCAACTGTTTCAAAAATGAATGCCTAGGGCCTTCCCTGGTGGCGCAGTGGTTAAGAATCCGCCTGCCAATGCAGGGGACACGGGCTCGAGCCCTGGTCCAGGAAGACCCCACATGCCGCGGAGCAACTAAGCCCGTGAGCCACAACTACGCTCTAGAGCCCGCGAGCCACAACTACTGAAGCCTGTGCGTCTAGAGCCCGTGCTCTGCAACGAGAGAAGCCACCACAGTGAGAAGCCCACACACCGCAACGAGGAGTAGCCCCCGCTCGCCACAACTAGAGAAGGCCCGCGCACAGCAACAAAGACCCAACGCAGCCAAAAATAAATAAATTTATTTTTTTAAAAAAAATGAACACCTTTTACTTGTGTCACACCTTCTTAAAATATGAATGCAGCTAAAGGAGAACCAAAGGGAGAAGGCCTGAGCCTCTGGGATTGTTCTTTCTTTAAACATCTTGATGGCACCGTTGGGAGCCGGGAGATACAGCAGCTGGGACACCTGCTCACAGAGTTGAGAACTGAGACCCTAAAATCGACCCTCATCCAGAGGAAATGTTTTCATGTGTCAGAAAGCAAGTGACAGCAGGTATATTATTTGTCACACACAGAGTCAATCTTTATTTCAACTATCCTGGCTGAGCAATCTGACGTCCCCAAGATCAAACTGCAACCTAAGAAAGTGGCCCAACTCCGACTGGCCAGTGGCCTCACAGTCAACCAACGTGGTAACAGCACAGAGGCCAGAAAAGAAAGAGTATTTCCTCTCAATCTAAGAATGTTAGGTGTGAAGAAAAAACAGCATTAAATTCAGATCAAAACTAGATAGAGTTCAGTGATTCTGCAGCATTCACCATATTTCCTCCTCCCTCACAAGACGTAAACATTTAATAATTTATTAATCATCTATCTGAACACGTGTTTGGTTTTTTCCATGAGTGCCATCTCTGAGATTAGCACTCCGAAGTAAAAAGTTTTCTTTCTATGTGAATCCAAGGCAACGCCACATGAATCCAGATAAAAAAAAGTTAGGGCAAGAAAATGTTTCTGCCACCTTGTGATCCATTTCTTTCCCACCAATGGGACATCACCTGCACCCCTGTAGCTTGATAAGAATTGTATTTGCAGGAAGCAAAGTCCCCTACTTGCTGACATACTCCAGCTACTTTCAAATAGAAATCTAAAACCATTTTCCCAGAAAATTTGGCATTAGTCCTAAATGTTGCATGTTCCCTAGTTTTCCCATCTGTCAATGATACTTTTCTGACCATCTACATTTTCTAGCACTTAGGTTTTGAGCATAAGAATACACTTGAAGGAGGTGATGTATTGTGATTGGGGAAGAATAAAGATGAGGCCGATAGTAACACTGGCAAATTCACACGAGCTCAAATCATCGAGTGGAAATCTCGTGAACTTCAAACATGCATACTTCCCACTGTCAAGGGCAAGGCCCTTGAACATCTCACACAAAATAAGACTAGAGATGAGTGTGGAAGAATCTCCCATAGAAGAAACAATCAGAGGCTCTATTGTCAGTGTTCTAAGCAAGACAGAGACTAACCTGCTGCTAATACTCTTGGGAAGACCCCCTCCCTGCATGGCTCCCTTACCTCCTCCTTTACAATTCCACAGCTTCTCATGAAAAGCCCTGAAATGGGGACTAGAATGCAGAGGCAGAGTGGATTCAGCTCCTTTTGGGCCTCTGCCAGATTCTCATTAGGTCCTGGACATGTGAGCCAATGCTGATTTCCATGGCTGATCTACCCTAAATCTGCCCTTCCTGAAACACTAGCCTTTGTCCTTCCAGTCACCGTCTCTAAATGGGGATTTGGGTGAGAGCAGTACCAAGGGGACCATCATTATACACTCATTATTATGAAATTGACGGCTTCTAAGTCTTTCTGGCTGAAAGCTCTGATGGGGTGAGATCAAAATGGATTGTAGAATCATTGCTTTCCCTGGTAATTCGGGTTACAAATGAGTACTAGAATGGGAGGGAGGGTAAGGAGGAGGATAAAGGAAGAGTGTTTTTCCTCAAATTCACCTCACTTCATGCTGGAGTGAGAGGCCATCCATACTCACGAAAGGCTAATTATATAAATCAGATGCCTGGCTGAGTTTCCAACCCCCTGGGAGCAGGGAGAGCTAGGAATAAATGAGGTCTTCTGCAAAATGAAAGAAACCCTTTGAAAAAATGCCAAAACCAATGGTTATACAGCTTAACTCACAATTTTTTTATAGAAACAGAAAAATCTGGACCAAGGATAACAAAAATAGCTGAGTTTTCATCTTCCAGCAGATTTGGAAATGTACTCTGAATTTATTTACCTCCTTGCTAGTATGTACTTTACTTTGCATCGCTAAATGTGACAACTCCTGAGATGTTCAGATATCTAAATTCATCCTCAAAATAATAGCTGACTTTTGTTTTCAGAAGGTCACATTTGTGTTAGGATGCCATGATAAAAAGCCGTTGTTCAAGTAACAGAGCTAAATAAGGTGGGGAAAATCATAGCAGTAAGAAACAGGGATGTAGACGTTTAGTTCTGGCTTTACCACTTGCGAACATGCAATCTTGGACGATCACTTCACTTTTCAAGGCTTCAGACTCCTCATATGAAAATAACTGGATTGATGTACACTAGCACCGTGTGGTCTATGATGTTGCACATGCCACAAGTAGTCCATACTCAGAGGAACAGCTAAAATTCACCAGCTATCAATGGTGGACATGTCAGTTACTTTGAACATAAGAGTTAAAGTTTGGGCTTTGGTGGATGTTGACATTTCCCTATGGTTAGTCTTAGCTTCCATGTAAGTTCATTCCTTTTCCTGTCCCAACTCACTGATACTACATCCTGCTGGATCCGCTGAAGTACAGCATCTGAGAGCTCTTTAATTCCTGACAATGTAAATTCCTTTTTAGGGCAGGACAGGAAAGGTACCAGGATTCCCAAACCTGGTACCTGGAAATCACTCAATATATGTCTGTTAGAATAAATCATTACAGAAATGTATGAATGGAAAGGCCACTTAAATATTTTAAAGAATGCTTTTAACTGGATGGAGGGCTGACTTGCTCATACTGATTTTTCTTTTCAAACAATCCATTTTTTATAATTTTTATTTCTGACCAGACCAATGCATTAAAATTCACTCTTGCCTGATTAAGAACTCAGACTAAACATACAGGCGTAAATTGTCAAAATCATAGTTATCCAGAGATGAAACAGATTATTGAGGCCATCTGGTCTTTCTCCTTTTAGTTTTCAGAGGTAAGAGGCTAAGAGAGATGAGATGAAATGTCTCGTTCAAAATCATGTAATCATAGTATGACTGTGGTGGAACTGAAACCAGGACCCATATTTTAGGATACCTAAGCCAATGGTCTTTCTATCATGTCACATCCTGATTCTACGAAAAGTTTCTCTTATTTGAATACAAACACAATATAAAAATGTATACATACTTAATATATGTATATATGTAAGATTTGCTCTGTTCTTCATAAGTGAGAAACAGCTTCACCTGTTCATGGAACCTCTAAACTATCTAGGATTATTTTTTCTGTCCTCTTTTCCCAAAGGGAAGAGTTACAAAATCCCTACTGAGGACATACTTAGATCTTAGCAATCCTACTCCCTCTGACTTGCTTTTCTTACAGCCTGTAAAATCTTTCGTGCAGGGGGAGGAAAAACCATCTCTTACTGAACCAATTCATTGTTTATCATTATAACCTTTATCCTCTGAGTCCCGCATGGCTTTGGAGGCCCCAAAATTGATTACTATTCAAAAGTCGTAAGTTTTGTTCTCTTTTCCTATCATCTGCTATATGCGTTCTCTCTTGAGGGTTGCATTATGGTTTTGTCTAGCAACTCAAATGAAGAAGGGATATAGGGAAACTGGATTTACCAGTAGGAAATAAAAATCGGCACAGAACTAATTCTTCTATTTCACATCATTACTTCATAGAAATACATGCATTCTTATGTACAGTCATACATCCTACCAGTGGTGATCAGATTCTCAAATCAATTGACCAAAACCTATTGAAACCACTAGAAGGATTAACCATCTGCCTTATTTCCTTTTCATGGTAGGTTATGCCAAACTGCTGATGAGTTTGGGGTTCAGAGCTTGGTAAGGCAAATTTTTGTTGAAGATATCACAAAAGGGACTTCACTGGGGTGATCTGGTCATGATCACAGTTTATATCCTAAGATAAGCAAAGATTAAAATCTTTGCAGAAAACAGAATGACCAAGGATAAGATGCTCCTGACCCAAACTCCATCTCGCCATCTCTCTCTAGGACATTCCCCAGGTTCCATGGAACTGAGACACTATTCTAGGAACTATAGAGATTAGGGAAGAACGAGGTTTGAATCAACTGGCTAACTCTGAATTTACTGGATTTCCCTGAACTGTCTGAGATTGATATTTTGCTACCTAACAGGCTCAAGTGGAAATTGTTACCTCTAAACCTGAGAGGATGACTTTTTCTGTTAATTCAAATGGCCCAATGAAGTTGGGACTGAAAGATAAAGAGGATGGGATCTAAAACAGACATTGAAATGGATCTGAAAGCAAAGAGGGTAAGTTGGGTACAATTTCTCTGTGAACTGGGTGGTTGGGATGCCCAAGGAAATGGGTTTTTATCATCCATTAGCCATGTCATACAAAGGTAGATAGACCTGATTTTAAGATACAGGTGGCAATTCTGAAGCTGTAAGAAATCTATTAAAACTATCAGACATTGGCAACATGGGAGAAATGTGATGTTTTCCAGTTTGAAGGACAGGATATTAATTATTGTCTATTTTGGTGCCAGTAGTTTTCAAAGCCAATTTTAAAATTATAGTTTTAATCATTCTACAGTGAAAAATGAATATAGATTAGGGTGTGCAGCAATGAGGCAGACAAATAAATCCACCCATTTCTCTTTGAGGAGTCTCTGCAGTGTACTTTTCTTAGGACAGTTTTACTTGCTTTTCTACCAATGAAAGAGTGAAGGGTAAATGGAACAGGAAACCAGACAGCGCGATGCCTACTAAAATGAGAAGTAGAAGATGCTTGAAGATAAACTTTGTCTGGCTTGACATTTTGTCTGGGCGGTTTGTTCTGCCCGTTCGCTTTCTTTGCCTGACGCTTCGCTGCAATCTCTACAGTTTCTGAGACATACTCTTTATCTCACCTTTCAAATTCAGTTTAAATACCTACCTTTTGAAAGATTGTTGCTATTTATTTTTTTAACTACTTCCCCATCCCTCCCTCATATTTAATGAAAAATAGAAGCTGTTAACACAGGGGAGATTTTTAAAATCTGGTCCAAGGGCAGACAAAAACGTAAGGTAAAAAGAGAGCTAGAAAATTCTATTTGTTTTTTAATAAAAATTTTAAAATATTGAACTTTAAGTAGAGTCATACTCTAACTTACTGTAAAACAAATGTGTAAAACATAGATTATGGAGTAAAGGAATTAGTTGATATTAAAACTAATTCACTTACTTTTTACCTACCTCACAAGATTGTTCTGAGAATCAAATGAAAAATCAAAGATTGAGCATAATAAAAACACTGAAATAATTTTATACTATGGTACATGCTATTTATACTATGATATTGTTACAAAATGCTTCTAGGTATTTTACCACTGGTATTTTAGTAACACTCTCTCTTTTTCTCCCTTTTGTTACCCATCATCCCTCACTCATCCTGCTGAAGCCAGTAATCCCCCTGGTCCCCCTCACTCCCCACTTAGGTCTCCAAACAGACTTCTTCAAGAGGAATCTGACTTGTCTATCTCCCAGTGCACATCACGTGTTGTCTGGTTCCACACCCTCCCCAACCCTCTTCCAAGGAGCAGAAAATGAAAAGCAAAAAGCAGAAAGAGTAACAAAACCAAACAATTTTTTTGAAGAAAATGATATTTCCCAGTCCATCTTAGAGCTGTTTTGCAAGTGGTTTAGGGACTTGCCAGTCCAATGCACTCATAAGAGACTTTGGGAATTAAGTCATGAGGGGACAAAGGTAAAGGGTGTGGTATCTGGTTTGTGGGCGAGGATTATGGCAGGACAACTTGATTCTGGAGGCAGTAGCTCTGTTATTTGCCTAGTGGTTTAGCCAGAGATCCTGATTCTCTTCCTTCCTGTTTGTGACAGAAATGGTGTGATTCCTGAGTAGCAGCTTCCTGAATCTTAGTTTTGTGATTATGGCAAAGAAGGCAACTCCTATAGTGACCCAGCTCTGCAGTGTGTTTTAAGAGTCATTCCTAGGAGTTCAACGTAGAATCTATTTCCTCAGCTCTCTCAAAAATTGTGGGAACTATCTCTACCCCTTAATCAATCTCTCACTGCTTAAACTACCCAGATGGGATTTTGTTGTTTGCAACTAAAAAAAAAATTGTTTTAAAACTGACCTAAACTCACTCTTGCCCTTGTCAAATTCTGCTCTCAGCCAACCCTTCCATGACTGTCAAAGGATGAAATAAACTCTCACTAAGATTTTTCGTTTCAATTCACACGCCAGAACTATTCTGAAAATTTACAAGCAAGTATAAATCTTGCCTCTGTCTCCAAAAAGATTGAAATCTAGTGTACCTCAGATATCCTGTTTGTTTGGATTAAGAAACTTCATTTAATCCACTTAGGAACCCAACAAGAACTCATATCCTCTTGGAACATAACCTCTTCTTAGCATTGGGTGCTCGTCATGCACGGTCTTACTGGACTGGCATAGATGTAGGGTTATTATTCAGCCTCATTAATTTAGCTGCTGAGAAATCACATTAGGAAGGCAGAAGAAAGTATCTATTTTGGAGTCATTTAAGCAGAGCATTAAGCTATACAACAGAGCCAAAATTTTCAGAAGGCTATATGATACCCTAAAGATAGAATCCCAAGACAGGCTCACTCTCTAGAATAGGGTCTACTCTGAGTACTCTATTAATTAAAGCAGGTTCAACATTATCATGACTTTTTATTCTCTTCTATATTTATTGACCTACTTTGTTCCATGTTTTAGGGCATATAGCAGAGATGAGAGTCACCACTGAGGAATCTGCTGTGAGCAGAAGACACACGTGTATAGAGATATTAGTCGCGCAATGCAAAGGTGGCATTGTAGTAGTAAGTAAAAAGCGCTATAAGAATACAGACTCAGTCTCAGGAGATTTGATAGGCTTAGAAGTCACGGAAAATTATATATACATGAATGTGCAGTATACATTATACCTATTTTTATGTTCTCTTAGGTCCAAACCCATCCTTCTATATGCTGCTTTGGGATACTTCATGATTCCTTAGTGTTTTATTTGCAGTTACATAGTTAATAACTTTATATATAGTTAACCAATATTTACATTCATTCTCTCTGTTAAAAGTAATCAGTGTGGTTTTTCTCATGGCTGGTCCTGATTGATACAGAAATTGACAGGTATGAAACAGGGAATCAGAGCCTCATAGATGGTAGTTAGGAATTGGTTTGGTTGTGTCCTTAGGTTTGAACACAGTGATGGGCTCCATGCCAATGGAAAATAGGATGCTAGTAATTATGCAGTGCAAAGGCATCACAGTTAATCAGATGAACCCCTGTGGTTGATTGTGATAAAGTGCCTACTGAAGAAAGTGCCTTGAGAGCCCAGATGGCTGACGTTCTTGACCACTGAGGCAGCCATGATAACTGTGAGGACCGTGGTGTGGGCTGGATTCTTCTGAGTACTCTGCAGGGATTAGAGAAAGAAGTGGCAGGCTCAAGTCTAAATTCTTATCAATCACAAAAGAGAAGTTATGTGGACCCCTTAAAGAATCTCTTATCTCTTGTAACCTCTGGGCTGACATCTCTGAAAATCAAACACAACATTTAATGGTGTGTGTTACAGAACTACAAACTATGTTGAAGTCACAACTTCACCAGTATCTAATGTTCAAGTCAGGACACTGGGAAGTAGAGTTCCTGATATTTGAAAAGGAGAAATCTAGCTGGACTCCGTCAAAACCCAGACACTTACACCCCTGAGTTACTCTGAATTTCCCTCTAATACTCATTACTGACAGCCTAACCTGGAGCCAACTAGCACAACAGAAATGTGTATGCAGGGTCGCGACTCCAGCACCACAGGGTAGACTGTAGAAGGGTAGGTTTGGAGCTGAGAGATAAGTGTCTGGCACAAATGGGCAGCTCAACTGTATAGTGTGAGAGGTAGCATGACGCACCAGAAAGACCCAGTTAGGCCGTTCTGTGATCTTAAGTAAGTCTCTGCCTTTGTTTCTGCATTTGCATATTGAAAAGAAAATATTGGACTAGATTGGTAGTTTAGTTCCACTTTTGTTTTGAGTAGCAAAAACCTCCTATCAAATAAAACCATGTATAAAACTCTAATATATAAAACATATAAAGATAAGCTGCTCTGATTATATTTTGTACCCAACTGGGGGACCTCCCCTTGCCCACTGTATCCACTCTGAGGTACCTCTTCAGGGCCCTAAGGCTCTATCGAACACAGTCAGTAAACCTCTCAATAGGATAATCTCTCAAGATCCTTCTTATTCTAAAGGTACCTGATTCTGAGATTCTTCATGTCTAACGTACCTTGTTCCTAAACTGCAGTCTCTGACCAGCAGCATCGTATCACTGGAGACTTGGCAGAAATTAAAATTGTCAAGGCGCTGAACTCAGACTGCCTGGGTTCACATCTCAGTCTCCCCACTCACTCACTGTGCACCTGGGAGCAAGGAGCTTACCCTCTGCTTTCATTTCCACCCCTGGAATTTCCATCCGGAGGGCCCTTCGTAGGAAGGAGGGAACTCAGATAACATAAGAAAATCCCTTGGCAGGACAAACAAGTCACGTTCCTGAGAAATTCAGAGTGAGGCACTTTCCATAACTACATATGTCAAGTGACCGCATGGAAGAAAACTTTATAACGACAGGCCAAGGTCACCTCACGTTAATAAGAGAGGTCTCACGTCTTTCAAACAGGAGGGAGCTGATTTCCAAAATGACCAATGGCAGGTACCAAAGGGTCACGAGGGCCCAAAAGAGAGTGGAAAGCACTTTGCTGTAGAAACTGGCTGGCAATTCAAGAACAATAAGCCGGGGGACTAAAGCCCGATGGGGGGGCGTGGGTCTCAGAGTGGGTTCCCAAAGGATCACCGTTCCTACAAATTAGCCAGCTGCCAGATTTGGTAAACATCGTAAATCTCTAAGGACACGGCTGCACTCGTGAGGTAACCCAGGTGTGTGGCCGTGGAGGATGCTGGAATATGCAAGGCCAGCACTGCCTGTGTGCCAAATGGGTCACAGCCGCCCCTCTGGGCACAAGTTTCCCAGGCCCCTTAGTGGAACTGCTCCCAATTAACTGCTTTGTCTGTCTCCAAGCCCGCCTCTCTGTGGGACATGGGGTTCCTCTCAGGTTGGTGGTCTCTCTCTCTCTGTCTCCCTCTCTCTCTTTCTTATGGCAATCTTAATCAGACAACACATCAGTCCCCTAGAGCTTTTCTGAGACTATGTTAGCGAATCCATCACTTAGGATGTCAGGCTCGATGAAAAGAAGCCCTGGGTGAGTGGGGAGAGAGCAGAGGGCTGGGGATGTGGATGCAGGCTCTGGGTGCTCTCCTCCTCGTACTGGCCGTCGGATCTCAAGTGCTTTCGCCATCCTGGCCTCCGGTATCCTCAGCTCAGGGATCAGAATGTGATTTTTAGATTTCTTCCCGTGTGGTCATGGAGAATATCATATATGTTTGAATATCAAGAATTTTATAAACGTCGAGGTACCTCCAGCATCATACTTTCTTCTTTAAACTTTCTAACAGAGCAGTGGGTGTGAAAATGTGGGTAAAGAGTACGAGAGGAATCCCAGAGGTCCCCAGTGTGGCAATCCCGGTGGCCCAAAACTCCTGACCACATACGCAGGAATCTCAACTTTGGGAAATCCTGTAGGCCTTGAAACTTCACTGACTTCCTTTCCATCCACCAGAAACTTCAAACTGTTCCTGTCCCACACCAACAAATGCAGTAACAGATAGCCATGTGTGTCTTTTCTTTCTGTCTCTGGATTTTATAGGGCCTTCCTGAGAAAATACCTTAATTAAATACAGTACAGTAATTATATGTAGAACACTCAATATGTAAGCAGTGATGGCTTGCAGGGTACTGTGCTATATTTAAAAAGATAGGCAGAGTCCCTTCCTGTCTTTGCAGAAAAAAGACGCATCAACACACACTGAGTGGCATAGGACCTGCGAATAAGGGCTGACGTGAATAAGTACCCTAGTAGCGCAAGGAGTGGATGTTGAGCTTGGCCAGAGGGTTTAAAGAAGATTTCCTGGATAAAATGGACTTGAGCCTTTCTTCGCAAGAAGCAGTCTAGTGCAGAGAGCCCACTGGAGATGAAGGTTTGAAATGGACCGAGAATTTCAGCACCTCACATTTCCCATGCTGGCCCTGCTAGTAATTCCAGCAATTCCAGAGGCTTTAAAGCATAGAAATGAGTTCTTTTTTTTTTTTTAACAACTTTATTGGAGTATAATTGCTTTACAGTGGTTAGTTTCTGCTTTATAACAAAGTGAATCAGCTATACATATACATATATCCCCATATCCCCTCCCTCTTGCGTCTCCCTCCCACCCTCCCTATCCCACCCATCCAGGTGGTCACAAAGCACCGAGCTGATCTCCCTGTGCTATGTGGCTGCTTCCCATTAGCTATCTATTTTACATTTGGTTCCTTTATACAGCGTTTTGCCACATGTGGCTCCACATTAAATATCAACTTTTATATATTTTACATATTTTTTATGTTTTTTGTTATAAAATATATATATATATGTAATTTTTTTTTTTTTTTTTTGCGATACACGGGCCTCTCACTGTTGTGGCCTCTCCCGTTGTGGAGCACAGGCTCTGGACGCGCAGGCTCAGCGGCCATGGCTCACGGGCCCAGCTGCTCTGCGGCATGTGGGATCCTCCCGGACCAGGGCACGAACCTGTGTCCCCTGCATCGGCTGGCGGACTCCTAACCACTGCGCCACCAGGGAAGCCCTAAAAATATATTTTATACTTATATTTTATGTTACATATATATGTTACATGTATTTTAATATAATGTATATTTTGTGTTACATATATTTTATATTTTGGGCTCATCATACATAATTTTTAGAGAACAAATGGTAAGCGCTAAGTTTCATGTAACCTTGTGTTCCATTTCAGAGACCTGACTCGCAGACGTGTGTGCTCTGATTGAATGAACACGTGAGTGAGCAGCATTCACAGACATCTCTGTGTGGAGCGCTTCCTCTCCTTTATCTTTCAGGGCGTTCATTTCATTCACTGTGAGTTTATAAACGGCATGGATTTTGGAGTCAGACAACCAGAGTTCAAATCCAGCCTTTGCTAATCACTTGGCTGATGACTTTCAGAAATCTGCTTAACCTTCCTAAGACCTCGGTTTCCTTATCTGCAAAATGGGATAATAACCCTTCAAGTGAAATAAGGTATTTGAAAGCAGTAAAGCATAGCCCTCAATGCATAGAATTAACTTCCCTGCCATCAGCACCCAAGTTTCTTTGTTCTCTGGCATTTTAGTGACTAGTGTCATTGTCTTTCCCTTTTACCTTACTAAAGGGAGAAGCTTCTAATCCCCCTATCTATCTACCCACCTATCTATTTCTCTATATATCTGTCCCCCCCACTAATATCTGAGCTATGTGAGTTCTGGAGTAACACACACACTAGCTTTCGGATCTCTCCTACTAACCCAGAGACCTTGTGCTTTACTTAACAACAATTTACTTAACAACTCTCAGCCTCAGTGTTCTCATCTGTCAAATGGGATTCATTAGTTTCCATTCTTTATAGAATTATTGTAAGGATTAATTGAAGTCATGTACATAAAGGATTTATCAGAGACCCCGGCTCAAAAAATGTTAGCTATTGCAGAGGTTAGCTTTTTCTCCCTTCCATTCCCTCTCAGGAAGCTTAAGTCTCTAGACGGCATGCCCTGAATACCCATAACCTGAGAGTTCTTTTTTGAGTATTTCCTTAAAACTTGACATTGAAGCAAAGCACTCCCAGGGACTGAAAGCAGACATCTCTGTCCTTTCACTGAGACAGCCACTCTCCTCACAGAGCTCATAGTTCCTTTTTTGGCTGTTCGGCTTCCTCTGTAATCACCGAAAACTCAGGATTTCTCCCCTGTAGGGTTTTGTTTTCCATTTTATCAGAATCTGACTGAGATCTCAGACTGTTTCTGGGAATCCACAAAGGGTATTCAAACCTGCCCAGAAGAGGAGAAGGACAAACTGCCAAGATCTCAGGACTCGGAGGCTGGGCGCGAGGCCTGGGTTATCTTGCTGATGTGGGCAGCACCCGCTGCGTGGTCTCCAGCCTCTCACAGCTTTGCTAGGACTCACTGACTCTATATTTTTCTATTGAGGTTAGGGTTTAAGTGACATCAAAGGGTCAGAGGGAATGTTAAGATGGCCTAGGTCACTGTTTCAATCCATACTCAATACTACTGCCCTCTTTGATACCCCGCCCCCCCGGATACATAGTCCACTAATTAGGAATCTGCAGGGACGAGTTCCGGGGACATTCTAAAAGGCAGAAAACAAATCCCTCCCTTTTTCTAGCTCTGAAATTCCCTTCACACATATATACGTATGCTTGATATGTGCTTGGAAAATACAAACACATGCATTCATATCTAAATGACAACCCCTGAGCATCCTCAATTTTATTTTTATTATTAATTATTATTATTTTATGCCATGGGTGAATAAAATAGTCTTATTATTTCTTTTCCTATTCACCTTTCATCGTAATTCACCCACACACTCACACACAGCCCTTTCCCATGCTCACACTCACTCCTCACTCACCTGATAGAAAAAATAAAAGCCACACGTGGGGTCTAAAATCTCTTTTTAAAGCAGAACATTTTAGTGTCCAATTTAAAATGCAAACTGTATTTTCTAACTATTCTATTCTGCTGTTTTCCTCTTAGAGTTTAATACCTGGCCCTTGCGTTAATATATATTTATTATAAGATTATGAACACTTTTACTCCATATACAACTTAAAGCCATGGCTGGGAGAGATTTTTAAAAAAGGGAAAAAACTTCTGGGAAGTGTTTAGATAGGAGAAAGAGAGCTAAAACAGGAATCAGGAGTACTGTAGAAAAAAAATGTGACGCTGGACACTGAATAGAGAAAAGTAAGTAAACTTTTATAACACCGTGGGGTTTTCCCCAAGTTTGCATCACCCGTTTTCTCTTGATTTTCTGACATTAGCTTGTCAATTGAATTTCATTCCTAACAGCAGTAGCCTTACACAAACCAGCATTCTGGCCTCTCGGGCCCTGCAGCTCATTGTCAACCTGCCCCACAGGAGACCTTGTTCTTCCTCTTCAGAGGTCTGGGTGTGATGGTTATTCATCTCGCAGAGCAAGCTGGGATTGGGGGAACCCTCTGTGTTAGAACTTCTGGCTTGATTTTCTGTAGACTCCAAGTCAGCTCTGAGGTGGACTGTGTGCGCTGTGGCTCTGTAATGAGCATTCAACAATGTGCTTTGTGTCCACAGGTGTCCCATTCAGAGCATCCAAGCTAATGGACAGTTAAGGAAATGACCCAACAGCTGGCAGGCCTCCCCTGCTGTTGCCAATATTGTTTTCAGGCTCCAGGCGGTGCTGAATTATAACACACGCGCAGCAAAACTAGCACAGAAGCCCCACGTCCACCACTCTCTGCCCCTCCAAACTCTAAGGTGAATACCACTTATCAGACTGGCTTCGGGCCGCCTTCTACCTGCTCACAGCTTGACTAAGAATCAAAGAAATGTTTGCTTTGCAAGAAGATAATCCTTTAAACCAAATATGGCTTGAAGTTGTTTGGCTTTACAATAGTTTTTAAACTATTCTCTCTCTCTCTCTCCCTCTCTCCATATATATATATATATATATATACATATACATACACACACATATATACACATATACATGTATATATACACATATATATTTTATTCCTATTTGTATATTATGAATATATGAATAAGAATGAAATGAATATACATATATATTCACAGTTTCATATTTCACCACCTAAGAAGATAACCCAATGTCTTCGTTTATGCCCATGTGCTAACTACAAAATTCATGTGGCAATAATGGCAATATTTCTCTTGTCATTAATAGCGCTTATCACTGATGCCAAGTTCTTACATGATAGATGATAAAAAATGTTTTACATGTGGATTTATAATTTCTCTATAGCAATACTATTTTTGCTAGATATTTACTAAAGCTTGAGAAACTTTTTTAATGAACATTAGCATATGGTTCCCTCTCCTTGTCTAAGCCCTATTTAATATTCATTTCTCAGTTGAGATACAGCCACAGACTTTGGAATTCAAACATATGATCCCAGATTTAAATACATGTACTCAGTAAACAGAAAATATTGTTTAATGCTTAAGTCTTGAGTTAAGGTTCTATTCATAAATTTATTATTAGAGTTTTTATTTGTTTTTTTTTTAAACAGACCATACGTGACTAAGTAAAACAGTATGTTTAACATTAATAACTGTTTAATTTTCATAAATATATTGTACTTCAAGTTACAGAATAAGAAGTTTAGATTTAGTTATTGAAATTGTATGAGATAACATTTTAACAGTTGTTTTTATCCCTGCCCGGGAACAGAAAAGAATTTGGTGGAAACTCAGTAGGCCTTTCCTGATACTCTCCTCCCTAAACCATCCCTCCTTCCCTTGACAAACACAATCATTCTCCATCTAACTACCCTGTTTTATTTTCCTCATAACTTACCACTAACTGAAATTGTGTCTACTTATTTCGGTCTTCATTCATCAAGAATAAAAGCATGTACCGTCTACATTTTCACCCTTGTGTTGCCGTATAGTATAGTATGTGGGCATCCTATAAATATTTGATGAGTGGGGCTGCTTCCCTGGTGGTGCAATGGTTGGGAGTCCGCCTGCCGATGCAGGGGGCGCGGGTTCGTGCCCCGGTCTGGGAGGATCCCGCGTGCTGCAGAGCGGCTGGGCCAGTGAGCCGTGGCCGCTGGGCCTGCGCGTCCCGAGCCTGCGCTCCGCGGCTGGAGAGGCCACGGCAGTGAGAGGCCCGCGTTAAAAAAAAAAAAAAAAAAAATTTGATGATTGAATGAATGGGTAGATGTTTTCATCTATACTCTATTTTTAAAAATACAAAATATATAATCTCATATAGTTATTACTCAGAAGTAATATAGAGACAGATATATACAGGCAGTCACTGCTTTACACAGAAGTGTGAGACAATAAAAATGGTCACGTAAAGTGAAACCATGGAAAGCAACCTTAATAATCATTGGGAATAGTTATGATTGTTCCTTGAGCTTCAAAAATCTTTTGCCAAATCATTAAAAAAATCTTACTATCAGAGGTAAATGTATAGGGAAATAAAGAAATATAGCAAAGCTCATACTTATTTAGTATATGGTAACTTACAACATTAGAAATGTTAAGATTTAAAGTGTTTCGTTTTTTTGGTAAAATACTGATCAAGACTACTTTGAACAGCTTGCTTTCTTTTTCTCACTGTGTAAATTACAATACAGAGTGAGCATCTTTTCTATGCCTTGGCCAATTGTCATATGCCTTTCTAGGTCTGGATTGGCCTCCGACGTTTTATTCTTTATGCTTTCAACGTCTTAAAATATACTTGAGAATTAAGTGAGTTTCTTGCCAGCATCAGTCCCTTTGGGACATCTTCATCCTCTTTGTTTTGTCTCCCTTTCTCATTTATACAGACAAGCGTGGCTCCACTAAGTGTCTTAGGCCGCGTAATGCAGAGCCTCTCAACTGGCAGCAGTGTCAACGTTCCCACCTACAGGTATTTCTTCGCTAACTCCATTTATGTTTCATTTGAATTTCACTTCCAGTGTTAAATCACCTCTCATTTCTTGCCTGCACATTCATTTCTGTTGGCCAATTCCTTCTTTAAACTGTTTTTGAAAAATGTCATTGGGTTTATACTGGGAGACAAGGAGGCAACAGTACTCCATGCTTCACTGTCTGTGCATAAAATGAATAACAGATGCAGAGGGACCAATGATGGGCAAAGGATGAAGGAAGTGATGTGATTGGTCACTGATTAGAAAGCAAATCTATTATGGAGTGATTTGTGGACTGAGGAGCTAGCAGTTTAATTTGTACTTTATGCAACTATTTATAGTTAATATACTCAAATTTGAACCATGCTGCTGGGGAAGAGGTGCTAATTAACTAAACTGTAGTAACAAAAATTCATGCACATTGGAACCATGCAAAGCAAAAACTGCTTGTAATTGAAAGTACCATTTCTCTCTCAAACTTTCATATGACTTCTATCTCTATGGATGAGAGAAGCTACTTTAGAAACGTGCAAAATCGGGTTTTTACCCTCAGAAGTCATGTATGAAAAACAGAGGGATCATACATTTCTTATTGCCTTTCCCTGAGAATAGAGCTGTAGATTTTTGGTTAGTGCATGGGTCAAAGAAAATGAGATGTTGTCACTGTACTGCTACATATTTGCATGTATTAGCCAGGATCAGAAATGCATAAATCAGTGGTTTTCAAACTCCATCATGTGTTAGAATCACCTAGATGGATTATTAAAACACAGATTGCTGACCCCACCCTCCGAGTTTCTGATTTAATAGGTTTGGAGTGGTACCTGGGAATCTGCCTTTCTGATGAGTTCCCAGGTGAAAGTGATGCTGCAGATCAGGAACCACATTTTAAGAACCACTGACTTCAGCACATTCGGAATCATGAGAAAGAAAAGAATCGGGAGACTAAAACCTGGCAAGAGCACAGAAGCTAAATCAAAGTGCTTTGGGTATCTTAGAGATCTTTTATTTTAGGCTTCTAGTTTTACAACTAAGGAAGTGGAAGCCTGCAAAATTCAAATTATTTAATTCAAATACAAAATTAACCAGACTTAGAGTCTGGTCTAAAACCTAGAATCTATAACCAATACTTTCTGGAAGATAGCTAGCACCATAAGAGACCCTATTCTCAATAGCTATAAGGTGAAACTATGACACACACACAAACACACACACACACACACACACACAAAGAGTTTCTCAAACTTTGCTGCATATGAAATGGCCTGGTTAAAAATAAATATTCTGATTAATTAAGGTTCTGATTTCAGAGGTGGAGGATGCAACCCCATGAGATCCAGATGCATGTGAACTGTTCTTTAAGAAACTGCTTTAGAATTGTGTAAGCCAGTGTTTTAAAGCACAGAATCTATACACAGGAGAGAACAGAATGCCAACTTTTTTTTGAATTATTTTTACAAAATACTTTTACAGACTATGAAAACTCCCCAAACTATCCTATGAGATGCATGAGGCACCTTCTTGGAGAAACCTTGGTCAAGCCTCCTCCATTCTAGAAGCTTCCTTTTCCTCATCTGTATAGGGGTAAAATTATTAAAACTGATCTCAGGGCTTCCCTGGTGGCACAGTGGTTGAGAGTCCGTCTGCCGATGCAGGGGACACAGGTTTGTGCCCCGGTCCGGGAAGATCCCACATGCCGCGGAGTGGCTGGGCTCGTGAGCCATGGCCGCTGAGCCTGCGCGTCCGGAGCCTGTGCTCCGCAACGGGAGAGGCCACAGCAGTGAGGGGCCCGCGTACCGCAAACAAACAAACAAACAAACAAAAAAACTGATCTCATACAATTGTTCTGAGGATTAAATGAGATAAAATATATGAAGGCAATTTGTGAAGGGAAAAATATTACATGGGTGTTAGTCGTTAGCTTCATTATAGAGAAGCCTAAACAGGATATGATTTTTTTTAATATCAAGTGGAGAATCTGCAGAAAAAAGATTCTTAATTGTATTACAATAGGCTCATCCTGGCAGAAGCTTACTTATTGGTCAAAGGAACCAGAAGAGGTAAAACCTCTGTAAACTCACAAGACTTCACCTTCACAGGCCCCAAATTACATGGAACAGGACTTGGAGACTCAATCCTAATCTGGAACAATAAAAAATATAATATATCCTAGGCTCAATGGTTTTCTTAGAAAACATCTTGTCTAATCTCTGTCCCCAAGACATTTCCTGCCTCTTCTGACTCTCCAATGAACTGGAGATTGGAAACCAGACAATTTTGACTTCCCGAGCTTTCTTTTCTTTTAGCAAAGCTAAAAGAATAATTTTTAAGGAAGGAAAATGAAAATGATCCATTTACCTCGACTCTGCCCTCACTGTGAAGGAGGATCCTGGAACTGGAGAAAGAAAATACCAGAAAGGGAGAAAGAGTCTGCCTTCCCGCAGACTGTTGAACATAAAGACACTTTCTCCCTTTGAGGGCCCATCACTTGTTTTTCTCCACATATTTTAATCAATATTCGTTGAGCCATAACAATCTGGCTTCCACAGTCACTCTGGTGCTGAGTTTCATGAGTAACTACTTTTTCCACTGGCTGCAGAAGTAATGAGTCTGTACATGCTGGCAGAAGATCATTCCTTTGAGCAAAGCAAAATCAGCAGTTTCAAGGGAAGTGCGGGCATCTCAGTGTGGTGATCAGCCCACATCTAAAACGTAAACCAAGTACAGAAAGCAACTCACAGGCCAACTGATCCCTTTTGGAAGGTGTGGCTTCATACCATTCCGTGTGCATGTGACATGCCTAAACCTCATTACAGAGTTTTCCTGAAAGCTGATGCGTCCAAGGAAACCTTAAAATAAGGAGCAAAGTAATAACATATATTTCCCAGAAAAGAAAACTGTTAACACGGCCTTGCCTCATTCTAGCAAAAGTATGTCGCACGATCTCTTGAGGAGGAAGGTATAGTACTGAGCTCGGGGATTTGAGTTAGCTGGGAGCCTGGTCACCACCGTCCACCACATGCCTGAGGGGCCTTCTCATGAAAAGGTCTCCTAGACGTTGAGGTTGCCCATGAAGGTCAGAGACCTGAGAAGCCTGAGTCCGGCTCACACTCCGTTCTGAGGATAATCCAGTCTCTCCACAATTCCTTCTAGCCCAGAACACTCTCCTCTTCCCCCCATATCAGCTCTTTCTCTACACTTCTTCCATCGGTGGCACTGGAATTCTTTCAAATTGGTCAACATCTCATTTTTCACTACCCTATCATGCCCCTACCTTCCATCCTAACATCTAGACTTCCATCCTAATGTCAGATAGCTTTTATTTTCCTTCATAGTGTCTCCAGAAAGAATTCCTCCTAAGTACCTACTTATGTCAAGGCATCAGAAATCCATCCATCCATTCATTTATTCATTTATTCATTCTTTCAGACATTTGGTATCATGCAAAGCATTGGGCTAGTTAAGTAAGGGAGAGACAGTCGTTTAAAATAACCACTGTATGGTAAGAATGAAGTCAGGATTCCCACTCTTGTCTCTACCGAGAACTCCCACTTTCTCCCTTATCTTTTTCAGTCTTTAAACACAAGTCAGGAGACACTTCCTCTTGGAAGCCTGCCCTGAATCCACCCCCAGCTGCATCAGGTGTCTCTCTTATGGGCTTTCAAAGGTGCCTATCTAGATCATTGCACTGATACTGCATCCATTTTCTGTTGATGTGCCTGGCCCCCAACTAGACTGTGAGCTTTAAAGACAGAGACTGTGTTGTATTCATCTCTGCATTCCTAGTACTTAACATAGAGCCCAGTAGACTGTGCTCATGGCATATTTTTGAATGAATGAATGAATGGATAAAAACTATGAAAGAAAAATCATAGAAAGTTGTGAAACAGAATAAGGAATAAGTATTCATTTTTAACTAGAGGAATGAAGACAGCTTTCATGGAGGAGATGGTATTGAAGCAAAGCACTGAAGCATGAACAGGATTTCCAGAATTTGGAAAGATCAAGGGCTTGGGGGGAGGGGTGGTACACAGAGGATTACTTTTTAAAACCTAACGGATTCTCTCCACCTCTAATCTGTTACTTCTCTGAAAATAATCTTTCTTATACTCTAGCAAAGTTTTTTGTTTTCCTTCCTTGCTTGTGGAGAACCTTCGGTGATGCCTTACTATCTATCAGGATAGAATCCGAGCAGGTCAGCTTGCCCTTCGAGGGTCTTGCTATCGTTACCCAAAACTTTTTTCTAATCCTAACTTTCACTCCTTGGCCACCCACTGACTGCACAAATCAGGCCCTTCTGCTCTCTGTCCCCCAGTATCTTGCTTTTTATCATCTCTTTGGCGTTCCTCTTTCTCCATCCCTCACCTACAATGCCTTCCCTGTGCCTTCTTGCCATAGACAATACCACTCTGTCTTTGAAAACCCTACCCCCTTCATGCAGCCTCCCTTTTCCACTCCAGATTGGAATACCTTCTTCTTCTAGACAATGTGATAACAACTCGTTTACCATTTAATCATTGTATGGTTTTCTAACTATAAGCCTGCTTTGTCCCCCTTATGAGGACCGAAATAAGGTACCTACAAGCTAGGATAATGGATGGTGGCTTTTTGCAACATGCGCAGTGTTCCAGACAAATATTCTATTGATGAAAAATTCTTGATAACTTACGCACTACTCTAAGGATGTATGAGGAGTCTTTCCTTCAGGCAGACATCTTATTATTCAGCTACCAGCAGATGGGGGTGCTTACCCTAGATATCATATTTAATTTAATGAGAAGAAATAAATTATCTATTATCAGTGTGTCTACGTTATGAAATCACTAACTTTGCCTATGTTATGATATAAAAACTTGCTACTTTCCTCCTTCATTGATAGAATTATAGTTATTTTTACCTCTTCCATGCAGCCAAAGTAATGGCATTTTTTTCAACTGTGTGACTAGCCTTTTAACATAGGTGCATCTTTTTCACTGTTTTTACCCTTGCCCTTGTCATCGTGGGGCTCCTTCATGCTTTTCAGCCCCTCGTCAAACCACATCAATACCAGTCTCAAACCTTAATCGTAAACAGCATCTAGAGGCATAAAGGCTCAATACTTCACGTAAAGGAGCAACTTCATCACACACAACAGGCTGCAGGGCATGGAGAATCCATCACCTAACCTTTCCCAGCCTCTATCCATCTGTGCCCCACTGTTGGATATCCAGGCTTGACAGCGAATGCTTTCCAATGGGAAACTGTAGCAGGATTTTTTTTCCCATCCTTTGGTCCCTATTGTATGTTCAGCTGCACTGAAGCTAGCTGCTAATCAAAGCCAGAGACTCTCATACACAAACAAACAAGGCATTGTGGCCTCCCCTGGGGCTGGAACACAGCAATCCAACAAACAATTTGGTCAGGTGATAGCAGCCTGGAGGAACAGACAGAGCATTGCCCAGACATCCTCCTGTCTTCACTCCCCCCCACCCCTTCCTCAGCACGAGCCAGTCGAACCACCAGGCCAGGCAAACCGATGCTTGAGAAAGCAATGGAGAATAAAACAATATGCAATAATATGCAGTCAGAAAGGTCTGGTCTGACAACAGGATTCTTTGTCCAAGAGAGTGTATTCTCTAGATCATAGTGAGGTAGGAATAAAATACATAGCATGAGAGCATATTCCTGGATGCAGGAAAGAGGAAGAAGGAAGGGATCGGACCAAAATACCTTCAGATGCTCACTGGGCCCTTGTCATAGGACAGTGGGGTGGCGGTGGAAGAGTGTGATTTAGGAGCTTTTTTTTTTTTTTTTTTTGCGGTACGCGGGCCTCTCACTGCTGTGGCCTCTCCCATTGCGGAGCACAGGCTCCGGACACGCAGGCTCAGCGGCCATGGCCTACGGGCCCATTCACTCCGCGCGCAGCATGTGGGATCCTCCCGGACCGGGGCACGAACCCGTGTCCCCTGCATCGGCAGGCGGACTCTCAACCACTGCGCCACCAGGGAAGCCCTGATTTAGGAGCTTTGTGGTTAGATATATTTGATCTGCAGTCTCAGTTCTACCTCTTACTACCTCGTGACCTTGGACAAGTTACTTAACCATTCAGAGACTCGGTTGCCATTGTTAGTAATGTGGGGGAATTGTGCTCAGAAAGGAAAAAGGAGGGGAATGCTAAGAAAAGAAAGCAAGGTCTTCAGCTTCCAGAAGTAGCTAGTGATAGAGGATGACAGCTCCTCCCTGGCCCTGGCAGTTCCTAGGAACACAGCCTCAGAGGCACTTGTAGCTTCTGAACTTTGACATACTGCCATGTGTCCCCAGAGCACATCAAGGGAAACTAGGGATGCCCGTGGCCAGCATGAAGCCTGGATACAAGATGTCTTCATACAACAGCAAGAGCTGGGACTCTGGGTGCCTGCACATTGATAATGGAAACATCCCTGAGTATGAAAGACAGAGCAGAAAAGCTAGAGATGCCAAAGAAGATGATTGCTCACATCACAGTTTTTGGTTAGGGCAGCCAGTCAATGTTAAATCTTGCCAGGGTTGGTGGAGATTGCAGGAGAGAGGGGAAATTGAGTAGGAAGTAGGTTAAAGGTTATCTTAATTCTATGAAATGATAAACATGAACTGAGTACCTACTATGTGCCATTTGTTATTTGGGTAGTGGTAACGTGAAAGAACTAGAAACAACTGTCTAGCAGTACAGTATAGAACAGAGAGGTTCAGTGAGAAGATGCAGGACCACTGAAACTCAGAATTAATATAGTGACTTCCTTTCAATACAAAGGGTAGACAATCCAAAATGATTTAATAATTGAAGCACCTTCATATGGAGACCTACAAATGGAAATAAAATCAGTTAGATGCTATCTTGAGGAATCTATTATAAGATCTGCAGATTTACTTCAGGAAACACCAGTCAATATTTCCATGTCTTATCCTTTCTAGGATGTACCTTAAATGTCCCTCAGTTGCACATGGTGCTCCTCATTGGGTATGTCCACATCCTCATTTCAGTAAAAGTCAAATTTATCAGATAAGCCACAGTCCCATAGTTTCTCCATTTCCAGCTTCTGGGAGAGAATTTTTTTACTTGCTCCTTAAAGCCTTGCTAACTGTCCTATACTCAACTGTCACATTTCTCACCTCTTCCAATTCAGAGGTTCCTGGCCTCCCCACAGGAACTCCAATCTCGCTGCAGCATTACGAGTCACAGTAGATACAAATATTGGAACATTCTCAAGGGACAACGTGCGATTTTGCTTAAATTCCGCCAAGAATAGAGATAAGCAATCCCATGTCACGTTAGATGAGTAGTGAAATCTATTCCCTTTTGAGGAAAACAGCCCCTAATACTTACGCTGATCTTCCTCACCAAAGAAACATTAAAATCACCTTAAGAAGAGTGGTCACACCTTCCTCTATTCTATACTTATTTTCAATAGTTGCTCAAGTTCCAATAGATGATGATAAATCTGGCTATACCTTGGTATGGACTTGGAAGTTAGACAAGGAAAGGGGTCAATCTGAGATGGGAAGGAGAAAAGGAAATAATATTTGTTCTTCAAAATAAAATTAAACAATTTTTAATAGAAATGCCCAAGTCTAAACATTTTTCTGATTTCAACAAGATATTTAATGTTACACATTAGAGGCGGCAAATGGAAGTCAGGGTAGAAACCTAACCCAGGAAGCTAACTAGTGTGTGTGTAGCTAAGCCCTGGGCCTGGAAGGATCCTGTTGTGCCCATGAAAGGGAGCCTCTGGGTCTTTTCCTTGGTCTCCTTTCATGATCCCCCCGCAAGAGTCGGGGAAATATGAGTTGAAACAATGGGGTAGAGAGTGTAAACTTTATGGATTAGTTGACTCCAGTGACCAGGTTGTCTAAGTCATGGCCCTGCATCCAGGATTGCTCAAGTCCTATGTGAGGCAGCAACTCTTCACTAGAACAACTGATTGATTCTGTTTTGCCTTCAAATACTTCCTCTGAGAGGAACATGGAGGGGACAGGTTGGTTCCTGTCCTGGAATGACTTCTTGGCATTTTTATACTAAGAGGCATGTAGGGCTTAGGAGATTTAGAAAGCAAACAAGACAAATCCACTGGAGAGAAACCTCCTAACGAACCCCACCAGAGCCAGATGGGCCAAAAGGGCCCAAAGAGAGTCGCCGAGCAGTTCATCCAGAGTGGAGGAGACCTCAGCGCTATCTAGTAGAGTTTTCTGTGAGGTCTGAAGCTCCTCTCCCCAAGCTCATGCTTGGCTTCTGTCTATCAGATTTTTTGATGTTCTCCCTAAGGTCTCAGTTCAAGTCCACTTCTATTTCTTTTGTCTTCTTGGTTCTGCTGCCTTTAAAGTTAACTGCTCTCATTTTAACCTCTTGCAAGAGAACATCATTGGATGAGATGTTGGAAACCCACAGTTAGCTTGCTTTTAGGAAATGTGGATCTAGTTAGAGAGAAGTTGGTAGAAATCCACCTCTACCAACTTCTTCCTGCTAAATTGCTTTTGATCTGTTTCTCCAAACTAAATTCATTTATGACAGCCTTGAAGTACATCTTCAAATCCGCAGATATCATATATCAGAGGGCAAACTCTGTGATCCCTAACCATCAGACTCAAACCACTGTTTAAAAAGGCTAGAAATCATTTCAGGCTCAAGTTGGTGGGAATCCCAATACTGGCATAGACAATAAAAGCCTTCCACCCCTCCTCTACAAACAAGAGTGCGGTTGACAAACCCAAATTTGATCTGACTCACGTTAAACTAGAGCCAATCTGTACACTATTCATTCCAAATAATAATAGAGCAAATAAATAATTCCCCAAAGGATGCCAAGCCCTGGAGTGACGTGCATCAAAGAGGTTTGCTGCCCCTGCAGGTTTACCCACGTGCGGTGCATTAGGCCCTCTCTTCTTGGCCCAGAGCAGCTCAGAAGTTCCGCAGGCTCCTGGGACCTGCTAAGGGGGTGAGATTGGACCTGGGTGGGATCAGGCAGCTGTGGCTTCCCTGGGGAGACTTTTACCCCTGGATATGTATCTGGAAGGGTCCTCAAGGTTAAGAATGGAAGATAATGTTTACGATGTAAACATTTTTAATTTGTACACACTAAGGTCCACAAGATTATCTGTTCCGTCTAAACAGCACATCCTTTGCTGGGAGAAAGATTTTTTGTTTGCTTCATGGGATTATGTTTGTTTGTTTGCATTTTTCTATTTCCAACTTTTTAATGAGAGTCCATCAGATTAATTTACTAAGCTTTCTTTATGATTCAAATTTACCCATGTCAAGCTAAATAAATTGAATTTCCATCTTAATTGGCCCACTTAGTAGAAACAAACGCACATGTTAATGTGTGGAAAGCTATAAACATATAGCATACATCGATTACTATGTTGATCTAAAAAGCAGGACACACAATTATTTGTGCAACTATTTTCAAAGGTTAAATCAGAAAAACTATAAAAGTGTATCAGAGTGTTAACAGTGGTGTCCATTTTGAGCAGGATTATAAGTCATTTTTTTCCTTCTTCATAACTTAAAAAATTTTAATATCTTGTAGCATGGACATTTTTCTAGAATGAGAAAAAATAATATGTTTCTCCAGGTATATATTTGTGTTTTCCTAATAACAAACATAATAATCAAAAAACCCTTATTTTTTTTCACATCATTAAAATTAATCAAACTTTTCACAAGTTTGAAATGAATTGAGCTGTATGTAAGAGTCTGTGTTTTGCCAGAGTCATTGAATTTAACAGTTAACTATATATGGTAATCAAGAAAAGAGGATGAGAAGAAAGGCTTTACATTATTGTTTCAAAACTTAAGTACCTCCACCAGTTAAAATAACGTAATAAACTCCCTGCTTTCTTCCCTATAGCAGCTTCAGGCTTCCTCATTTGATCACCTTGGACCATATCTAAAGAAATATCCTGTACCCAGAAGGCAACATTCTTTTATAGAAAATATTTTTTGAAGAACTAAATTGGCCCTTGCATAAGATTCTCCAAAGCTGCAGGATATTTTTTTAAGCCAAAGATCCAACTTCTGACTTAACATGGACACCCCATCTGGCCAACTGGAAGATGCCCAGTGGAAGCCTTCAGATGTTCTAATGCTCAAAAATGAAGGCCACTTTGTGTTACAACTTTAGCGATGATTCTCTGCTATAGGGAGCAATAATTCCATGGGCAGGTTTAGAGCAGGCCATATTATTAGCAAATAAGGAAGGCCATTATGAAAACATTATTTTAAAGTTTTACATGGTCTCCATTTGTTTTATCCTGAGTGGAGACTTTCTCTGTTCCCTAAGGTTGTTACTGAGATATGTTCCGTATTGATTGAATCTGGACTCTGAGGCAAGAGTCCTTGGCTCCTTCCTTAGGCAGCCCAGCATCTCCCAGGAAGCCACACAGATGGATGATCCCTGCTCTACTTCCCTTATGGTGTGGAAAGGCACATCCAAGGGAAAAACAGATGTTCAAACCTTAAATAAGAGAATACTCTAGCATTCAGAAAGCATATTACATTACATCCTTCTCATCGTAAGAATGAAGTTTCCTAAACACTATTACTATCACTTACACCCTCGCAGGGGAAGGCTCCAGGAGAAGCACCGGTAAGAGGCCTGAGATCACACCTGACAAAGGGCCTTGTATTCTTAAGGGGCTCAGTCAAGTCCATAGCAATTCGGATGGTGACTCTGCAAATTTCTTTTATAAATAATGCAACATTGTAAATATGACTCGCACATGAAGATACAGGAGTGATCAGCTTTTGCACATAGTAGGAAGTGTTATCGTCAATGACCTTCGTTGTGTGTTTTAAGCTATGCATGTCACGATTAGAGAGTTCTGATTTCTTGCCTGCCCTCCCAATTTATGGAACTCAACACTAGTGACTGGCCACTCAAAATGAGGTCCCCAGGCCAGCAGCTGCTATCGCCAGGGAGCTTGTTAGAAAGGCAGACCCTGAGAGTCCACCAGAGACCTACTGAATCAGAATCGCATTTTAGCAAGATCTCTAGGTGACTGACATGCACATTGAAGTGTGAGAAGCACAGCTATAGTATAAAGTGCTGCTAATCAATTGTAAAAACCTAAATTTAGTGAGAATAACCGATTGAAATTTTTGGTATGCATCCTTTACAACTCTTAGGAAGCCCTATAACATAATATTTAGTAAAACAATTCATAACCATTTTAGTTTAACCTTTTTTACAATTGTCTACTCACTTTTTTTTTTTCACTCTGACTCCGATTTCCTTTTCTTCACACCTGTCACACATCTTTCCTCTTACTCACTTCATCTGGTCAAACTTACCTTTCAGCATCTTAGGCAATCTCTAGGGGTCCTGAGAAAATGATAATGACAAGCAGCAGAACTGAGGAAAGAGACAGGCAGAACTGGCCCCGCTGATTTCATTAACAGTAGCTTATGTTTAGTGTAGCAGGTTACAGTTTATAAACAGTGCATTGTTACGATTTACCTTTACCACCAGCCCGTGAGGTAGGCAGAGCATCTATCATCACTATCACCCTCAACACCATCATCATCAACATCATCACCAGCTTACAGATGAAAACCCTGAGGTTCCAGGAGATACAGGGACAACTCAGCTTCCGGCAGAACTGCGATGAGATAAATGCGGGCTCCTGAATCCAAACCTGAACTCTTTCCTCTGAGCTGACGGCTCCATGATGGCAGCAGGGCCACAGCACATGGCTATGGGTGTCACCAACCTCAGCAATGAGATGGCTGCACCTTGGCTTGGGAGTGCCCTGTAGGTAAACTGCTCTCCTAGACACTGTAGGAAAGGCCAAGGTCAACAGTCTGATTCGGGGACCTTACATGTCAAATTCCCTGGGGCCTGGAGCACGATCACATGTTCCGTGTGTTTCTTTTCAGAAGGGGTTTTGGATCTGCATTTAGAGAGAACAGTCTGAGACTAGAGAGGGCAGAAGCATTTCAAGAAGAAGAAAGTCTCACCTAGGTTTCTGTTTGTTTGTTTTCTCATGCCAGGTGGACATGAGAAATAAAGCAGTGGGGGAGGGAAAGCAAGGGTGGACTTTCATGGGGGGGCGGGTGGGCAGGGCTGCATCCCCCTAATCAGCATTTCCATTATCCTCATCAAATACTCTGTAGCAGTCAGACTCTGGGTTCTGTCCTTCACACTCATTTTCTAGATTAATATTCATGTCCATCCTAGGAGGTATTAGTGCTGTCATCTTAGGGATAAGGAAATTGAAGCAAGAAAGACCACAATATTTGCTAATGGTCACACAGCTAGTAAGAAGCATAGCTGTGGTTTACCTTGATTTCTTTAAACTTAGAGCTCAAATATTGGAGCATTACAGCCAATGTTTCTAATACATCACCTGCATCCAGGTGCCCTGTCACATGTCCATCTTCCTTGACTCCACCTCTCAAATCAGAATCTCTGGGGATGGGCTCCAGGCATCTGGATGCTAGGACATGACTCCAGTTATTCTGATAAACACCAAAAAAGGGAAACCACTATACTGGGTGATTTGGCCGCTTACTCTACATACACTGGAGTTTAGGTTTGACATGAGAGGCACTGAGAAAGAAAATTAATTAGTCAGCTGAAGATATGGCATTATAGAGGAGAAAAAAATATCCAAACTAGGAGTTTTAAGATCTTTTAAGATCGTCAAGATTCTTGTATTAAATAATGGGGGTCATCTTAACCTCTTTGAATTTGTATCCTTATCAATTAAAAAAAATCCTGTTCAGCCTACCTAAGTAGAATTGTTATGAAAATATGATGAGAAAATAAATGTTATTAGTTCTGAAAAGCAAAGGCCTGTAGCCACAATGAAGTTATGATGAAAATAATGTCCCAAGTGTTCAGTCTTAAGGCTTTGAATAACACAGTTTGTTAAGGAAGAGGTAAGGTTTCCTTCTCCTTTATGCAGGTGAGTCAGAGACCATGCAAGGTCGAGAGCCTTAAAATAAACAAGGTGAAATATGATTAGGAAGACGCTCCAGAGAACTGGCAGACCTATATGATGTTTGCAATAAAGGAGGTAGAGGAAGAGACAGGAGAGCCTTCTTCTAGAGGTTCAAGGTTGAGAATGGGGTGCTTGGGTTTAAACAGGAAATTGGTACCAGGTAATGTATAGAGGGATTGAGTATAGAAGGCAGTCAAGGTCATTGGAACATGAGGAAGAGCAGAGAAAATGGTATTCAGAGTCATTTACTTATTTTTTCACTCATTCATCAGATATTCATTGGGCATTTCAATGGTCTCACTCTAGATATGCTAGGGTTCTGGAGAGGAATGAGAGAGTGTCTGCCTTCTAGGAGTGCACGGTCTGGGTGGGGTGGAGCTGGTGGTAAAAGTGAGTAATTCCAAGAGGTAAACGACGTGCTTTTCCAGTGTTGGCGCTGCTGGGAAAGGAGGAACGGAAGTCGCCGGAAGGGTGGGTGGAGGGGGAATTAGAGCGCCACCTAGAGGGAGGATTTGCCTGGGAAAACCCTCCCTTGGCGCCGTTAATCTCAGACTCATTCAGTTTCACCCAAATTCCACAGCTGAAGGTAGAGGACTTGCTATCGTTCCCTCCATGTCTGTGATTTCATTGAAGAACAGTCATCTCATATCTCAGCATAAAAAGTGGAAGAAGTGGGAATAAAAGGTGAGAGATACAGAATGCTATTTGTGCCTTACAATGATGTTTTGGTTTTTAATAAGCACAATTCTTAGAATTAAGAGCCCAAGTGTCAGTTACTACGACTTACTTCATTCAAGATTAATATGTAACAATAGATTTTTTTTCACTAACTATGAAGTTTCAGAATCTAAGAACTGTGCTTTTAGGAAACTCATTATGATGATGTTTTTATTTGAAATATCAGTTTATCTTAAGCCTACTATGAAGAAATGGCTCCAAAATAAAGCCCAGTAGAAAAAATTAAGTTATTTCTCAAAATATCTTAAGCATGAACTATTCACTGTATTCCCTGCTTACTATGAAGAAATAGGGATTTGTGGTGAATGTGATCTACATAATCAAATCTGCAATATTACCATAATTATAATGCTCTCTGATAACGTTACATTATAGTTATCCTTCTAAACCACAGAAATCTTAATTTGTCATTTACCAAATACTAAAATAGGAACAAAAAGCTTGTTATATTTGACAATCTAGAAAGATCGTATGACACCTATGCCATGTGGAAAACGATTCCACATACAAGACTGGGAAGAAGTGCATGGAAAAATCGCCCAGTGGATGGAAAATTGAATGGGCCATAAACATCAAGAATGGAGAACTTTCCAAAGTGAGGCTGTGGCCCAAATTCCACTCAAGCCAATTGACTCTGGAAGGAAAAAAGCTGGCCCAGCTTGTAAAGAGAAGCTCCATATCTGAATATTATTTTACCCCAGGGCAATGACATGGTTTTGTGTCAAAAGGAAACAAAAGTTCTCTGATTATTCATTAGAACTGCGGCCAAAAGAGACAACATTCATCACCCTTAGAGAAGCTCCACTCAGCACCCAAACAAGGGCTGTTGGGAGGCCTGACTCACCTGATGCTTAAAGATGAGCATCTCTTTAAACTGGACTGACCTGCACTCAGGTGTAAACCAGCTTGCTCCCTGATCACCCTGGGTGGTCTCAGTTTGGGCATTACCTTTAGGAGGGCAGTCAAGGACAGCCATCCTATTCACTATGTCACCATATTAAAAAGTGTAAGTGTTGGGAGAACTGGAATTTATAATCTGAATTCTAACTACCGGCCCTCAATCCACCATTAACTAATACACCATTTCGAACAAGCCACCCAAACTCAGTCTCCTGAGAAAATTTTGAATAGTAATAAAATACCACATGGCGAATAAGAATATGATCAGAATTCACATGAGAATGTCATTTAAATAAGAAAGCAAGAGTATCTTCAAAAGGAAAAAAATATTTAAACCCCAAATACTTAATTTCTAGGATTGATTTTATTGATAAAAGTGATTAAATTATTTGGGGGCCTTATTTCTCTCAAGTTATTTTCAATGATCCGGTTCTGTGAAAATTCAAACCAGGCCACTAGCTTTTCTAGAGTAAAAACATCAAAAATGTTCATTAAAAAATGTGGGTTCTACCACATATTGCTATATGTGAAGACTAAATAGGTACATGGAAATTTTCAATAAATCAGTAAATTTATTATACCCAATACCATGAAAAGAGGTCCAGGAAACCACAAAGTTATGTATTATAAACATAATATATTGTACTATGAATATTTTAAATATGTTATCATCCTCATTCTATATAATACCCCATCGAAAAGTCAGAAAATAAAAAGTCACATATTAACTGTAGTTTCTTTTCTCTCACACTCTGGCTTTGAAAATATAATACATTTGTACCGACAAGCAAACATCTGGAACACAGCACCTAATGCGTTAAGTATGGCTTCAGGTGGGTGTCCGTATAGAGGCCTTTCCCTAAATGATAAAAAAAAAAAAGTCCTAAAAGAGGCCTGGGAACAGGAGGAGAGGAAAGATCAACTTCTACAGATTTAAAATACGATTAGAGAATTAAAAGCACCGAAGTTTCTTAAAGCACAAAATTAGAGGTTTTTTTCACAACATAATTTTTCAAAAGCCCATCCTCTAATTTAAATGAGAAAGTACAAATATTGCCACTCTAAAATAACTCACGTCCCAAAGGGAGGAAAAAAGAAAACACCACTCCAATTTTCTTAGAATTTAACTGGACTATAATTTTTTTTAATGATTTGGTCTTTAGAATGCATAATTTACTTAAAAAGGAACATAATGAAGATGGAAAATAGAAGCTTTATTTTCTACGCTGGGAGACACCTCTTTTGTTTCACTCCCATTACCTTTCAATATTTCAAATATCAGTTCATCCCCAGATGATCAAGGGGCTAAAAAGGGCTTTGCTGTTTCGTCAACTCCACATTTGCCTGAGATCATGAAATTGCTTCGTTATATTATTAGCTCGAAAGCGCCTGTTGATAGTTCCTGGACCTCCTCCCAGGCCCTTCCCTCCAACACACACCCGTAGGTCACCTTTCTCAAGCTGTTAAAGCAAAATGCCTCAGTAACCCTCCAGATGAAAACAAAAGATGCCAAAAGGCTGGAACTTTGATTTCTCTCGAATTGTTCATTCTCCCCAACCATCACCTCCCACCACCACATGCCACTCCTACTTTTTCAATGTATCCCCCAGACTTACAGAGCAGCTGTTAACAGAGGTAGGGGTGAGTTAACAGGAGTGTAGATAAACTCAGTGTGTGTTCTGGTGTTCCTGTGTGTTCTGTTAAAGAAAAAGATGTGTGTGTGTCTGTGTGTGTGTTGAAGAGAGAGCAAGTTTTATGTTCTGTGTGTTAAGTAGAGAAGGGAAGGAGTTAAATACATTCCTCTCTTTTAAAATATTTTAACTTATTAGAAACATCAACTCAGAAACTAAGAATCTAGCAGATTGGTAATTAATATACCCAAGCTTTATGTGGGTGAAATAAAAAGTTCAAGTGTCTCTGTACAGGGCAGTTCTTAAAATTATTCAAATGAGAAATGGGATTCAAGGTGTGTCTTTTAAACTTTGGACGTAACCATTTCTAGAACCATTCCTGGGCTGGCAGGCAGGACAAGGAGTGCCCGGATGGTCTGCGAGGGACCGGCAAGGTCAGCTGGCACTGGGAGGCACAAGCCCCCACTTGGTACCTAGAAATGCCAGCTTAAGACGCATCAGCTGGCAAGCCCTGGGGCAACCCGGGAAGCAGGGGAAGGATGGGAAAATGAGCCCTGCTTGCTCAGGCTGCCTGACTTTCTCTCTCTTCTCTACCCAGCCACAGACACACCTACTAACTCAGGTTTTACAAAGAGCAAAGCCCCTGCATGTTCTCCATTCCGCTGGAAGCAGGAACACAGTCCAAATGCGCACATAACATCACAAAAGCTGCTTTCCTTCCACCCATCTATGGGCACCCTGACCATCCTGACCAGACGCCCCCAAAATATGCCTCTGGAGCAAATCAGTTTTGAAAGCAGCCGCACCAGCAAAGACACCAGCAGCCCCTCTCCCACTCCTACCACGGTCATCCGCGGGCGCCCAGAAAAGTGGCGGAGGCTGAAGGGGAAGTCGATCGGAGAGCCCTCGGAGGAACCGCGCATTCCCTTCCACTTACTCGGAGTCGCAAACGAGCCGCGTGCGCTCAGGCTGCCTTTGTTGGTCGGGGCGAGGCTTTCTGCCCGGAGTCCAGGTACCCGAGTCACTGCTGCTCGCGGCCGCGCCTGTTCCCCGCCGCCGGCACGCACGGTGGCTCACTGGTCTCTTTCTTCCCCTCTCCCCACTTTGGCTTTTCCTCTGCTCTGCGGCTCCCTTGGCGGGATTTTCGGACTGGAAGGCGGGGAACCAGACGGATCCTGCCTCGGAGTGGAGCACGCCCTGCCGGGGAGGGGACGGAAGGGAAATGGAGAATGGGAGGGAGGAGAGGAGCTGGCAGGGAGAATACGAGGGCTGGGCGAGGGGGGGGCGCGCCTTTCCCTCGAGAGCTGATTGGGAAACTTATTAAAAGCAGGGTTCACCAGGGGCAGTATCTCCCCACCCGCGCCAGCACGCGGATTTGAACCCAGAGGCCAGAGGATGAAGCCCTGTTTCGTTTTTAGCAGAGACAGATGCAGTATCTCTTTCCCAAACTTTGTGCATGACCTCTTCTTTAGGTGGGTGCGTACCCCAGTTAATCAAGTAGCGCGTCTTAAATGGACGATTGATGGCATCTTAAACTACAGTTTGGGCCCCCGGCGATTCTTTTTAAATGATATTCAGGGTGGAAAAGCAGTCTTCAAGACCAGGCTCTCATTTGTCCCCACGTCTATCGCCCTCGCCCCACACAGCTTCAGTCACTTCAGCTGTCAGTCCCATCCCACCTGCGCGTCACCACATGTGCAAAGGACTTTTTTGCGCTTGTCACAGAGTGACAGATGTCTGAAAGTTCCCAATTAAAATGCCACTTTCCTTTAGGGGGCTCTTTCCTTTTCTGGCTTCCTTGGTGCATTTAGTGACCTATTTAGTGACATGCCTTTGACACCCAAGAATTTAGGAGGTTAACGAACGTAGCTCGAACTCCGAGGTTTGTAAAACTCAGAGGCTGGACTTCTGTGTCTTTCTGGAATTACATTTTTCTTCGAATGAGGAAAGAAGCTAAGATAATATACCTAGGATTGTTTAAGTAACACATAGATGAGTATCTGTGATATAGATGAAAGTATTGCGCAAAAATGATTAAGTATAAAACAAATTTGCCCAAACATTCTCAAAAAGGAAATTGTGAGGTTCTCCTCCGCTCATCCGTTTTTTCCTGCTCTTCGTCTTGCTTTCACTGCCTTTCAGCTTATCATTTGATGACGCCCACCCCAAATGTGGTTGCAAAATATACTTCCATTTCCTGTAGCTCTGAGGTAACATCCTTTCAATTCAGTTTGATAAATATCTAGTAAGGGCCTTATATAACTCTTCTTTTATTAATTTTTATTGGAGTATATATAGTTGCTTTACAATGTTGTGTTAGTTTCTGCTGCACAGCAAAGTGAATTAGTTATATATACATATATAAAACCCCCCTCTTCTTTAGATTTCCTTCCCATTTAGGTCACCACAGAGCATTGAGCAGACTTCCCTGTGCTATACAGTAGGTTCTCATTAGTTATCTATTTTATACATAGTAGTGTGTATATGTCAATCCCTATCTCCCAATTCATTCCACCCCCCCTCCCTGCTTGGTTTCCATAAGTTTGTTCTCTACATCTGTGTTTCTATTTCTGCTTTGCGAATAAGTTCATCTGTACCATTTTTCTAGATTCCACATATAAACGTTAGTATACCATATTTGTTTTCCTCTTCCTGACTTACTTCACTCTGTATGACAGTCTCTAGGTCTATCCACGTCTCTGCAAATGGCACTATTTCATAACTTTTTATTGCCGAGTAATATTCCATTGTATATATGTACCACATCTTCTTTATCCACTCCTCTGTTGATGGACATTTAGGTTGCTTCCATGTCCTGGCTATGGTAAATAGTGCTGCAATGAACACTGGGGTGCATGCATCTTTTTGGATTATGGTTTTCTCTGGGCATTTGCCCAGGAGTGGGATTGCACGGTCATACAGTAGTTCTATTTTCAGTTTTTTGAGGAACCGCCATACTGTTCTCCATAGTGGCTGCACCAATTTACATTCCCACGAACAGTTTAGGAGGGTTCCCTTTTCTCCACACCTTCTTCAGCATTTATTGTTTGTAGATTTTTTGATGATGGCCTAAGTGCCTTATATAACTTAAAATTTACATGTGCTTTGAACTCAAGCTAAACCCCAAAATAAGAAGCATTGTTTTGTGGGAAGTAGTTCTTAGAGACTTAGGGACTCTGACGGCTATGTAGACAAGTGTACCATGGAGGAGCTGGGTGGGGACGAAGAGCTGTTTCTACAAGCAGTGCTTTGAATCAGTCAATCAATCCATCCATTTTTTCAAAAGCAGAGGCATCAGAAATTCACCTCTAGTCACACCTCTAGTCTGTCCCCATAACCAAACTCTCCGTACACCTGCCACACACCATCCTCAAATGAAATAAATGACTAAGGAAGTATCTTCCTTCTATACACAGACTTCCTGTTGCCTGTTTCCCTCTTGTGATCCCATTTACCCAATGAAATACAGCAATGTTTGTTTTAATCTGATTTTACCTGTATAAATTGTGGAGGAATGGACATTATTACTTTTTATTATTATTTTTCCCAGACCCTTTACTGAAAGAGTCTTCTCCATATTCACTCTCACTCCATAGGGGTGAAATTTCCAGGCTATTAAACAAGGAGTTATCCATTTTCTCTACCTTCTTAAACATTATCTTAACATCTACAAATGTAACATGTTGCTACCAGTTATTATGGTGTTTATCTATAGGGTTGATAGAGTAAGCATGAGATCCCCACGATTTCCACTCCATTACATGTTATATCAAAAATATAACCCTTTATTCAAATAGGAACGTATGAAAATTATTTACATGAGTGGTTTTCGGCCAGGAGCAATTTTGCCTTCAAGTGAACATTTGGCAATGACTGGAGACATCTTTGGTTGTCACAGCTTAGGGGAGGGGTTGTTACTGGTATGTAGTGAGTAGAGGCCAGGGATGCAGCTACACATCCTACAATGCACAGGACAGCTCCCACAGCAAAGAATTATTTGGCCTGAAATGTTAATAGAGCTGACATTGAGAAACCCTGACCAACACTATTAACCATTGCATTTTTTTAATTTAAAAAATTTTAATTTATTTTTACTTTTTTATTGTGGTAAAACATACAATGATTTTTAAGTGTACAGCTCTCTGGCATTGTGTACACTCACGTTGTTCTACGATCATCACCACCATGCTTCCCAGGCTCTTAATTAGAGATTATAATGGCTGGATGGGGCCATAATTACCATTTTTAACCGCTGTATTTTAAAAATATAAAGGAAGATTAAAGAGAGTTTCTTTTTAAGAAATAGAAGTCTATGAGATTGATATTAGCCCAGCACGTACACCAAAGTTTAAGAAGATGTTTTCTAATGCACTCTAAAATGTGCAACTTCAAATCCAGACTCCTTCCTGTGTCACAGTCATGGGTCTGTTGATCTAAGATTTCAAGTCATTTCATTTATTTAGCTGACATTTTCTGAGCACTTAAGTTTTTGAGTGAATAGAGCCATGGACAGAAACAGATGAAAATCTCTACTCTCGTACAGCTTACATTTTTGTTTATATAAATAAACAGGCAAATGAAATTAATTAAGGAATTAAATTTTTTTAAGGATGTGATAAGTGCCATGGAAAAAAAGACCATGAAGGAAGATGAAATCATCAATTTGGGGGAGGAAAAACTTTCTGGGCAGAAATGTGAGTGAAGACTTAAAAGAGGTGAGGGAGCTGACTAAGCAAATATTGGGGAGAAGGACCTCCAGACAAAGGTCAGCAAATTCAAAGGTCTGACTTTGCCAGATGTGATAGAGGACCTGTGGGGAGGTCACTTGGGCAGGAACGTAGTGCATGGAGGTGAGGAAAGTAACAGGCCAGATCATGCAAAGCCTGTGTCCACCGCAAGGACACGGGAATTCCACTTTTATTCTGAATGAGGTGGGAAGCCGTGAAGAGTGGCAGAACGGGACTCTGGTCCAACAGGGTCTCTCTGCTGTATTGAATGGACCACATGAGGGCAAAGGTGGAAGCAGAGATCCCAGTTAGGAGGCTACGGCAGTAATCCACTGTCCAGACTTCTTCCGCATGTCCCTGTTTCTCGTGAAGAATAACTAACCCCAAACTTACCCTTTCACACTTTCTCTGCCCCCAAAAGCGCCTGTCAGCAGTCACCTTGGTTTGCTCATGCCAGTTCCCAGCCTCTCCAGGGGTAATTAATGAGCCCCCTGCATGGGTGTTACCAGGCTAAAATATAACTAAATGCAAGATGATTTGAAGTCATAGAAATCATAACATGTCCTAAGGGTGTTTTGAAAATGAGGCCGCTGCTTCTGCAGTGACAAGTTCAAGAAGTGTGATCAGCATGAAGTTAAAAAATGTGAAGGAACCTGCTGAAAAATTGGCCAGCAGGTCTCCTGGATTGCCTGCTTGGCAGGATGTTTGGATTCTTGATTACCACCCCGAGTTCTTCAATATGGCTAGAAGGCAAAAGGACAATTCATCATGCCCTCAGTTTGACAGAAGTCCCATGAATACACTTCTCATCCTCTCTCTGGAATAGTTGAAAGGGAATTTTTTTAAAAACCTTTTATTTTTTGTTCCCTGCAACTATATTACAAAATTTACTTCAATTTCAGGTAATTTTTTAAATGATTTTGCTGTTTTTTGATAAGAAAACAGAAAACTCAACTAAGAAGGGCTTAAGTAATTCAGGAATTTATCTCACAAACAACACAGGTTGGTAGACAGTGTTTTAAAGTCTTCAAGAACCCAGGTCTCTCCATCTTTTTTTTTGTTTGTTTCTTTGTTTTTGTTTGTTTGTTTGTTTTAGCGGTACGCGGGCCTCTCACTGTTGTGGCCTCTCCCGTTGCGGAGCACAGGCTCCGGACGCGCAGGCTCAGCGGCCATGGCTCACGGGCCCAGCCGCTCCGCGGCATGTGGGATCTTCCCGGACCGGGGCACGAACCCGTGTCCCCTGCATCGGCAGGCGGACTCTCAACCACTGCGCCACCAGGGTAAGCCCTCTTTCCATCTTTTGACTCTGCATCTCCAATTTGTGAACCAATTCTCTTCAATATGGGGTCAGAGAGCTTCAGGCATATGTGGCTTAAAATAAAGAAAGCCCAAACCCCAGTGGAGAATAGACCCCTAGCCACACAGCCATAGACTCTGCCAGCAAAAGGCAAAGGTGTAAAGGATGTGGGAAGCAACCCACAATGCCTGCTAGCATTTCTCCATGAAATTTTATAAATGTGCACTTTATCACTCAGTCTCTTATGAATCTAAGTAGCTTGAGTCAAGCCCCTCAATCTTGTCTTTCTTGTCAGGAACTGCTAAAAATCAAGGTTCTAAACTGGCAAAGCTGAGGAGCAGGGCTTGGGCAGTGGCCGCTGCCAGACTCTTCCAGAAAATCCAGCCTGAAACACACAAAGGGGCTTGATCACATGATACAAGAAAATAAAATCTACAGACCATGGATGCAGAAGTCCGGAACGAATATCATCAAATCAATACTAGTAATGTAGAAAAAAATATAATACTGTACACAAATTGGATGATTATCCCTGGAATGCAAGTTTGGTTTTACATGTGAAAATCAAACAATAGAATTCACCATTTTAACAGATTAACTAGAGAAACAAAAGGAACACATTAAATATACAGGAACAGCATTTGAAAAAATTCAACACCCATTCATGATAACAATTCTCAGCAACTTAAGAATATAAATGATTATCATTGTTCTGATAAGACATATCTGCAGAAAGCCTCCAGCTAATGTGATACTTAATAGTGAAAGTGAATGCTTTCCATCTAAGATTAGGAACAAGGCAGGAATGACCACTCTTACCACTTTTATTCGATATTGTATTGGAGACTTCAATCAGTAAAATAAAGCCAGAAAATGAAAGGAAAATAATGAAAAGGAAGAAGTACAATTGCCTTTATTCTCATATGACATGAGTATGTACATAGAAAATTGTCAGGAATGCACAGAAAAGCTTCTAGAACTAAAAAGTGTCTTTAGCTGGATGCAAATTATAAAAATCAATTTTATGTCTATATTCTAGCAATGAACAATTGGAAAATGAAATATTAAAAAGTACATATCAAAAGCATGAACTACTTTGTGGGATAAATTTCACAAAACGTGTCAAAGGCTTATACACTGCAAAACAACAGACATTTCTGATAAAAGTTATAGAACACCTAAAGAAATGGGAGAGATTTGTTATGTTCATTGATTTGAAAATTTTAAATTGTTAGGATGAAATTCTCTCCATACTTATTTATAGATTAAATGCCATCCAAACCCAATCCCAAGACGTTTTTTTATAGAAATTGACAAAGTGATACCAGAATTCCTATGGCCATGCAAAGGATCTCAAATAGGCAAAACAGTTAAAAAATATTTTTAATTAAAAAACCTTTTTTCCTTAAGTATAGTTGATTTATGGTATTATATTATTTTCAGGTGTACAACATTACTGATTCAGTATTTTTAAAGATTATACTCCTTTTAAAGTTATTATAAAATAATAGCTAAATTTCCCCATGCTGTACAATATGTCCTTGTTGCTTACTTATTTTATACATAGTAATTTGTATCTCTTAATCCCATACTCCTATCTCATCCCTCCCTCGCTCACTCTCTCCACTGGTAACCACTAGTTTGTTCTCTATATCTGTGAGTTTGTTTCTGTTTTGTTATATACATGCTTTTGTTTTATTTTTTAGATTCCATATATGTGATAATATGAAGTATTTGTCTTTCTCTGTCTTAGTTCAATAAGCATAGGTCCACCTACATTGTTCCAAAGAGCAGAACTTCGTTCTTTTTTATGACTGAGTAGTATTCCGTTGTGTGTGTGTGTGTGTGTGTGTGTGTGTGTGTGTGTGTGTGTGTATGCCACATCTTCTTTATCCATTCATCTGCTAATGGGCTCTTAGGTTCCTTCCATATCTTGTAAATAATGCTGCTGTGAAAATTGGGGTGCATGTATCTTTTCAAATTAGTGTTTTCATTTTCTTTGGATATATACCCAGCAGTGGAATTGCTGGATCATATGGTAGTTCTGTTTTTAGTTTTTTGAGGAACCTCCCTACTGTTCTCCACAGTGGCTGCACCAATTTACAATCCCACCAACAGTGTACTGGGGGTCCCTTTTCTCCATATCCTCACCAATATTTGTTATTTGTAGACTTTTTGATGACAGCCGTTTTGACAAGTGTGAGGTGACATCTCATTGTGGTTTTGATTTGCATTTATCTGATAATTAGCGATGTTGAGCATTTCTTCATGTGCCTCTGGGCCATCTGTATATCTTCTTTGGAAAAATGTCTATCAAATAGGCAAAACATTTTTAGAAATAAAGAACAAATTTGGAAGGCACACTGCTTGGTATCAAGTCTTACTGTAGAGTAAAAATAATCAAAATTATTGTTTAGTACTAGCATAAATATAGAATTATGGGTCAATGAAGAACAAAATCATCAATTCACAAATAGTTTCAAATGTATTTAAGTGGAGAAAAGATGGTCTTTCCAACAAATGGTCCTGAAAGAACTGGATATCCACATGGAAAGAAATAAACTTTGACACCATAGAGAAAAATTAACTCCAAATAGACCTAAATGTAAAAGCAAATGCTATAGAATGTCTAGATAAATAGTAGGAGAAAATCTTTGTTACTCTGGAGTAGGTAAAGGTTTCATAGATTGGACATAAATAGCACGAACTATTATTAAAACATTGAGAAATTGCACTTCATCAAAATTAAAATTTTGCTCTTTGAAAGCCATCATAAAAATAATGAGGCAATCCCGACAATGAAAATAAATACAATTTTCCCTCAACGTTTGCCATAGAGATTTGTTCTATGACCCCCATGATACTAAAACCTACCCATGCTCAAGTCCCTTATGTAAAGAGGCATAGTGCAGTTGGCCCTCTGTATCCATGGGTTCCACATCCTCAGATACAGGAGGGCCAGCTGTCTTCTCAAAATATGTGTCTGACAAAGATCATGATCCAGAACATTAAAGATTCCATATAACTCAATAATCAGATGTCAGCCATCCTAATAAAAAATTGCCAAAAGATCTCAACAGACACATCACAAAATGAAATATGTAAATGCTGGTAAGCATAGAAAGAAATGCTTAACATCGTTTGCCCTGTCAAGGAAATGCAAACTCAAACCCCAATGACATACTACTACCTACCTACTCAAAGAGCTACAATTAAAAATATTGACAATCCTAAGCATTGGTGGTAATATAAAAAGATACAACCAGTTTGGAAAACAGTTTGGCAGCTGTTAATAAATTTAATGAATTAAAAATACATCTATCGGGCTTCCCTGGTGGCGCAGTGGTTGAGTCCGCCTGCCAATGCAGGGGACACGGGTTCGTGCCCCGGTCCAGGAGGATCCCGCATGCCGCGGAGCGGCTGGGCCCGTGAGCCATGGCTGCTGAGCCTGTGCGTCCGGAGCCTGTGCTCCGCAACGGGAGAGGCCACAACAGTGAGAGGCCCGCGTACCGCAAAACAAAACAAAACAAAACAAAACAAAACATCTATCATATGATCTAGACTTTTCACTCTTAGGTATTTACTCAAGTTAAATAAAAATATGTATCCCACACCAAATTTTGTATATAAATGTTCATAGCATTTTTATTCTTAATAGCCCCAAATTGAAAATCCTTCAGTTGTTGAATGTGTTAATAAAATGTAGTAGATCCGTTCAATGAGATATTACTCAACCATAAGAGAATAAGCTACTGACACATGGCAACAACATGGACTAACTTCAAAAACATTACACCGAGCAAAACAAGCCAGACACTTGTGAGCATATACTGTATGATTATATTATATAAAATTCTAGAATACCTAGGCTCATCTACATTGACAAAAAACAGATCAGTGTTGCCTGCCACTGCAGTTCAGGTTGGGAGAGGTTGATAGAACCATCAGATAATATACTGATGTGGTGGTTGCATGGAAATATACATTTATTAAAAATCTTCAAACTGTACACTTAACATGAGTGCATTTTATTGTATATAACTAAAATTCTTAAATGGACCTCAAGAAAATTTTTTACAAAATCAGATGATGAGGTAGCTAGCTGTAGTGGTTAATGACATAGACTCTAGTCAGACTTCCTGGTTTCAAAGGCTGGGACTTTCACTTACTGGCCGTGTGATCTTTGGTAAGTTATTTAACCCCCCTGTGCCTCGGTTTACCATTGGAAAAATAAGGATGATAACAGTGCCTGCCTCCCAAGTTTGCAAATAAAACTAAGCTTTTAAAATGTCTAGAACACTGCTTGGCTATTAATAAACACGACATCATCACTCACTACACTAACAAAGAACCTGTAAAATTACTACGTAAAAATCTGGGGCAGACACTGCATTATATTGGGACTAGATCCATGTGTAAAGGAAATAATATGAAGTAACAAGTCCTTTAAATATGTACTTGCCCTTACTTAAAAGCTGTATCCTAAGACTCTCAAACGTAAACCACTTTATTTTAAGAAATCAGTTTTTCTTTGCTCATTTCCCAAATTAGATTGCTAACCCCTATTATTAACAGATATTTTGTTGATAGTCAACAAAGAAGGATGTCTGCAGTGTGTAGGTGCCTGACTAGTCAACCCTCAGATTCTGCTTCAACACCAGCTCATCTAGGCAGCACTTATGCTGGGGGTACACAAAGACAAAGCAACATGTGAAGACACGTGCCCTGTCCTCAAAGAGATTACACATATGGCATTACTGACAAATGTGTATGAGTTTATAATGAAGGGTTGTTTCCTCAGTACAGAAGAAAAAGCATCCACAGCAAAAGTCAGGAAAAATGAAAGAATACTTAATAGAAATGGAAAAATGTATGCTGGTTTTGAAGAATGGGTTTTATGAGTCAAGTCAGAGGTGGCAATTATTCTAGCCAGGGAAGCCCATGAAGTCCAGAAAAAATGCTGGGTATGGTTTGTGGGCAATTTTGGCTGAAGCAGAGGCCAGACCTGGGAGCAAACTTGAATCGGAGTGAAGGTCACTTTGGGACAGATCTTGAGTCTGCCTTTATTGTCAACCCTGCAGAGACGTGGCGGTGTCTGAAACAGACTGACACGGTGCAGGCAGGATTTAGGAAGATTAATTTGGCAGAGGTATGGAGACAGACTAAAAGAAAATCCTTTAAGAACTTGTCACCTTGTCAGTCTTTGATTCAATAATCCAAACTTTTACAGTGCAGGTAAAATGTATTTGAATGACATCGTCTAAAGTTTGGCCTTTAATAATGTGCTTCATTTCTCATCGTCTCCAACATCCATTTCTACTGCAGCCAGGTAGCTCTCGCCAGCAGCCTCTGTACATAGCGTGCTTCTTTACACCTCATAGTTTCTTGCTATTTTTCTGGACTGATAAGGTCTTCCCTGCTCTACTGCTTTTACCCAAACACTATTCTTCAGTCAAGTTCCTCCTGCACCATGAAGACTTTCCAGGTTTACAGTGTGGCAATGAACTGCTCCATCACCTCCAACACCTCTCTCAGAGCTCATTGCTTTAAAAAAAACAAAAACAGAAACAGTGAGTTCTCATTTGGAAGGAATGCAGACTCAAGAATACTGGGTTAAAAATGAGCAGAATCAGATTCCCTTGATCTGTTGCTAGTTAGTTTTCTGACGTTGGATAAACCACCAATGGCTCTTGACCTTCATATTCTTCTCTTTACAATATAGTAGAACAAGTAATCTAAGATCCTGCTATTCTGAGTATGGGATTGGATATTATATTATATAATTGGATATTTATTATTATAATTTTAAGAATTTGGAAGTCCATAGTTAACGTGTCTTTTTTCTGAACAAAATCCATCTTTCTTTTCATTTTCCCTCTTAAATATTGCCATCTTCAAGTGCTACAGCAACTCCACTTTCTTCAAATACTGTAAGTTTTACAAAGTCTTTCACATATATTTTCTCATTTGATGCATATCAGGAACCCATAAGGATAGATATCATATTACTCTGTCAGAGCTGAGGAAGCAGAAGTTTAATCCTTTGATGAAGATGGTGACAACCTTTCACAGAGGCATTTCTATCTTGTCTAGGGTTCTTTCCCCACTCCCTGCCCCGCTTCTGCCTGTTTGTCTGTCTGTCGGTCTCTCACTGACTCCCTCTACCACTTCCAGAAAATGTACATATTTTATACTTGAGATGAACAAATTTCTCACTAATGGCAGTTCTGCAATATACTGAAAAGAAGCAAGGTTATGCCCATGCGCTCAGCTGAGACCCTCCTTCAGACATTAGTATTTCCTTTCTTGTATCAGAAGATTTTTTTAGGGAAATCAGGCAAAGGGATGTGAGCCTGAGTCATCCTCTTCAGATATGTTGGGGCTCTGTGGTTTATTTTAAGATCAGTTGTTATTCAGTAATTCATGGCCCTAGTTTTATTTTGGAAATGACTTTCATTTCCATTGGGCATGAATATTTAAGCCAAGATTATTATTAGTTGAGACCAAAGTTTAGCCTATGGAAGTCAGCAAAATATTTTCCAAGACTCAAGGAGAAAGTGGCTCTAGGACATATTAGTACAGATAGTCTGCAAAGCATCTACCACACACCTACACACAAATACACAATCACACACACACATAAGGAAGGAACCAAAGGAAACCTGTCAACAAATGATATATTACATATGACCTTTTGGCAAAGGGTACACACACACACATCTAGAAATGAAAGGAAATGTGCCCACAAATTATGTTTACCAAAATTGCTCCTTGAGATGAAATTTCAGAATAGTCATTTGTTCGTTAGAGAGAAAGAGAAGGAGAGGGGAAGGGAGAGGGAGAAGCAAAAGAAGCCTGGAGACACTGAATACCTTGTTTGTCCAAGGCTAACTTGCAGTAACTTATGCGTATAAAGCAATTTTTCTTTCAAGGATACACCACACTATCCATTTCCTGCTAAATGTGCATAAAGAAATAGATGCAGATGTTGGATAACTGAGTTGGAAATGGAAATGTTCTTCTTATTCCTGGGGTACAAGAGCTCAGAGTTTGCAGCATTTCTGCTTCTGCTCTCTCCCCCCGCCCCCGCACGGGTTTGGGTTGTGCATGAAAAGGGAGATTCTGTGACTAATATCAATGAGACAAAGAAATGAAAGCTCTCTAATCCCTGGGCCAGGCGCCAGCCGTCCCACTGTACGGGGCCACTGGCCAGAAATCCCACTGTATGCTGGGCCCCAAGCCAACCACGATTGGATACAATGAGTTTCACAGCCACTTTTTCAGAACTGACAGCAAATGTCGGGGCACCAACAGCCTTTGATAAGAGCTCCAACTTTCTCTCTAACATTTCTACCCAATAATACTAAAGCTTTTTTTTATTTATAAAGCGGTACTCTCTTGAAGATTGCTTAGTGCTTTTAGAGACACAAACTCATTCATCTCAATGCTTATAGTGAGAAGGGGTGGGGCTGGTGGCCAAGACTGGGAAATCAATATTCTCTTCCTGTTGAGAGAGAGAGAGAGGGAGAGAGAAAGAGAGAGAGAGAGAGAAATAGGCATATTAGTTTGTGCAACAGTTCATTCTGTTATTGAAATTTCTAGACAATATCTCACATGAATATTCTTCCTTAAATTAAATGTGTGTATCATGAGCTAACTAACACTTGCTGTGTGATTCCTAATGAGTTGTTTACTTAAAATGTCTTCTCTCTTCTTGAGACTGGGGGCTTTTGAAAGGCCAAACACATACACAAACCAGTTAATACGGGCGCCTCTCATTGAACTTTCTGGCTGTTTCAGATTTAAATATTGATTTCTTTCTTTTGCTCTCTCTGCCTCTTCACAATGGCAGCAGCTGTCAGGAAGTTGGGAACTTCATGCCAAGAAAGCACCCAAGAGAATATGAACACCATTAAAATATTTTTTACCTTTTACTTTATTGTTCTCAGAAGCTCTTGAGTAGCTTGCTGAATATTGGGTGACCAAGAAGGGCTGCCCCTCCACCGAGGAAACGTTGGATCTGATTTCCATTAGAGATTCTGAATTATTTAGTGGGAATTGAGTGCCCCAATCAGCTGCTTTCTGAGTGGTTGCCTTTAGGCATCCATTCACATTCACTGTGCCTTGAGGTCTCCTTCTCTTGAAAGCAGAGTATGCACAATTTGAAACTTGTTCATTTTTATCTAGAATGGTTGGGGAGAACTTACTTTCCAAGAACTAGGTTGAATATAGTATGCAAAGTGAGGCCTAATATATTGAAAATTAACAGAAATGTGAGGATCTCATTTAACCACAACCTTTTGTCATTTCAGACTCTTATCATAATGTATTCTGGCATATAATTTTCAGATTCTGGCATATAATTTTCAGATTTTTCATTCTTTCAAGCTGTAAACAGATGGTAATTGCTGTAAGAAGTTAAATTCCTAGCACTCGTTACCCTGCTGACTTACTGGTATATATTTAGTGGATTGACATTTTTGATTGACACTAGTGGAAATTTAAGTGGAAATGTAGACAAGAAAATAAAAGGTTGGGTTGAAGGAAGAAGCCAGTATATAAATACCTATATATCCCTTTCTATCTCTGTGTACATGTGAAAGACTCATCAAAACTGGAACAATAATACCAACCACTTATTATAGATTTGCCATTTTTTCATTACATAGCATGCTTAGAAAGATATTATAGGGGATGAATTTGAAGAGATGAACGGGGGTCAGATTTATGGATAACCTTGCCAACATTCTTAAGGAAGTTAGACTTTATTTTCTTGTAATAGGCATTCCTTGATTCGTTTTAAGCCATAGAGTGCCATATATCAGATTTCCACTTTAAAGATCTTACTGCATTGGGTAGGTAGAATAGAAGGAGTGGAGATGAAGCAAGGACACCAGCTGAGATGATCTAGGTGGGTAACCACGTGCTTGAATAAATAAACCAGCAATGGTGATGGAGGAACAAGAGATTCGAGAGAAAGTCATTGTCAAGAAGCAGTGGCTGATTGGCTATAAATGGTGAAAGGAAAAAATGATCAAAAATAACCCCTAGGATTCCACCTTTGTGGATGAGGATGCCAACTTTTGAGACAGGGGACAGGACTGGACGACTAGAGATGAGTCCACCTTTAGAAATGTTGCGTTCTGAGGTTTATGCGAGATTCAAGTAGAGAGTGTATTATTTAAGCAAAATTTAGAAGTATATACCACCGTACAAACCAACAATTTTAAATTCCCCTTTTATGCATTTTTAAAGAATGATCCAAAACTATGGGCCCCTTGCTTTAATTAGTCCATTTACAATACTTCCTTAAATCAGTTTGTGCAAGAAGCTCTCAACCCTACAATAAAAATCTTTTCAAGCTAGAGTTTGCCCTTTTAAAATGGGTGTTTGATTTATCTTTCTGATGCTTCTATGTCCAAAGTAAAAAAGGAGAAACTTAGCTAATGACTAATTCTTTCATTTCTCCCAGACTTGGAGGTAATTATATTTTGGCAGTTCCCCATATCAAAGTGGCTGGAGGAAAGGGAAATCATGCCTTTTAAAGAAAAATCTGGTTATCTGCTACTTAAATGACAAAATTGGTAGCTTAACTAAGTCTTGTTTCCCATCCCATTCCATCCCCCCATGTCCCTTCTCTTATCCATTAAAACAATCATACTAATGACCCTTTAGTAAACTTGCAAGGAGATTTTTGCTATTACCCAAAGCTTACAATTTCAGTGTCTTAAGTTCTGCTTGCTTTTTGTTTTGTTGCGTGCATGTTTGTGAATCTTCTTTCTTGTTTTTTCATTATTTTGTTCTATTTGGGCTTTCTGTGTGTATGCATGAGAGCATCAGTGCCACCTTAAGGTCAGCACTATTTCCCTATCCCAGCTGGGTGAAATTTCTCTGACATTGATTTTACATGTGCTGGGCTGGGTACTTGTCTCCGGTTATTTTGACATTCCCATGCTCTTCCCTTCCCCCACCTCCCCTTGCACTACACTGATTTTGGCCTCATCCTAGTTAGGTGAATGAGGGAGAGAGTTGGTGAGAGGAGTACAGTGTTTGGTTTGTGCATGAAAGCTAAAGGATTGGAATAACTACTGAGAAAAAAACTGGCACCAATGAGAATTTTGTCAAAAAGGAAAACTGAGTATATTTGAGAAGTAATCATAGAATAAATATTTCCTGAAAAGCTGGGAAAGTGCAAGGTGATATCAAAAAGATGACTATAAAAATTGAACATTTATTTTGCAAATTAATTCAGGAGTATATAATAAAAACAGGCTATAATCATCTTCATCTTCCAGGCACTGGGGTAAGCAACTTGCAAATATCACATGTAGCTCTCACAAAAACTCTGTGAGGTAAATGACTCATCCTATTTTTTGGATGAGATCACACAGCTAGAGGGGGTCAAGTTGAGGTCTGAGCCAGTCCTGACCAAGAATATCCTCTGGTTTTTTTCAGTCTTCATCTTCCCGAAATTTTCATTACATTTTTGCCACATCCTATAACATTTTGATCTGTGGGAAATGAATTATTATGATTACTCACGTTTTGAAACTGTAAATTGCTAGAGAAAAATCATGATGGAATTCAGATAAGGAGATTACTATCTAAAGTGTGGCCTCCATCTTTAGGGATAATTAGGAATGCTCACAGCTTCAAATAATAGAAAACCTGACTGACGGTATCTTGCATAACAAGACTTCTAGAAATAGGTGGTTGCTGGCATTGATTCAGCATATCAAAGATTTGGGTTCAGTTTGGTGTCTCTGCCATACTGCTGTCCTGCACTTACGTCTACAAGATGGCTATGTCTCAGGGATGGTTCTGGACAGAGGGCTTCTCCTTGAGTATCTCTTTCTCATGGGGAAAGGATAAATCCTTCCAAAGGCCCCCAGAAGACCCCTTACACATTATTAGCCATGACAGGGTCATAAGTGATTGACATGGAAGGAAGATCAGTAAGTTGAAGATGATAGGATTTTTTTTTCAGCCTCTATATGGTAGGAAGGCAAAGGAAATGGAGGTTGCAGAAGGCTATGGGGTAGCCAACAAACACATCTGCTACAACTATTACATGAGAGGCATAGATTGTTCCCCTTATGATATGGCAAACAAATTGTAATTACATGATCTCTCCCCCAAAGACCAAACATAGTTACTTGCACCTCCCTGGGTTTTGGGTTTTGGTTTTGTTTTTTTTTTTTTAATGCTGAATTTCAGCATCTGTACTGAGTTTTAGGAACATTCTTTAATTTCCTTTAACTAGCTCACTTTATTAATAAAGAGCTGTTGCAATGGAAAATAGTTATTTTACTCTTAATTTCCATCAGATCACATACTTCTGCCTGTGCCAGCATTCTATTCTTTCCCTTATACCTTTTATTTTCTACTTCAATCTCTTCCTTTAGAGTTTTTGGTTGCTCTCACCTTATAAACTCAGGATTCTTTAGCAAGATCTATTGATAACTAATTTGTGTACATTGAAATTGACTATGTATTTTAGACATTAACATTTTGTTTCTCTGGATCAAGGAGGAAAAGGTCAAATTAACAGCTGAGAAATATACTGCTTCAAACATTTTTTCTATCATATTAGTTAGAATAAGAAAACACTAACAGCATAAGATATATTTTCAGTAAGTCACACTAATGCCTTATTCAGCCAAATATTTCATCTCTAACAGTGGCACAAAAGATGTGTAGTGTGGCCAGATGTTATTAAAGGAGGGATGTGTGTTAAGGAAGGTTCATTTTTCCTGATTAGCCAATTATATATTTCTTGTTGATGAGTTTTCTAAACCCCAATTGTTCCAGTTCATATTTCTTTTCCACTTCAAGGTGGGGAGCTTTGAGGGAACCACATGTAATGTCATCCTTTGGGCTGTGTCACTCTAAAAGCCAGTAATAGGAAGACTACTTGTCCTTCCATATGAGCCACATGTCCAATATCAGATTTATCAGTAATAAAGGCAATATTTGGGGCTCTCATTTGCTTTGTCCCTTTTCATTTTTATTTATTTTTCTGAATAGGCTTAGAACTTGAGCTGCAATGTAGTGTGTCATTTACTGTGTCCTTCTTCAACCCCATCAATAAACAACTTACAAACATAATTCCTTCTCTTCCACTCAATAGCTATCTGACTTTATATAAGCCCTTTATCTCACCCTTTTTCTTCTTAAACACTTGATTATCACCATATCCTATGTGCTGTGATACGGATATATATGATATAGATGATACTATATCACAGGACATAGTAAGGATCTGGAGGCTTTAGATTAACATTAGCAGAAAAACTATGATAATGAAAAAAATTAATGCACATTAACATAGCATTTACTATGTTCCGGATGTTGTTAACAGTGGTCCACTTCCTTGAAAGTGTTGAAGATCACTGTAGTCAACATGGTACACATACTGAAAGAATCACGAGACTTGGATTCTGTTCCCAGCTTAACTTTTCTGGACTCCATTTTTTTTTAATTTTCAAAATGAAGAGTTTGAAAATATGCTTTGTGAGGACTCTCCAACTCCCTAATTCTATGATTCCATAGTGTAGTTTGGGCCACTCCAATACCACAAATTCAATTATTGATTGGGCCAAAAAAATTATGTAACAGTCCCTCCTCCTGTCCCCTCTCACTGTAAGGGAATGGATCTCAAATGATTAAGCCAATTGGGTTGTCTCTTTAGAAAGCTAGGTTCTGATTCAATTATCTGTTGCTATGTTGTAATAGGGAAGAACCTTTGTATTCTATTACAAGTTAATCACCAGAGGAATGTTGCCGCTAAGCTTAAATTATACATAATTGCCCATCTCTGGGAACCCTGCCTCCCAGGTAATGAGCATTAAGCTAAAATATCTTTGAGTAGCTCACAGGCCCACCTGTGAATGCCTACAGGGCAGGGGAAATTAACACATCTCCTCCGGGGGCTGACGGGAACCAGGAAATGTTTGGCTTTACTCCCTCTCCTTTCAATAAAAAGGAGCGTGAGCCTAACTCAGGCAAGAAGGTTCTTTGGGAGACAAGTCCGCCATCTTCTTGGTTTGCTGGCTTTCCGAATAAAGTCACTATTTCTTGCCCCAACAAGTCGTCTCTCAATTTATTGGCCTGTCATGCTGCAAGCAGTAGGACCTTGGACTTGGTGAACAAATTTTGGTGCAACCAGCCAGGAGCCTTGCTGGTAAGGCCCTAGCAGCTGCCGGGACCACTTGCCCTGAGCCTGAGGATCTCCCCTTCCAATTCCCCAAAGCGGCACAGGCTGCCCAGCATCGGCAGTTGGAGCAAAAGCCCGTGACAGTAAGGTAAGTCACTCCGGTGTGTACACCCGGGAATGTTATTTCTCTCCGTTTGGGGCTTTTTCTCTGGAATAAGCCGATTTGTTTTCTATTTGAGTGGGGTACCCTGTTGGAGAGAGGAAAAGAGTTGCATTTCCTCTCTGTTTGGAGCTTTTTCTCCGGAATAAGCTGATTTGTTCTGTAGTTGAGTGTGATACCCTGTTGGAGAGAGGAAAGAGTTGTTGGACTTTTACTCAATTTGTGAACTGGTTCATTTGTTTCTTTGAATGCTAGCATTTGTGTGTGCAGGTTGTATTTTGCTTTTCTTGAGTTTGTCTTTAAAAATGGGTAATGTGGGCTTCCCTGGTGGCGCCGTGGTTGAGAGTCCGCCTGCCAATGCAGGGTACACGGGTTCGTTCGCCGGTCTGGGAAGATCCCACATTGCCGCGAAGCGGCTGCGCCCGTGAGCCGTGGCTGCTGAGCCTGCGCGTCCGGAGCCTGCGCGTCCGGAGCCTGTGCTCCGCAACGGGAGAGGCCACAGCAGTGAGAGGCCCACGTACCGCAAAAAAAAAAAAAAAAAAAAGAAAAAAGGGTAACGTTTCAACTCTTCCTAAAGAAAATCCTCTGAGGCGCATTTTGGATAAGTGATCTGATTACAACTATGAACCCGTGGGTGAGAGGAAGATATTTATTGAAACAATGTGTAGCCACAGTACCCGTTAGGATCTCCACAAGGGGTTTAGGCAGGGTTATCTTGGGACGCTGTATACTATGTACTGCTACCCTTACGGTGTTAATTATGTTGTTTATGGTCTCCCGTGTCGTTGGTATATGTAAAACCCCAAGACCAAACTTGAGGGTTTATTTAGGATTTTCTGTTTGTCCTTTGGGTTTTTCGTTTTATTTTGTTTGGTACTGTTTCTTCATTTACAGCCAAATCCGTTTTGTGATATTTGAAACTTTTACTGATATCAAATGGAGGAAAGGATCAGGGAAAAAAAAACCAAACCTGTCTGTTCTTGTCCAAGAGTGGGACATTCCCAGGAAGAAGAGGCAGGTTCCACTTGGTTCCTAAAATCAGAAAAAGCTACAGATAGAAATAGAAGTGTCTTTTCCATAAATATTAGTAAAAAAGGGTTCGCCATCTAGACAGGTGACTTTGATTTGTCCCATCTAACAGAAACCCAATTTGAATCCAACGTCTTTTTGTAACTGATGGGTTTTACATTGTTGCACCTGATTCACGGCTGAAATTTTGGAATAGGAACTGTGAGATCTGTATGTTTGTGTGTTTTCACGCGTGTTATAGATGTGTGGCATTGCCATAACTAATTTGTAGAAGAGCTCTGCTTAATTGACTTAAAGGAAAGTAAGCACTTACATAAATGCTCAAATATAAAAAACTGGCCAGAATGTATTTTGGATTCACATGATCTAGGAAATATTCAGTATTGAATTAATATTTAGTACTAAGATTAAGCTTGTTGGTTTGTTTAATACAGACATGTCTTTACAGTCATTTACATTAAGCATAGTACTTTTATTGTACCTAGGTTTACTAGAAATCAAGTAAGATCTTATTATTCCTGTTAGAAATGTTGTCAGCAGGAAAAATAACATTATGACAAGATTTTAAGTAAATAGAAGTAAATGAGGTAAGAGTTTTAGATAAACTCTATAGGAATGATTATGTTTTGGGAATGTCTATTTAAAATAGTCTCTCTGGGGGCTTCCCTGGTGGTGCAGTGGTTGAGAGTCCACCTGCCGATGCAGGGGACACAGGTTCGTGCCCCGGTCCGGGAAGATCCCACATGCCGCGGAGCGGCTGGGCCCGTGAGCCATGGCCGCTGAGCCTGCGCGTCCGGAGCCTATGCTCCGCAACGGGTGAGGCCACAACAGTGAGAGGCCCGTGTACCGCAAAAAAAAAAAAAAAAAAAAAGTCTCTCTGGATTTTCATAACTTGCAACTAAACTAAGTTAAATGGAGAGAATTCATTGAATACCTGGGTCCTTTCAAACAGGATGAAATATTAGAACATTAATTGCTGGGCAGGTCTAAATTTACATACCTTTAGGAGAGGAAGACCAAAGCATAAGTTTGTCAATCAGGAAATGGTGGAACAACCATCTACAAAGACTTGCCTCTTGGTTTTCATTAGAGGTTAAGGTTTTAAGGTTAAGAATTATAAGGGAAACATTTCAGTATACAAAAATAGAGAATGTGTGTTTTCAGCAAAGAAGGTATGAGGAATGAAAATGCATTTTGTTGAAGGGGGAAAGGTGATTTTGTCCTAAGTTGGTTGTTTCTGAATGGAAAAAAAAAAGTGAGGGACAGATTGATATGGAAACAGAAAGTTGTGGAAGGTTATTGGAGGAGGAACACTGCGTCTTGTGCATGGTCAGGATTGGCTAAGATTGAACCTAATTAAGAAAATGAATTTTTAAGGTAAAATGGTAAAAACCTGAATTTGGTTCTCTAAAAGGACAAAATTTTCTTGAAATATTGAACTGCTTTTGGTAATAGATTGTGAGTTTCTTTAAGTGATCTGTATTTGTCATTGAGATCTTTTATTATCACTGGTTAAAACTTTTCCATATTTTTGACAAATTTCCCAAAGTTCAAATTCTAAATGAAGTTCATTTGACTTCTAGCTAACTTTGAGTTTTTCCAAAGGGTCCCTGGAAAACCTCTAATTATTTGTTTTCTCTCCATCTCAGAGAGAGGAATATTAAACTAATTAGGCTTATTTGGTATGGTAAATTACATAGGAAGCATTGTCAAATAAGTGGTGATAAAACTTCTTAGATTGTATCATATGGGTAAACGTTATTAATATACACACTCTAGAATTATATGGAGCTCCTAAAATTCTGGTACATCCTGGAAAATGGTATCAGTTATAATTTTAGTAGTTATCTTAAATTTTGGTATGTCACAGCAGTAACCAAGTTTTCTCTTCAACTGCATTGTAGTCCCAGTTGGTTGATGCCAAAGCAAAAAGGCATCCTTTTAATGGTTAGAGATGATCAATTGCTATTTATGGTTTTACAGTGGCTTTTTAAAAATTGAAGTGGAGTTGATTTATAACATTGTATTAGTTTCAGGTGTACAGCAAAGTGATTCAGTTTTATATATATATTCTTTTCCAGATTCTTTTCCCTTATAGGTTATTGAGGTTATTTATAGGTTACAAAATATTGAGTATAGTTCCCTGTGCTATACAATAGGTCCTTGTTGGTTATTTTATATATAGTAGTGTGTATGTGTTAATCCCAAACTCCTATTTTATCCCTCTCCCCACACCTTTCCCCTTTGGTAACCATAAGTTTTTTTTCTCAGTCTATGAGTCTATTTCTGTTTGGTATATAAGTTCACTGCATCATTTTTTTTTAGATTCCACATATAAGCAATATCATATGATATTTGTCTTTCTCTGTCTCACTTACCTCACCTAGTATGATAATCTTTAGGTCCATCCATGTTGCTGCAAATGGCATTCATCCTTTTTTATGGCTGGGTAATAGTCCATCACCTACATATTTACATCTTCTTTATCCATTCATCTGTCAATGGCCTTTTAGTCACTTCCATATCTTGGCTATTGTAAATAGCGCTGCAGTGAATATTGGGGTGATGGATCTTTTCCAATTATAGTTTTCCCTGGATGTCTGCCCAGGAGTGGGGTTGCAGGATCACATGGTAACTTCCATATAAAATCTTACGGAAAAACCTAAATGAACTTTTTGGCCAACCCAGTAGTTTTTTTAAGGAAACTCCATACTGTTCTCCATAGTGGTTGTACCAGTTTACATTCCCACCAACAGTGTAGGAGGGTTCCCTCATCTCCACACCTTCTCCAGCATTTGTTGATATTATTTGTAGACTTTGATGATGGCCATTCTGACCGGTGTAAGTTGATACCTTATTGAAGTTTTGATTTGCATTTCTCTAATAATTAGTGATGTTGACCATCTTTTCATGTGCCTTTTGGCCATCTATGTCTTCTTTAGAGAAATGTCTATTTTAATCTTCTGCCCATTTCTTTATTGGGTTGTTTGCGTTTTTGATATTGAGCTGTATGAGCTGTTTGTATATTTTGGAAATTAATTTCTTGTTGGTCACATCATTTGCAAATATTTTCTCCCATTCTGTAGGTTGTCTTTTCATTTTGCTGATGGCTTCCTTTTCTGTGCAGAAGCTTTTAAGTTTAATTAGGTCCCATTTATTTATTTCTGTTTTTATTTCCATGACCCTAGGAGATGGATCCAAAAAGATATTCCTGCAATTTATGTCAAAGAATGTTCTGCTTGCTTTCCTCTAGGAGTTTCATAGTATCTGGTCTTACATTAAGGTCTTTAATCCATTTTGAGTTTATTTTTCTGTATGAAGATAGAAAATGTTCTAATTTCATTCTTGTAAATGTAGCTGTCCAGTTTTCCCAGCACTACTTATTGAAGAGACTGTCTTTTCTCCATTGTATATTCTTGTCTCCTCTGTCATAGATTAATTGACCACAGGTGCATGAGTTTACTTCTGGGCTTTCTATCCTGTTCCATTGATCTATATGTCTGTTTTTGTGCCAGTACCATACTGGTTTTTTTAATATTTTAATTTTATTGGAGTATAGTTGATTTACAGTGTTGTATTATTTTCAAGTATATAGCAAAGTGATTCAGTTAGCCATACATACATATATATATATATATATATATACACATTCTTTTTTAGATTCTTTTCTCATACAGATTATCACGGAATATTGAGTAGACTTCTCTGTGCTACACAGTAGGTCTTTGTTGGTTATCTATCTTATATATAGTAGTGTGTGTATGTTCATCCCAAGCTCCTGATTTATCCCTCCCACACCTCCAGTTTTCCCCTTTGGTAACCGTAAGTTTGTTTTTTGATATCTGTTAAGTCTGTTTCTGTTTTGTAAATAAGTTCATTTGTATCTTTTAAAACTTAGATTCCAGGGCTTCCCTGGTGGCGCAGTGGTTGGGAGTCCGCCTGCCGATGCAGGGGACGCGGGTTCATGCCCTGGCCAGGAAGATCCCACATGCCGCGGAGCGGCTGGGCCCGTGAGCCATGGCCACTGAGCCTGCACATCTGTTGCCTGTGCTCCGCAATGGGAGAGGCCACAGCAGTGAGAGGCCCGTGTACAGCAAAAAAAAAAAAAATTGGATTCCACATATGGGTGAAATCATATGATATTTGTTTTTCTTTATCTGACTTACTTCACTTAGTATGATAATCTCTAGGTCCATCCATTGTTGCTGCAAATGGCATTATTTCATTCTTTTTTTATGGCTGAGTAATATTGCATTGTATATATGTACTACATCTTCTTTATTCATTCGTCTGTCGATGGACATTGAGGTTGCTTCCATGTCTTGGGTATTGTAAACAGTGCTGCAGTGAATATTGGGGTGCATGTATCCTTTCGGATTATGGTTATCTCTGGATATATGCCCAGGAGTGGGATTGCAGGATCATATGGTGGTTCTATTTTATGTTTTTTAAGGCGCCTCCATACTGTTCTCCATAGTGGGTGTATCAGTTTACATTCTAACCAACAGTGTAGGAGAATTCCCTTTACTCCACACCCTTTCCAGCATTTATTGTTTGTAGACTATTTGATGATGGCCATTCTCACTGGTGTGAAGTGATACCTCATTGCAGTTTTGATTTTAATTTCTCTGATAATTAGTGATGTTGAGGATCTCTTCATGTGCTTTTTGGCCATCTGTATGTCTTCTTTGGAGAAATGTCTATTTAGAACTGCCCATTTTTTGATGGGGTTGTTTGTATTTTTGATATAGAGCTGTGTGAGCTGTTTATATATTTTGGAGATTAATCCCTTGTTGGTCTCTTTTTCAAAAGTTTTCTTCCATTCTAAGGGTTGTCTTTTCATTTTGTTGATGGTTTCCTTTGCTGTACAGAAGTTTTTAAGTTTAATTAGGTCCCAGTTGTTTACTTTTGTTTTTATTTTTATTATTCTAGGAGGTGGATCAAAAAAGATATTACTGTGATTTATGTCAAAGAGTGTTCTGCCTGTGTTTTCCTCTAAGAGTTTTACAGTATCTGGCCTTATGTTTTGGTCTTTGATCCATCTTGAGTTTATTTTTGTGTATGACGTTAGAGAATGTTCTAATTCTAATTTCATTCTTTTACAAGAGCTGTCCGGTTTTCCCAGCACCACTTATTGAAGAGACTGTCTTTTCTCCATTGTATATTCTTGGCTCCCTCATTGTAGATTAATTGCCCATAGGTGCTTGAGTTTATTTCTGGGCTTTCTATCCTGTTTCATTGATCTATATGTCTGTTTTGTGTCTGTACCATACTGTTTTGATTACTGTAGCTGTGTAGTATAGTCTGAAGTCAGGGAGCCTGATTCCTCCAGCTCCATTTTTCTTTCTCAAGATTATTTTGGCTATTTGGGGTCTTTTGTGTTTCCATACAAATTGTAGAAATTTTTGCTTTAGTTCTGTGGAAAATGCCATTGGTAATTTGATAGGGATTGCCTTGAATCTGTAGATTGCCTTGGGTAGTATAGTCATTTTGAAAATATCAATTCTTCCAGTCTAAGAATATGGTATATCCTTCCATCTGTTTGTGTCATCTCCAATTTCTTTCATCAGTTTCTTATAGTTTTCAGAGTAGAAGTCTTTTGTCTCCATAGGTAGGTTTATTCCTAGGTATTTTATTCTTTTTGATGCAGTGGTAAATGGGATTGTTTCCTTAATTTCTCTTTCTGATATTTCATTGTTAGTGTATAAGAATGCAAGAGATTTCTGTGTATTAATTTTGTATCCTGCAACTTTGCCAAACTCATTGATGAGCTCTAGTAGTTTTCTGGTAATGTCTTTAGTATATTGTATGTATAGTATCATGGCATCTGCAAACATTGACAGTTTTACTTCTTTTCCAATTTGTATTCCTTTTATTTCTTTTTCTTCTCTGATTGCCATGGCATAAAGTGGTGACAATGGACATCCTTGCCTTGCTCCTGATCTTAGAGAGAATGCTTTAAGCTTTTCACTGTTGAGAATGATGTTACCTGTGGGTTTTTCATATATGGCCTTTATTATGTTGAGGTTAGTTTCCTCTTTTCCCACTTTCTGGAGAGCTTTTATCCTCAGTGGGTGTTGAATTTTGTCAGATGTTTTTCTGCGTCTATTGAGATGATCATATGGTTTTTATTTTTTTGTTTGTTAATATGATGTATCACACTGATTTCTGGATATTGAAAAATCCTTGCATGCCTGGGTTAAACACCACTTGATCATGGTGAATGATCCTTTTAATGTATTGTTGGATTCGGATTGCTGGTATTGAGTATTTTTGCATTTATATTCATCGGTGATATTGGCCTGTAATTTTCTTTTTTGTGGTATCTTTGTCTGGTTTTGATATCAGGGTGATCATGGCCTCATAGAATGAGTTGGGAGTGTTTCTTCCTCTAAAAGTTTTTGGAAGATTTTCAGAAGTATAGGTGCTAACACTTCTCTAAATATTTGGTAGAATTTGCCTGTGAAGCCATCTGGTCCTGGACTTTTGTTTGTTGCGAGTTTTAAAATCACAGTTTCAATTTCAGTACTTGTGATTGGTCTGTTCATATTTTTTATTTCTTCCTGGTTCAGTCTTTGAAGATTGTACCTTTCTAAGAATTTGTCCCCTTCTTCTAGGTTGTTCATTTTAGTGGCACATAGTTGCTTGGAGTAGTCTCTTGTGATCTTTTATATTTCTGTGGTGTTAGTTGTAACTTCTTTTTCATTTCTAATTTTATTGATTTGAGTCTTCTCCCTTTTTTTCTTGATGAGTCTGGCTAAAATTTTATCAATTTTGTTTATCTTCTCAAAGAACCAGCTTTTAGTTTCATTGATCTTTTCGATTGTTAGTCTCTATTTCATTTACTTCTGCTCTGATCTTTATGATTTTTTTCCTTCTACTAACTTTGGGTTTTGTTTGTTCTTCTTTCTCTAGTTACTTTAGGTGTAAGTTTATGTTGTTTATTTGAGATTTTTCTTGTTTCACGAGGTAAGCTTGTGTCACTATAAACTGTCTCAGAACTGTTTTTGCTGCCTCCCATAGGTTTTGGATAAGCATATTTTAATTTATTTGTCTCTAGGTATTTTTTGATTTCCTCTTTAATTTCCTCAGTGATCCATTGATTGTTTAGTAGTATATTGTTTGTCCTCCACGTGTTTGTGTTTTTTGCAGTTTATTTTCCTTGTAGTTGATTTCTAATCTCATAGATTTGTGGTCATAAAAGATGCTTGATATTATATCAATTATCTTAAATTTACCAAGACTTGTTTTGTAGCCCAGCATGTGATCTATCCTGGAGAATGTTCCATGTGCACTTGAAAAGAATGTGTATTCTGCTGCTTTCGGGTGGAATGCTCTACAAATATCAGTTAGGCCCATCTGTCTAATGTGTCATTTAAGGCCTGTGTTTCCTTATTGATTTTCTGTCTGGATGATCTGTCCATTGATATAAGTGGGGTGTTCCCCACTATTATTTTGTTACTGTTGACTTCTTCTTTTGTGTTCATTAATATTTTGCCTTATATATTGAGGTGCTCCCGTGTTGGGTGCACATTAATTTCCAATGGTTATATCTTCTTCTTGGATTGATCCCTGATCATTACTTAGTGTCCTGCTTTGTCTTTTGTAACAGACTTTATTTTAAAATCTATTTTGTCTGACAGAAGTATTGCTACTCCAGCTTTCTTTTGATTTCTGTTTGCATGGAATACCTTTTTCTGTCCCCTCACTTTCAGTCTGTATGTGTCTCTAGGTCTGAAGTGGGTCTCTTGTAGACAGAATATATACAAGTGTTGTTTTTGTATCCATTCAGCCAGTTTATATCTTTTGGTTGGAGCATTTAATCCATTTACATTTAAGGTAATTATTGATATGTTTGTTCTTATTTCCACTTTGTTAATTGTTTTGGATTTGTTTTTGTAGGTAGTTTTTCTTCCTTTCCTCTTCTGTTCTCTTCTCTTGTGATTTGATGATTACCTTTAGTGTTGTGTTTGGATTCCAATTTCTTTTGTGTGTGTATACCTATTATAGATTTTTGGTTTGCAGTTACCATGAGGTTTTCATATAGCACTCTATATATACATGATTGTTTTAAATTGCTGATCCCTTAATTTCAAATGCATTCCAAATATCCTGCATTTGTACTCTCCTCCTCTCACAATTACTGGTTTTGATATCGTATTTGTGTGTGGATAATTTCCTACCTTTATTGTATGTTTGCCTTTACCACTGAGTTTTCCCATTTCATAATTTTCTTGTTTCTAGTTGTGGCCTTTTCTGCCTAGAAAAGTTCCTGTAGCATTTGTTGTAAAGCTGGTTTGGTGGTACTGAATTCTTTTATCTTTTGCTTGTCTGTAAAGCTTTTGACTGCTCTGTGAAATCTGAATGAGAGTCTTGGTGGGTGGAGTTATCAGTTGATAACTTTATGGGGATTCACTTGTATATTGTTGCTTTTCTTTTGTTGCTTTTAATATTTTCTCTGTCTTTAATTTTTGTCATTTTGATTACTATGTTTCTCGGCATGTTCCTCCTTGAGTTCATCCTGTATGGGACTCTGAGCTTCCTGGACTTTAGTGACTGTTTCCTTTCCTATATTAGAGAAGTTTTTAGCTATTATCTCTTCAAATATTTTCTCAGGCCCTTTCTCTCTTCTCCTTCTATGACCCCTATAATGCAAATGTTGGTGTGCTTGATGTTGTCCTAGTGGTCTCTTAAACTGTCCTCATTTCTTTTTATTTTTTCTTTATTCTGTTCAACAGCAGTGGTTTCCACCATTCTGTCTTCCAGCTCACTTATCTGTTTCTCTGCCTCATTTATTCTGCTATCAATTCCTTCTAGTGTATTTTTCATCTTAGTTATTGTATTCTTCAACTATGGTTCTTTACATTTTCTAACTCTGTGTTATAAACTTCTTTTAACTTCTCACTCTGTGATCCATTCTTTTCCCAAGTTCCTGGTTCATCTTTATGATCATTACTCTGAACTCTTTCTTGGGCAGATTGCCTGTCTCCACTTCAGTTAGTTCTTCTGGGGTTTTATTTTGTTCCTTCATCTGGAACGTATTCCTCTGCTGTGTCATTTTCTCTAAATTTCTGTGTTTGCAGACTCATTTCCATAGGCTGCTGGATCGTCATTTTCTTGATTCTGGTGTCTGCCCCCTGGTGGTTGAGGATAGTCTAGAGGCTTATGCTGGCTTCTTGGTGGGAGTGGCTGGTGCCTGCCCACTGGTGGGTGGAGCTGGGTCTTGGCCCTCTGGTGGGCAGTGCTTTGTCATGGGGTTTGTCTAGAGGAGTCTGTGGGCTCAGGAAATCTTTAGGCAGCCTGTCTGATGATGGGTGGGGCTGTGTTCCAGCCCTGTTGTTTGCTTGGCCTGAGGAATTCCAGCGCTGGAACCTACAGGCTGTTGAATGGGACCAGGTCTTGGTGCCAAAATGTCAGCCTCAGGAGGGTTCACACCAATGAATACTTCCTGTTTCATCTGCCACCGGTGTCCTTGTCCTCATAGTGAGCCCCAGCTTCCCCCAATCTCCCCAGGAGACCCTCCAAGACCAGCAAGTCGGTCTGGCCAGGCTCCTGTGGAGTTGCTGCTTTTGCCCTGGGTCCCAGTGTGCATGAGACCTTGTGTGTGCCTGCCAGAAGTGAAGTCTCTATTTCCTGCAGTCCTGTGGCCTTCAAAGTCAAGTGCTCTGGGGGCTCCTCCTCCTGATGCCAGACTCCCAGGCTGGGGAGCCTAATGTGGGGCTTAGAACTCTCACTCTTGTTGGAGAACTTTTGCAATATAATTATTCTCCAGTCTGTGGGTCAGCCACCTGGGGGGGGGTGGGAGCATGGAATTTGATTATATCATGAGTTTGCCCCTCCTAACATCTTGTGGTGGTTTATTCTTTGTGTCTTTGGTTGTAGAATATCTTTTTTGGTAGGTTTCAGTCTTTTCTAATCAATGTTTTTTCAGCAGTTAGTTGTGATTTTGGTGTGCTTGTGAGAGGAGGTGAGCTCAAAGTCCTTCTACTCTGCTGTCTTGTCCAGGAACTCCAGCCACTTTAAAAAATCTACAGTGGCTTTTGAAGGACTCTAGCTATTTTGTGAAGAAGTGGGGAAGAATGATGAAATCCTTTATGTGCAAGCATTTGTGCTGTTACCTCAGGGAAAATAAGAAAAGAAAGGGAATGAGAGTGAGGATATGTTTCTTCAGACTTGAACTCCTCCAGCTGAGCTAGCTGTCCCAGCCATTCTGGCTGTCATGCCAGTATATCCACCCCTTCTACCACCTTCCATTCCTTTCCAGCCCCAATTCCTGACATGGGGCCTCAGGACTGTCCCTGCTTATAGGAATCAATTAGAAAATCTTCTGTTAGTTTCTGGGGCACAGGGACTTGGTCTGGTATCACCATCTAAGACCAGACAGGGCACCCAGTTTGGGCCTGGAGCCACTCCCAGGGCAAGGCAGTTTCCATCACTGTTATCTCATATAGGGGACTAAATGCAAATGACCAGCCAGCTGGGTATCTCAGACTTTAATTGGAAAGAACACAACCCTGCTGTATAGGGAGGATCCTCTACACCCCTGCTTGGCAGTACCCACAGCTGAACCAAATTGGGACCCCAGTGAAGGAAGAATACCCTGACTAAAGCACCCCTTATTAGTGCATCTTGGCAGAACTTTGAAAAGAGGAACCAGAAGACTTTGAACACAATTCAAGAAACACAGCCAAAAAAAAAAAAAAAAAAATCAAATGAAGACTTTTCTTAGTTTTTCAAAAGGATTTATCAGGCCTACAGATGTCATACTAATGCAGATCCCAAGGCCCTTGAAAATAATATTAGAATGGTAAGTTTGACATTTTGGGGGGCAAAGTGCCTCAGATGTCAAGAGAAAGTTGCAAAATTTAGATGGTGCATTTGGAATGAATCCTTCTCAATTGTAGATGTTGCTTTTAAAGTGTTAAACGGGGAACAATAACAGGAGAAAGAAGATGCAAAAGGCAATGCCACTTTTTTGGCAACAATATTGGGTTTCCCAGAAGGCAAGTAACCGGAAGAGAGGTAAGAGCCACTATTGGGGAAGGAACAGTGTGCGTACTAAGGAAGAAGAACATTGGAAAAGAGATTGCCTTAGGTTAAAACATAAGGAAAACAATAAAAGACGAGAGCCTGTCATATGGTAGAAAGAGAGGAACACTGTGATGAATGAAGAGGCCCAGGAACTCCCTTGGACTAGAGACATCTAATTTCCCACAGTAGCCCTGGGTAGAATTGCCAGTGGGGAACGAGCTGATTAACTTTCTGGTAGACCTCACCCTGAACTTCTTCACCAGAACAGCTTACATCAGAGTCCACCAGAACATGATGTCAGCCGACAGACAGCACTCTTGAAAACCCCAGGAAAGGAGACAGAGCTCTTCCCCCCCCTCCATATCTACAGGAATGTAAGACCATAAGTGTGTACTAGCGGCATTCCAGGGAAGCCCAAAAACGCACGGCCAATATGAATCCCATTAAAAAGGGATGCTAGAATTGCAAACCTCTTAGTCAACCTAAATAATAATTTAAAAATATGTAAAGTAAAATGATATTTTTTTAGTAACCAGTTAGATTATCAAAGTTTAAAAATTATTTTTAATTCCAACAATGTTATGGAAAAAATAGGTAGTTTAGATTTAAAATTTTTTAATAGACTTTATTTTTTAGAACAGTTTTCGGTTCACAAAATAAAAGGGGGGGGGGTGTTGCTGGGACATCTAACCTGAAACAATATCTTCTGAGGCAAGAGGATTACTTCTCCCACAGATTAACTTGTCAAAATACCAGCCAGTGTATTCAGAAAAGGACAAAGAGAGGGCCAAACTGTGAAGATTTACTTGGATCACACCTTGGACCTGTGCTGTAGCACATTCATAATAGTACCCATTACAGGAGAAATGCCACCTTATGGTGGATTCAAAAATATAAATAATGGGGCCTAACCTAAAAAAGACCATCCAGGCACTCACTCAGAATTGCATGATTTAAATGACCCAAAGACTGCTCTCAGACATCCCCAGATGGGGAATCAACACAGAGGAACCTGCCCCACTGAGGACTGGAAAATAGACTTCACTCAAATGCCTCAAGCTGCAAGAAATTTCAAATAACCTGCTAGTGTTTGTGGATACTTTTGACGATGGGTGGTAGCATATCCCACCTGGAGAGAAAGTCTCTGAAGTGATTAGAGCCCTCCTTAGGGAAATTATCCCTTGATCTGAATTAAGGCACTGAAACTACACTCATCCTATAGACCACAACAGGAAAAAATCAAGAAAATGAATCATACGTTAAAAAGGAACATCACTGAAATATGTCAAGAGACTAATTTAACTTGGTATAAGTCCTTGCCAGTTGCCCTGCTACAGATCATTGGCTCCCAGAAGCAGGCTTAAATTAAGCTCCTTTAAAATATTGCATTGTAGGCCATTCCAGGTGTCAGCTCAGGCAGGAGAATCTATAAATTCTCTAAAAGACCTAGCAGTTTCCAGTTAGGCTAAAACTTTGTGAACTATACTAACCTCTGTGCATGAGTTTGCCTCCAACAGGTCTATCCATTTGAAGTAGATGGTAATTTCATCGTAGCTGGAGAAGTGTCAACCAGTTTGTTTAATTTTGTCCAAATAAATAGCACAGGAATCTAGTATGTTTATTGGGAACTAGAACAGAAACCCCAAGTTCAATTACCAATTAGACAACAAAGTGCTAAGGGGTTTCATCAGGTTCAAATAGTTGTAGATAAAAAATGACTGACTAAAGAGTCTAAGGAACATTCATTGCCCATGCAGGAAGTAGCCAGAACAGTCTTCATCTCTTTCCCACAAGATTGTAGAATGGACATTGACAGGGGGGAGTTGTAATAGGGAAAAAACTTCGTATTCTACTGCAAATTAATCACCAAAGGGATGTTGCCTGTAAGCTGAATTATACATAATGGCCCATCTCTGGGAACCCTGTCTCCAAGGTAATGAGCATTAAGCTCAAATACCTTTGTTTAGCTCACTGGAAACATCCTGACCAGGCCCACCTGTGAATGACTGCAGGGAGGAAGAAATTAACATATCCCCCCTGGAGGCTGACCTGAACTAGGAAATGTTTGACTTTACTCCCTCCTCTTTTAGTATAAAAGAAGCCTGAATTCTAACTCAGGCAAGATGGTTCTTTGGGACACAAATCCACCATCTTCTCAGTCTGTTGGCTTTCCAAAAGAGTCGCTATTCCCTGCGCCAAGAACCCATCTCTTGATTTATTGGCCTGTCTTGTAGCAAGCAGTATGATCTTGGACTTGGTAACAGTGTTACAAACCACCCAAAACTCAGACATTTACATACTCATGATTATGCAGTTTGGACTGGGCTTGTCAGGCCAGTGCTACTGTGAGTCATGCTGGGACTAGAACATCCAAGAAGTCTTCTTCAATCATATAACTGATGGATGCCTCAGCTGCAGTGGCTGTACATCTCTCCCTTTCTGCACACTTCCCCATGTGGCTAACTTGGGATTTGTCATAATGGTGCCGGGTTTCCAGAAGGAGCATACCAAAGGGACAAACCCAATGTGCAAGTGCCTATCAAACCACCACTTAGTTCACACCAGCAAATGTCCCATTAGCAAAAGGGTCAAATCCAAAGTTAATGCTGGAGGGGACTATACAGGACGTTAATAGCAGGAGGCAGGGTTCATTGGGACCATAAAAAACAATCGACCCAAGACACCAGTATGGGATTTCTGGTTCAAAAAATTGATACCAGTGAGTAAGTATACTAGACCAGCTTCTGACCCAGGCTCCTACAATTGATGAACAAAATCTATGTTTTGTTCTTTGAAAATAAAAATCACAGCAGAACTAATCTCTGAGAAATTCATTTTTCTTGAGTGGACCTACTAAATCAAATGACTAGTTTGTTATTCTACTACAAACTATACGGATGACATTTAGCATTTGTTGCTCAGCTAACTTTTACTCCCTAGTTCTTTTTAGACAAGATAAATAGAATGGAAAATATGATCTGGTTTGAGTTACAGCTAGAAAATTCCATTCCTTCAGTATCAGCCTTTCTCTTGACAACCTAAATGGCTATTTCAAATTTGGTGATTAAGGATGTACTTTTACCAGAGGCTATTGCTGACGAGTTCAGACTCCGGCTCCTGACTGCACCTGTGGACGAATGAGTGTGTCGTTGGCAGAGCAGCTGTAACCTCTTCCTGCAATAATCCAGCAGCTCACTGACCTAGCGCCAATTGCTGCCATGGATTTTTCTATACAGATAATTGAAAACAGCTCGTATGCCTGTATTTCATACCCATCAGCAGTGACACTGAAAAGGCCTTAATTCCTGTGAATATATCATGGTCCCTGTTGCAAATTTTAGGTTTGAGCTGAAGAAGCATTTTCCTTTCTGTGGAAGTACCAAAAAAAAAACAAAAAACAAAAACCCCCCAAAAAACAAACAAACAAAAAAACACCTAAATTCAGAGGAGCCAGGCCAAACATAATTTCAGAACTGAGATGAAAAGTTATGGATAGTGGAAATTTAAAGAGGCTTCAAGCAATGGGACTAAACACAGAAACTGAAACTGAACCTTTGCAGTATGTGGAGTACATACAGAATATCACTACAACTTAAGTATTGTCAGAGGTTTTAATGTTATGAAAGAGTCTTGAAAAGTTTGGTTCTGTAGCATCCGAGTTTAGAACTTTGGTGGTTTTCAGAAGAATGAAGACAGTTTAAAAACAGGTAAATTTAAAATAAGACTAATCCAAAGACTTTTAAACAAATTGTTAATACACATTGAGAGTGTACGCATGCATTTCCAAAAGGACAGTACAGTGGTTTCCTCTTAAGTTTTCAATACCCGGTGACTGACGTACTATGAAACCAGACCTTAGGTCAAGCTGATGGAATTTTTTTCCATTTTCATTTCAAACTTTTTTTTAACTTTTAAATTGAAGTATAGTTGATTTACAATATTGTGTTAGTTTTAGGTGTACAGCACACTGATTTCAGAGTGTCTGTGTGTGTGTGTGTGTGTGTGTGTATATATATATATATATATACACCTTTTTCAGATTCTTTCCCTTATAAGTTATTACAAAATATTAAGTATATTTCCCTGTGCTATACAGTCGGTGCTTGTTGGTTATCTGTTTTATATATAATAGTGTGAATGTTAATCCCAGCCTCCTAATTTATCCCCTCTACTTTCCGCTTTGGTAACCATGAGTTTGTTTCCTATGTCTGTGGGTCTCTATCTGTTTTGTAAATAAGTTCATTTGTATCATTTTTTTTAGATTCCACATATAAGTGATATCGTATGATATTTGTCTGTCTGACTTACTTCACTTTGTATGATAATCTCTAAATTCATCCAAGTTGCTGCAAATGGCATAATTTCTTTTTTTTTATGGCTGAGTAATATTCTATTGTGTATATACCACATCTTCTTTATCCATTCATCTATTGATAGACATTTAGGTTGCTTCCATGTCTTGGCTAATGCAAATAGTGCTGCTGTGAACATTAGGGTGTGTGTATCTTTTCGAATTACAGTTTTCTCTGGATATATGTCCAGGAGTGGGATTGCAGGATCATATGGTAACTCTATTTTGGTTTAAGTAACCTCCATACTGTTCTCCATAGTGGCTGTACCAATTTACATTCCCACCAACAGTGCAAGAGGGTTCCCTTTTCTCCACACCCTCTCCAGCATTTATTATGTGTAAACTGTTTTATGATAGCCATTCTGACCAGTGTGAGGTGATACCTCATTTTAGTTTTGATTTGCATTTCTCCAAATAATTAGCTATGTTGAGCATCTTTTTATGTGCCTGCTGGCCATCTGTACACCTTTTTTGGAGAAATATCTATTTAGATCTTCTGCCCATTTTTTGGGCTGTTTTGTTTGTTTGTTTGATATTGAGCTGTATGAGATGTTCATATATTTTGGAAATTAATCCCTTGTCGGTTGCATCATTTAGAAATATTTTCTCCCATTCTGTAGGTTGTTTTTTCGTTTTTTTTTATAGTTTACTTTGCTATGCTAACGCTTTTAAGTTTTAATTAGGTCCAATTTGTTTATTTTTGCTTTTACTTTCATTACTCTAGGAGGTGGATCCAAAAAGATATTGCTGTGATTTTTGTCAAAGAGTGTTCTGCCTATGTCTTCTCTAGGAGTTTTATAGTATTTGTTTCTTACATTTAGGTCTTTGATCCATTTTGTGTATGGTGTTAGGGAGTGTTCTAATTTCATTCTTTTACATGTAGCTTTCTAGTTTTCCCAGCACCACTTATTGAGGAGACTGTCTCTTCTCCATTGTATATTCTTGCCTCCTTTGTCATTGATTAATTGACCATAGGTGCGTGGGTTTATTTCTGGGTTTTCTATCCTGTTCCATTGAACTATATGTCCGTTTTTGTGCCAGTAACATACTGTTTTGATTACTGTACCTTTGTAATATAGTCTGAAGTGAGGGAGCCTGATTCCTCCAGCTTCCTTTTTCTTAAGATTGCTTTGGCTATTCGGGATCTTTTGTGTTTCCATACAAACTTAAAAATTTTTTGTTCTAGTTCTGTGAAAAATGCCATTGGTAATTTGATAAGGATTATATTGAATCTGTAGATTGCCTTGGGTAATATGGTCATTTTAACAATCTTGATACTTCCAATCCAAGAACACAGTATATCTTTCCATCTGTTTGTGTCATTTTCGATTCCTTTCATCAGCAACTTTTAATTTTCAGAGTACAGGTGTTTTGCCTCCTGTACAGGTATGTTTATTGCTAGGTATTTTATTCTTGTTGATGTGATGATAAATGGGATTGTTTCTGTAATTTCTCTTTCTGATCTTTTGTTGTTAGTGTATAGAAATGCAAAAGATTTCTGTTTATTAATTTTGTATCCTGCAACTTTACCAAATTCATTGATGAGTTCTGTAGTTTTCTGGTAGCATCTTTAGGATTTTCTATGTATAATATCATGTCATTTGTGAACAGTGACAGTTTTACTTCTTCTTTTCCAGTTTGTATTCCTTTTATTTCTTTTTCTTCTCTGAATGCCATGGCTAGAACTTCCAAAGCTAGGTTGAATGAACATGGTGAGCATGGGCACCCTTGTCTTGTTCCTGATCTTAGAGGAAATGCTTTCAGTTTTTCAGCATTGAGAATTATGTTAGCTGTGGGTTTGTCATATATGGCCTTTATAATGTTGAGGTATGTTCCCTCTATGCCCACTTTCTGGAGAGTTTTTATCATGAATGGATGTTGAATTTTATCAAAAGATTTTTCTGCATCTATTGAGATAATCATATGGTTTTTATTCTTCAATTTGTTAATGTGAAAAATCCTTACATCCCTGGGATATCATGGTCATGGTGTATGATCCTTTTAATGTATTGTTCGATTCAGTTTGCTAGTACTTTGTTGAGGATTTTTGTGTCTATGTTCATTGATGATATTAGCCTGTAACTTTCTTTTTTTGTGATGTCTTTGGTTTTGTTATCAGGGTGATGGTGGCATCATAGAATGAGATCAGCAGTATTCCTTCCTCTGCAAATTCCAGAATAGTTTCAGAAGTACAGGTGTTAACACTTCTCTAAATGTTTGGTAGAATTTGCCTGTGAAGCCATCTGGTCCTGGACTTTTGTTTGTTGGGAGTTTTTAAATCACAGATTCAATTTCAGTACTTGTAGTTGGTGTGTTCATATTTTATGTGTATTTCTAGTTCAGACTTCAGAGATGGTAACTTTCTAGGAATTTGTCCATTTCTTCTAGCTTGTCCATTTTATTGGTGTATAGTTGCTTGTAGCAGTCTCTTGTGATCCTTTGTATTTCTGTGGTGTCGGTTGCAACTTTTCCTTTTTCATTTCTAGTATTGATTTGGGCCCTCTCCTTTTTTTCTTGAGGAGTCTGGCTAAAGTTTTATCAATTTTGTTTATTTTTTCAAGGAACCAACTTTTAGTTTCATATTTTCTATTATTTTATTAGTCTCTTTCATTTATTTCTGCTCTCACCTTTATGATTTCTTCTGCTAACTTTGGGTTTTGTTTGTTCTTTCTCTAGTTGATTTAGGTGTAAGGTTAGGTTGTTTGAGATTGTTCTTGTTTCCTGAGGTAAACTTGTATCCCTATAGACTTACCTTTTAGAACTGCTTTTGCTGTGTCCCATAGGCTTTGTATCATTGTGTTTTCATTTTCATTTTTCTTTCAGTATTTTTGATTTCCTCTTTGATTTCTTCAGGGATCTATTGGTTATTTAGTAACATATTTTTTAACCTCCACATGTTTATGTTTTTTACAGTTTTTTTTCCTGTAATTGATTTCTAATCTCATAATGTTGTCATTGGAAAAGATGCTTGATAAGTTTTCAATTTTCTTAAATTTACCAAGGCTTGATTTGTGACCCAAGATGTGATCTATCCTGGAGAAGGTTCCATGTGCACTTGAGAAGAAAGTGTATTCTGCTGCTTTTGGATGGAATGTCCTATAAATATCAATTAAATCTATCTGGTCTAATGTGTCATTTAAGGCTTGTGTTTCCTTATTGATTTCCTGTCTGGATGATCTGTCCATTGGTGTAAGTCGGGTGTTAAAGTCCTCCACTATTAATGAATTACTATCGATTTCTCACTGTATGTCTGATAACATTTGCCTTATGTATTGAGGTGCTCCTAGGTTGGGTGCATATATATTTACAATGGTTATATCGTCTTGGATTGATCCCTTGATTGTTACTTAGTGTCCTTCTTTGTCTCTTGTAACAGTCTTTATTTTAAGGTCCATTTTCCTGATAAAAGTATTGCTACTCCAGCTTTCTTCTGCTTTACATTTGCATGGAATACCTTTTTCTATCCCCTCACTTTCAGTCTGTATGTGTCTCTAGATCTGAAGTGGGTCTCTTGTTGAAAGCATATATATGGGTTTTTGTCTTTATTCAGCCAACCTGTCTTTTGGTTGGAGCATTTAATTCGTTTACATTTCAGGTAATTATCAATAGGTAGGTTTTTATGACTATTTTTGTTAATTGTTTTGGATTTGCTTTTGTAGGTATTTTTACCCCTTTCCCTTTTGTTCTCTTTTCTTGTGGTTTGTTGTGTTTGGATTCCTATTTTTTGCGTGCATATCTATTATAGATTTTTGATTTGTGGTTAACGTGAGATTTTGATATAACAGTCTATCCATGCATGATTTAAGTTGCTGATCTCTTAATTTCAAATGCATTTCTTTTTCTATAATTAATTTTTATTGGAATGTAGTTGCTTTACAATGTTGTGTTAGTTTCTACTGTACAGCAAAGTGAATAAGCTATACGTATAAATATATCCCCTCATTTTTGGATTTCCTTCCCATTTAGGTCACCACAGAGCACTGAGTTCCCTGAGCTCTACAGCAGGTTCTCATTAGTATCTATTTTATACACAGTATCAATAGTGTATATATGTCAATCCAAATCTCCCAATTCATCCTACCTCCTTCCCTTTCCCCCCTTGGTGTCCATACGTTTGTTCTCTACAACTGTATCTCTATTTCTGTTTTGCAAATAAGATCATCTATACCATTTTTCTAGATTCCACATATATGCATTAATATACAATATTTGTTTTTCTCTGGCTGACTTATTTCACTCTGTATGGTCCATCCATGTCTCTACAGATGACCCAATTTCATTCCTTTTTACAACTGAGTAATATTCCATTGTATATATGTACCACATCTTCTTTATTCATTCCTCTACTGATGGACATTTAGGTTGCTTGCATGTCATGGCTATTGTAAATAGTGCCTCAATGAACATTGGGGTGCATGTGTCTTATTTATTTAGGCTGTGCCAGGTCTTCATTGTGGCATGCTGGATCTTTAATTGCACCATGCATACGTCTTAGTTGCAGCATGCAGACTTCTTAGTTGCAGCATGCAGACTTCTCATTTGCAGCATGCAGACTCTTAGTTGTGGCATGTGGACTATTGCAGCATGCATGTGGGATCTAGTTCCCCAACCAGGGATTGAACCTGGGTCCCCTGCATTGAGAGCATGGAGTCTTACCCACTGGACCACCAGGGAAGTCCCACACGTGTCTCTTTGACTTATGGTTTTCTCTGGGTATATGCCCAGTAGTGGGATTGCTGGATCATATGGTAGTTCTATTTTTAGTTTTTTAAGGAAGCTCCATAATGTTTTCCACAGTGGCTGTATTGCTTTACATTCCGACCAACAGTGTAAGAGGGTTCCCTTTTCTCCACACTCTCTCCAGCATTTATTGTTTGTAGATTTTTTGATGATGGCTGTTCTGACCAGTGTGAGGTGATACCTCATTGTGGTTTTGATTTGCACATCTCTGATAATTAGCGATGTTGAGTATCTTTTCGTGTGCCTGTTGGCCATCTGTATGTCTTCTTTGGAGAAATGTCTGTTTAGTTCTTCCACCCATTGTTTGATTGGATTGTTTTTTTTTTTGATATTGAGCTCCATGAGCTGTTTGTATATTTTAGAGATTAATCTTTTGTCAGTTGATTCATTTGCAAATATTTTCTCCCATTCTGAGGGTTGTCTTTTGGTCTTGTTTATGGTTTCCTTTGCTGTGCAAAAGCTTTGAAGTTTCATTAGGTCCCATTTGTTTAGTTTTGTTTTTATTTCCATTTCTCTAGGAGGTGGGTCAAAAAGGATCTTGCTGTGATTTATGTCAGAGTGTTCTGCCTATGTTTTCCTCAAAGAGTTTGATATTTTATGCCCTTACATTTAGGTCTTTAATCCATTTTGAGCTTATTTATGTGTATGGTGTTAGGGAGTGTTCTAATCTCATACTTTTACATGTAGCTGTCCAGTTTTCACAGCACCACTTACTGAAGAGGCTGTCGTTTCTCCACTGTACATTCCTGCCTCCTTTATCAAAGATAAGGTGACCATATGTGCGTGGGTTTATCTCTGGGCTTTCTATCCTGTTCCATTGATCTATCTTTCTGTTTTTGTGCCAGTACCATACTGTCTTGATTACTGTAGGTTTGTAGTATAGTCTGAAGTCAGGGAGCCTGATTCCTCCAGCTCCATTTTTCGTTCTCAAGATTGCTTTGGCTATTCGGGGTCTTTTGTGTTTCCATACAAATTGTGAAGTTTTTTGTTCTAGCTCTGTGGAAAATGCCAGTGGTAGTTTGATAGGGATTGCATTGAATCTGTAGATTGCTTTGGGTAGTAGAGTCATTTTCACAATGTTGATTCTTCCAATCCAAGAAGATGGTATATCTCTCCATCTATTTGTATTATCTTTAATTTCTTTCATCAGTGTCTTATAATTTTCTGCATGCGGTCTTTTGTCTCCTTAGGTAGGTTTATTCCTAGATATTTTATTCTTTTTGTTGCAATGGTAAATGGGAGTGTTTTCTTGATTTCACTTTCAGATTTTTCATCATTAGTGTATAGGGATGCCAGAGATTTCTGTGCATTAATTTTGTATCCTGCTACTTTACCAAATTCATTGATTAGTTCTAGTAGTTTTCTGGTAGCATCTAGGATTCTCTATGTATAGAATCATGTCATCTGCAAACAGTGACAGCTTTACTCTTCTCTTCCGATTTGGATTCTTTTTATTTCCTTTTCTTCTCTGATTGCTGTGGCTAAAACTTCCAAAACTATGTTGAATAAGAATGGTGAGAGTGGGCAACCTTGTCTTGTTCCTGATCTTAGTGGAAATGGTTTCAGTTTTTCACCATTGAGGACGATGTTGGCTGTGGGTTTGTCATATATTGGCTTTATTATGTTGAGGAAAGTTCCCTCTATGCCCACTTTCTGCAGGGTTTTTATCATAAGGTGTTGAATTTTGTTAAAAGGTTTCTCTGCATCTATTGAGATGATCATATGGTTTTGATCCTTCAATTTGTTAATATGGTGTATCACGTTGATTGATTTGCGTATATTGAAGAATCCTTGCATTCCTGGAATAAACCCCACTTGATCATGGTGTATGATCCTTTTAATGTGCTGTTGGATTCTGTTTGCTAGTATTTTGTTGAGGATTTCTGCATCTATGTTCATCAGTGATATTCGCCTGTAGTTTTCTTTCTTTGTGACATCTTTGTCTGGTCTTGGTATCAGGGTGATGGTGGCCTCATAGAAAGAGCTCGGGAGTGTTCCTCTCTCTGCTATATTTTGGAAGAGTTTGAGAAGGATAGGTGTTAGCTCTTCTCTAAATGTTTGATAGAATTCGCCTGTGAAGCCATCTGGTCCTGGGCTTTTGTTTGTTGGAAGATTTTTAATCACAGTTTCAATTTCAGTGCTTGTGATTGGTCTGTTTATATTTTCTGTTTCTTCCTGATTCAGCCTTGGCAGGTTGTGCATTTCTAAGAATTTGTCCATTTCTTCCAGGTTGTCCATTGTATTGGCACAGAATTGCTTGTAGTAATCGCTTATGGTCTTTTGTATTTTTGCAGTGTCAGTTGTTACTTCTCTTTTTCATTTCTAATTCTATTGATTTTAGTTCTCCCTTTTTTTCTTGATGAGTCTGGCTAATGGTTTATCAGTTTTGTTTATCTTCTCAAAGAACCAGCTTTTAGTTTTATTGATCTTTGCTATCGTTTCTTTCATTTGTTTTTCGTTTATTTCTGATCTGATCTTTATGATTTCTTTCCTTCTACTAACTTTGGGGATTTTTTGTTCTTCTTTCTCTAATTGCTTTAGGTGCAAGGTTAAGTTGTTTATTCAAGATGTTTCCTGTTTCTTAAGGTAGGATTGTATTGCTATAAACTTCCCTCTTATAATTGCTTTTGCTGCATCCCATAGGTTTTGCATCTTCATGTGTACATTGTCATTTGTTTCTAGGTATTTTTTTATTTCCTCTTTGATTTCTTCAGTGATCACTTCGTTATTAAGTAGTGTATTGTTTAGCCTCCATGTGTTTGTATTTCTTACAGATCTGTTCCTGTAATTGATATCTAGTCTCATAGCGTTGTGGTCATAAAAGATACTTGATATGATTTCAGTTTTCTTAAATTTACCAAGGCTTGGGCTTCCCTGGTGGCGCAGTGGTTGAGAGAGTCCGCTTGCCGATGCAGGGGACATGGGTTCGTGCCCCGGTCCAGGAAGATCCCACATGCCGCGGAGTGGCTAGGCCCGTGAGCCATGGCTGCTGAGCCTGTGCTTCCAGAGCCTGTGCTCCGCAACGGGAGAGGCCACAACAGTGAGAGGCCCGTGTACCACAAAAAAAGAAAAAAAAAATTTACCAAGGCTTGATTTGGGACCCAAGATATGATCTATCCTGGAGAATGTTCCATGAGCACTTGAGAAAAATGTGTATTCTGTTGTTTTGGGATGGAATGTCCTATAAATATCAATTAAGCCCATCTTGTTTAATGTATCATTTAAAGCTTGTGTTTCCTTATTTATTTTCATTTTCGATGATGTGTCCATTGGTGAAAGTGGGGTGTTAAAGTCCCCTACTGTGAATGTGTCAATTTCCCCTTTTATGGCTGTTAGTATTTGCCTTATGTATTGAGGTGCTCCTATATTGGGGGCATAAATATTTACAATTGTTATATCTTCTTCTTGGATCAATCCCTTGATCATTATGTAGTGTCCTTCTTGTCTCTTGTAATACTCTTTATTTTAAAGTCTATTTTGTCTGATATGAGAATTGCTACTCCAGCTTTCTTTTGATTTCCATTTGCATGGAATATCTTTTTCCATCCCCTCACTTTCTGTCTGTATGTGTCCCTAGGTCTGAAGTGGGTCTCTTGTAGACAGCATATATATGGGTCTTGTTTTTGTACCCATTCAGCCAGTCTGTGTCTTTTGGTGGGAGCATTTAATCCATTTACATTTAAGGTAATTATCAATATATATGTTCCTGTTCCCATTTTCTTAATTGTTTTGGATTTGTTATTGTAGGTCTTTTCCTTCTCTTGTGTTTCTTGCCTAGAGAAGTTCCTTTAGCATTTGTTGTAGAGCTGGTTTGGTGGTGCTGAACTCTCTCAGCTTTTCCTTGTCTGTAAAGCTTTTAATTTCTCCATCAAATCTGAATGAGATCCTTGCTGGGTAGAGTAATCTTGGTTGTAGGTTTTTCTTCTTCATCACTTTAAATATGTCCTGCCAGTCCCTCCTGGCTTGCAGAGTTTCTGCTGAAAGATCAGCTGTTAACCTTATGGGGATTCCCTTGTGTGTTATTTGTTGTTTTTCCCTTGCAGCTTTTTTTTTTTTTTTTTTTTGTGGTACGCAGGCCTCTCACTGTTGTGGCCTCTCCCGTTGTGGAGCGCAGGCTCCGGACGCGCAGGCTCAGCAGCCATGGCTCATGGGCCTAGCCGCTCCGCAGCATGTGGGGTCTTCCCAGACCTGGGCACAATCCCGTGTCCCCTGTATTGGCAGGCGGGCTCTCAACCACTGTGCCACCAGGGTAGCCCCCCTTGCTGCTTTTAATATGTTTTCTTTGTATTTAATTTTTTATAGTTTGATTAATATGTGTCTTGGTGTGTTTCTCCTTTGATTTATCCTGTATGGACTCTCTGTGCTTCCTGGACTTGATTAACTGTTTCCTTTCCCATATTAGGGAAGTTTTCAACTATAATCTCTTCAAATATTTTCTCAGTCCCTATCTTTTTCTCTTCTTCTTCTGGGACCCTTATAATTCGAATGTTGGAGCATTTAATGTTGTCCCAGAGGTCTCTGAGACTGTCCTCAGTTCTTTTCATTCTTTTTTCTTTATTCTGCTCTGCAGTAGTTATTTCCACTATTTTATCTTCCAGGTGACTTATCCGTTCTTCTGTCTCAGTTATTCTGCTATTGATCCCTTCTAGAGTATTTTTAATTTCATTTATTGTGGTGTTCATCGTTGCTTGTTTCCTCTTTAGTTCTTCTAGGTCCTTGTTAAATGTTTCTTGCATTTATTCTATTTCCAAGATTTTGGATCATCTTTACTATCATTATTCTGAATTCTTTTTCAGGTAGACTGCCTATTTGCTCTTCATGTGTTAGGTCTGGTGCATTTTTATCTTGCTCCTTCATCTGCTGTGTGTTTCTCTGTCTTCTCATTTTGCTTATCTTACTGTGTTTGGGGTCTCCTTTTTGCAGGCTGCAGGTCTTAATTCCCGTTGTTTTTGGTGTCTGCCCCCAGTGGCTAAGTTTGTTTCAGTGGGTTGTGTAGTCCTTCTGGTGGAGGGGACTAGTGCCTGTGTTCTGGTGGATGAGGCTGGATCTTGTCTTTCTGGTGGGCAGGTCCACGTCTGGTGGTGTGTTTTGGGGTGTCTGTGGACTTACTATGATTTTAGGCAGCCTCTCTGCTAATGGGTGGGGTTGTGTTCCTGTCTTGCTAGTTGTTTGGCATAGGGTGTCCAGCACTGTAGCTTGCTGGTCGCTGAGTGAAGCTGGGTGTTGGTGTTGAGATGGAGATCTCTGGGAGATTTTTGCCGTTTGATATTACGTGGAGCTGGGAGGTCTCTTATGGACCAGTGTCCTGAAGTTGGGTCTCCCATGTCAGCGGCACAGCACTGACTCCTGGCTGCAGCACCAAGAACCTTTCATCCACACGGCTCAGAATAAAAGGGAGGAAAAGTAGAAAGAAAGAAAGAGAGAGAGGGAGAGAGAGAGAGAGAAAGAAAGAAAGAGAAGGAAAGAAAGAAAGAAGGTAAGAGGATAAAATAAAAGTTATTAAAATAAAAAATAATTATTAAGAAAAAAAATTTTTTTAAGTAATAAAAAAACAAAAATGGACGCACAGAACCCTAGGACAAATGGTGAAAGCAAAGCTATACAGACAAAATCTCACACAGAAGCATACACGTACACACTCACAAAAAGCAGAAAAGGCGAAAACATAATATATCTTGCTCCCGAAGTCCACCTCCTCAATTTGGTATGATTCGTTGTCTATTCAGGTATTCCACAGATGCAAGTACATCAAGTTGATTGTGGAGCTTTAATCCGCTGCTCCTGAGGCTGCTGGGAGAGATTTCCCTTTCTCTTCTTTGTTCTCACAGCTCCCTGGGCTCAGCTTTGGATTTGGCCCCACCTTTGCGTGTAGGTCGCCTGAGGGCGTCTGTTCTTCGCTCAGGCAGGACGGGGTTAAAGGAGCCGCTGATTCGGGGGCTCTGGCTCACTCAAGCCGGGGGTAGGGAGGGGCACGGCGTGAGGGGCGGGCCTGCGGCGGCAGAGGCTGCGTGACGTTGCACCAGCCTGAGGCGCGCCGTGTGTTCTCCCTGGGGGAGTTGTCCCTGGTTCCTGGGACCCTGGCAGTGGCGGGCTGCACAGGCTCCCGGAGGAGGGGTGTAGATAGTGACCTGTGCTCGCACACAGGCTTCTTGGTGGCGGCAGCAGCAGCCTTAGCGTCTCATGCGCGTCTCTGGGGTCCGCGCTGATTGCCGTGGCTCGCGCCTGTCTCTGGAGCTCCTTTAAGCAGCGCTCTTAATCCGCTCTCCTCGTGCACCAGGATTCAAAGAGGGAAGAAAAAGTCTGTTGCCTCTTAGGCAGGTCCAGACTTTTCCCCGGACTCCCTCCCGTCTAGCCGTGGAGCACTAACCCCTTCAGGCTGTGTTCACGCCGCCAACCCCAGTCCTCTCCCTGGGATCCGACCTCCGAAGCCCGAGCCTCAGCTCCCAGCCCCGCCCACCCCGGCGGGGGAGCATACAAGCCTCTCGGGCTGGTGAGTGCCGATCGGCACCGATCCTCTGTGCGGGAATCTCTCTACTTTGCCCTCCGCATCCCTGTGGCTGTGCTCTCCTCCGCGGCTCCGAAGCTTACCCCCTCCACCACCCGCAGTCTCCGCCTGCGAAGGGGCTTCCTAGTGTGTGGAAACCTTTCCTCCTTCACAGCTCCCTCCCACTGGTGCAGGTCCTGTCTCTATCCTTTTGTCTCTGTTTATTTTTTCTTTTGCCCTACCCAGGTATGTGGGGAGTTTCTTGCCTTTTGGAAGGTCTGAGGTCTTCTGCCAGCGTTCAGTGGGTGTTCTGTAGGAGTTGTTCCATGTATAGATGTATTTCTGATGTATCTGTGGGGAGGAAGGTGATCTCCGCGTCTTACTCTTCCGCCATCTTCCCCTTCTCCTTTCCAAAAAATTTTTAATAAAAAAAAAATTTAAAAACAATTAAAAAACAACAGAACAAAAGAAAACATTAAAAAAATAGCAATAATAATAATTTCGGGGTCTCAGCTTTCAGTATCCTTGCCCCCACTGTGAGTCACAGCCAACCTCCGCCTCCCTAGGAGGCCCTCCAGCACCCCTAGGTAGGTCTCTGGACCTGCTGTGGGTGCAGCTCTTACTCTGACCTGGCCCAACTCTTGCATGTGCTTGCCTCCATAGATCGGTATCAGCTGTGGGAACACTCATTGTCCGTTCAGATATTCCGTATATGCAGGGTTTACCATGCTGATCACAGGGATTTAATCTGTGGCATGTGCAGCTGCATGGAAAGATTTTTGTTCTTCTTCCTTAGTCAGCTCACCCCTGGGGCTCAGCTGTGGTTTTAGCCCCGGCTCTGTATTTTGGCCACCCACAGCGGTCTGCTCCTGAGGCTACCTTGGAGCACTCGGGTCTGCCCCGCTGAAGACAGGACATGGAGGTGGCATGGCTGCTGGGATCACAGGAGCCCCAGGGGTGACAGGTGAGTTGGGGGGGTAGCCAGTGGCCGTGAAATATCTGGTCCCACTAGTGAGGATGTGTGCTGGGCAGCTGACGGCCATAGGAGTGAGCCTTTCCTAGTGCCTGGTGGCCATTAGGAGAGGATCAGCCTTGGTGGAGGCCTTTCCTAGTACCTGCAGGCAGGTACTCTCAGCAGGCATGAGAAGGCCAGCCCTCGTAGGGGCTTTTCCTGGTGCCTGGTGGCAGACGTGTGTGTCTCAAATGCATTTCAAATATCCTCCGTTTGTACTCTCCTCCTCTCAAAATTACTGGTTTTGATAGCATATTTGTGTGTGAATGATTTCCTACCTTTACTGTATGTTTGCCTTTATGGGTGAGCTTTCCCATTTCATAATTTTCTTGTATCTAGTTGTGGCATTTTCTTTTCTGCCTAGGAAAGTTCCTTTAGCATTTGTTGTAAAGCTGGTTTGGTGGTGCTGAATTCTTTTAGTTTTTGCTTTTCTGTAAAGCTTTTGATTTATTTGTCAAATCTGAGAGCCTTGTTGGGTAGAGTTTTCTTGGTTGTAAGTTTTTCCCTTTCATCTCTTTAAATATATCATGCCACTCCCTTCTGGCCTGCAGAGTTTCTGCTGAAAAATCAGCTGATAGTCTTATGGGGGTTCCCTTGTATGTTATTTTTTGCTTTTCTCTTGTTTCTTTATATGTTTTCTCTTTGTCTTTAATTTTTGTCAGTTTGATGATTATGTGTCTTGGTGTGTTCCTCCTTGTGTTCATCCTGTATGGGACTCTGTGCTTCCTGGACTTTGGTGACTGTTTCTTTTCCCATGTTAGGAAATTTTTCAGCTATTATCTCTTCAAATATTTTTTCAGGCTCTTTTCTCTCCCTCTTCTCCTTCTGGGACCCCTATAATGCAAATGTTGGCGCATTTGACATCCCAGAGGTCTCTTAAACTGTCCTCATTTTTTTTCATTCTTTTTTCTTTATTCTGTTCCATGGCAGTGATTTCCACCACTCTGTCTTCCAGCTCACTTATCCATTCTTCTGCCTTATTTATTCTACTATTGATTCCTTCTAGTGTATTTTTTCATTTCAGTTATTGTATTCTTCAACTCTTTTTTGCTCTTTATATATTCTCTTTGCTAAAAATTTCTTGTAACTTGTCAGTCTGTGCATCCATTCCTTTCCCAAGTTCCTGGTTCATCTTTATGATCATTACTCTGAACTCTTTCTTGGGTAGACTGCCTATGTCCACTTCACTTAGTTCTTCTGGGTTTTTATTTTGTTCCTTCACCTGGGACATATTCCTTTGCACACTCATTTTGTTTAAAATTCTATTTGTATTTTTATGTATACAGTGGGTTAGTTATGTGTGTTGACCTTGGAGAAGTCACCCTCTGTAGGGGATGTCCTGTGTGCCCCAGCAGTACACTCTCTCTTACCATCTAGGGCCAGGGACCAGCTAGTTCCACTGTAGGTGCTGACCTGTGTTTGCAGACTCAGTTCCACAGGCTGGCAGATCATGCTTTTCTTGCTTCTGGTGTCTGCCCCCTGGTGGGTGAGGCTGGTCTAGAGGCTTGTGCAGGCTTCTTGGTGGAGGGGCTGGTGCCTGTCCACTGGTGGGTGGGTGCAGCTGGGTCTTGGCCCTCTGGTGGGCAGGGCTGTGTCAATGGGTGTGTCTAGAGGTAGCTGTGGGCTCAAGAATTCTTTAAGGCAGCCTGTCTGCTGATGACTGGGGCTGTATTCCACCCTGTTGGTTGTTTGGCCTGAGGTGTCCCAGCACGGGAGCCAGCAGGCTGTTGGGTGGGGCCAGGTCTCCATGCCAATGGCCCAAGATGGCTGCATGCAGCCAGAGTTCGTGTAGGTAAACACTCCCTGCTATGTCCACTGCCAGCTTTCATGATACCAGCGAGAGCCACAGCCAACCCCTGTCTCCACAGGAGACCCTCTGACACCAGCAGGTAGGTCTGGCCCAGGCTCCTATAGAGTCACTGCTCCCCCAGGCCTGTGGAGCTCCTACAATCAAACCCACTGGCGCTGGGGGCTTCTGCTCCCAGTGCCAGACTCCTGGGCTGGGGAGCCTGGCATGGGGTTCAGAGCTCTCACTGCTGTGGGAGAACTTCTGCAATATCATTCTCCTGTTTGTGGGTCACCCATCCAGGTAGTATGGGATTTGATTGTATTGCAGATGTGCCCCTCCTACCGTTTTGTTGTGGTTTCTTCTTTGTGTCTTTGCATGTAGAATGCCTTTTTTTTTTTTGGTGGATTTGGCCTTTTTTATTGATGGTTGCTCAGCCTTCGGTTATGATTTTGGTGTGCTCATGAGAAGAGGGTAGCTCAAGGCCCTTCTACTCCACCATCTTGTCTCTCTCCTCTCCATTTCAAACTTTTTGGTGTATTTCTTGCACATTTTTTTCTCAGTCTAAGTTTTCAGAGTTGTACCTTATCACTGTCAAAGTTTTATATCTTTAATTTTAAAGACATGCTTACAAGCTACAGGGAATAAAAAGGACTGAGGCAAACTTAATGTTAGGACTTCAATGTCAAACTAACTGGATTTAATGAATTAACTGCTCCAAGGTGAGAGCATTTTACCTGTCCCCTGCCCCACAGTGCGAAGAACAGGGCTAGAGATATGATAATATGCATTTCTTCAATGTAATCATCCCCAACATATTTTCATAGGTGTAACTTACTGAGTTCTTACTACGTGCTAGGCATTGTTCTAAATATTTTTCTAGCAATATCTCATTTAATGTCCATAACAATTCCATTTGGTTGTTGGTGGTGTTTTCTATATTTCTGATGAGAAAACTGAGGTTCCGAAAGAGAGAGCTACGTGAACAAGTTCACCCAGTTTCTAACCAGCAACATAGGTGCCAAATCCATGACTGTCCACACTGGTTCAGGAAATGCCAAGCAGAAAAGAAACCCACCATGACCTAATTAGATCGAGCGGTGAAGGAGAAACATCCTTCCTTGTTATCAAGACCATATCCTCCATGTAGTTGTAACACATAATGGATATTAAGCATCCGTCCTCTGTGTAAGTTCTGGTCCTTTCCATCTGTATGAAACTGAGCTAATTATCTTTACACCTTTGAAGTGATAGCCTGTAGATTTGAGGAACTAGCAACCCGTGGCTTGCTGTATCGATCTCTGGGAATAAACACACACAGAAAATTCCAAGGATTGAATCCTACAACAGGTGTGGGGTTGAAGCCGTGGATGTCTTATAAAAAGACATTTTAGATTTTTTTTTAAACATCTTTATTGGAGCATACTTGCTTTACAATGGTGTGTTAGTTTCTGCTTTATAACAAAGTGAATCAGTTATACATATACACATGTTCCCATATCTCTTCCCTCTTGCATCTCCCTCCCTCCCACCCTCCCTATCCCACCCCTCCAGGTGGTCACACACCACCGAGCTGATCTCCCTGTGCTGTGCGGCTGGGGCAAATACTACTCAAATGGTAAATTTGGGGGGAGGCTTTAGCAGTTTCCAAAGTGAGGGCTTTGAACAGTGATCATTTTGACACTTTTTCATCTTTATAATGAATCGTCTATAAAAAAGATTCCCATCAGAGAATCCCACCACTTGAGAGAAGAAAGAGGCCCAGAGACCATCAGTTGTACAGTCTTGTTTACAGATTAGGAAACTCGGGCCCAGGGAAGGCAAGAAACATACCTGGCTCCTCTGGAGCAGAGCTGGGGCTGGAATCCAGTGTATTCTCTTCTACCACGAGTATCTGTTTCATCCTCATAGCCCCTTCAGCTGGAATCTAAAGCATTTGAACATTGCATGTGACACATGTTGCAGATGAGAAGTCCCTGAGCTTTGGTGAACTCTCCCTGTCACTAGTTAGCTATGTGATCTTGGGCAGTGTTTTAATCTCTTGGAAGCCACAGTTTTCTCCTCTGCACGGTGCAGTTGCTGGACTTGCTATCTGGAGTCATTTTACTACCCTAACATGTGACTCTGTGATTTTAATCTATCCGTGAATGAACTTCTACTTTTCACAAAGCACATGATCTTCTTTTTCCTCATTAAGATTCTCTGCATTTCTAATGAAAAATGACTTTGGAACCAGAATTCCAAAGACAGACAAGCTCTAAGTAAAAGATAAGAGAGACATTTTCAGATATGCAAGAACTCAAAAATTTATTTCCCTAGTTCCTAGTTTTAATAAGCAATTTGTGGCTATACTTCAGCACACCAAGAAACTAAGATACATGTGGGCATCAAGAAGTGACAAGACAAATGCAGAAGCCCAGAAGGAGAACGTCCTAAGGAGATAATTGGTCAGTTCATCAGAATTAGAACAGGAAGCCAGTGGACTCTGAGAAGGATGCCTTCACGAGAAAGAATGGAATGGATTCCAAGAAATATCAGGGAGCTAGATGATACTAGGGACGTATTTTTTAAAAATTACGTGTGTATGTGTGTGTTTTATCTTTCAACAAGAACAGAGATAAATAATGAACACCAAGAGAAAGAAATTCATAAAAACAAAATCGAAGAGTCTAAATATGAAGGCAGAGCAATCCAAAAAAAGTCAGAAAAGTGAAATTCTTTGATCCAGATGAAGGAACATTGACTTTCACTGGCATTGGGGTCATGGTCTTGAGTGGTTTCAGGAAAGTGTGATTGTCACACACTATGACCCTCTGCAGTGCATACTAACATGCCGGGCTAGTGACACTCCATGCCCCTGCTTCCAACTCTTAGGATAAAATTGGACAACACATAGAACTTCTAATACTGGTACCAGACAGGGTATAAAAGTTTACATCTGTAACAGGCAATATAGTTAACAGATGTTGAGAAGGGGAAGAAGGGAGAAAAGATGGGAATGTGCTAAGATTCACACAAAATCTTCTTGGTTGCCTCTGTGACCAGAGAGTGGCAGGAAATGGAACTGAAGTGGGACAACACAGGAGACTGTAATGTTTTGTTAAGAAATAAAAGCTGGGTAGACAGTAACAGGCATTATTCCCAGCCTTGTGTGAGCTGGTTACTGTTCCTCATCATCAATTTGGGTGGTTCTTTCTCCAGTCTCAGGTAGTTTCCTCACTAGCATACACTGATAAGTATTTTACTGACTAATTGAGTGGGGGGCCTCTGCAGATCTCTGGGGTTATCTCTCTGTTCAGATCTCTCTTCTCTAATACTGGGCGCCATGAACTCTAGCTGCCTTGGTCTCCCAAGCGCTCAGCTCTGTCTCCCCAACTTAGGAAATCTGCCAGGCTCTCCCTCAATTTCCCCTCCCTGAGCTACTGCCAGGAAACTCTCTGAAGTCTGTAAAATGGAGAAATCATAGAGCTCATCTTATTTGATTCTCATCAACCAGGGATTATTGTCTTTTTTTTGCCTGAGTTCCAGTGTCTTAACAATTATTGTTTTATATACAGAATGTTTTTTTTATTCAGTTGGGAGAGTAAATCTGGCCTCTGTTAGTCCATCTTGAAAGCAGAAGTCATTTAAAAAAGAATTTCTGCTTTATCAGAGGTCTCTTTTAGTTTCTGCCTTCCCAGACAGCCAACTCTTTGCTTACCTCCCAATTTTGAAAATCTAACTTAACCCCCTAAAAGATAATATTCACACCAACTCCATGTAACAGCCAGTAACCAAAGAAAAGAAACTAATTGTAGTTCTAATTTTTATTCTATACATTTCCACACAATTCACAATACAGAAAAAGTGTCCAAAAAGTAACTGTAACTAGTCATTTCTTTTTCAGAGATTAGTTCAGTCTCCCAAATTAATTCCATTGAAAATCTCTGTAGAGCAACACAGTGATCAAGATACTTTGTATAAATAGGAAATGCAAGAAAACTAGGGAAAAATACTTTATGACTTTGTTACAAAAAAACTCCATTCTTCCCCACCCCACCCTTCCCACCCACCCTCCCTCCATTTCATATTATCTGGATCCTACTTCACCTGGAAATAAAACTTCATCATCCTCCTGCCACAGATGCTACTCTTTTTTGGATTCCACCTGCCAGCTGGCAGCTTTGCAAAAGCATGGCTCTGGGATGTGATAGGGCAGAATCAGAAATTATGAAAGAGCCCTTTATAATGGGACTGCAACTCCTCCTACAGATACAGCCTTTGAGAGTGGACTACCCACAGGCAAGGGCACTGTGGGTGCCCAGGAACTTTTTCCCACTCAGGAATCAAATTAACTGAAATATATTCATTCTTATGGAACTGAGATTGTCCTCTATTTCTTTACAGGAAGGGTTTTCCTCATTTTCAATCAGCTGTAGTCCATATAATACGCAGATTCATGGCTGTCAACTTAATTATTGGTAATTAAAAAGAAACAAACAGCCTAGCTAACCTTTAACTGAGACTAATGTGAACCCTAACTTATCAAAGATGTGTTTTGCAAAATATTCTATTGTGCTAGAATATTTTGTCTATAAAATTTCCAAATCTCACTCCCCAGGATGGCAAGAACCCCACACTTCCCAGCCCACAATCAGGATGTTAGCAAGCATCAATCTAGGTTCCAGTTGCATTGGAAATTATACATGTCATCAAAGCCTCAGTCCAACCAATGGAGGAGGGGGGCAGGGGATGGAAGATGTTACTGTTAATAAAACCCAAAAGGCTGGGAAACATTTGGATTCATTACACAAGTTGCAGTAAATATCAAAGCTAAGCTCTATCTTAAAAGTTGATAAATCTCACTAACCTATTTGAGAGAAATTACTCATAAATTTAAAGCAAAATATAGGATAAACCAATTTATGGCTGTCATCTGTTTATTTTTACAATTTGTAAACATCTCCTATCTCTGTAATTCTTAAGAGGAAAGGTTATATAGTCTCAGAATTTGTAAGGATTATGAAAAACTTCCTAAGTTGTCCTTATTTTTCTCAAATTTTATCATAGATCTGCATAAGTCTGTGGTCTAACCTCCTAATGAACACTTAGAGAAACTCCTTCAAAATCAAGCCAGTCCTTTGGAAAGCTCTACTAGAAAGTGCTTTCTATTAGCAGAGTCCTGTTTTCCCCTAAATTCCAGACATAATCTAATTCTTCTAAGCAGCATATGTTGAAAATTTCACAACTGATACTCCTTGAAGCCACTCTAAACAAGTTCACTTTTTTTCTGTATCTTCTGAATTTGCTTTTCATGAGGATCAAAGTTTGCTGAGGGACATATTATTTATTTGTGGGTCACCATGGCAATTTAAGACTAAGAGCCTTATTATTGTACTACACTTGAGAATTTTTTCCCCCATTACTGTTTTTTCTCACCTTCCCGAGACAGAGGCAGGAGGGGCGGGGGACAAGGTGGGGTGGAGCAGTTCCCTGAGCGAGACTCCAGATATGGGCCTGCTTTTCAAGGCGACCTCAAGAATGACTCCCACCCCCATGCAGCCAACCTGGAATCTAGGAGCTCATGGAAGTAAGGGAAGGATGGCAATTAACACTAGTTCACAGGCAGAAACATCACAGAACATTAGTCTAGGGATATGAGGTTGAGCTCTAATTCATGACAGTAAGTTATAAAAATTGCCTCCATGTTTTTTTGTACCAGAAAATACAGGGATCTTCTGCCCCCTTCTCCAAGCCCCAGTCCCAACTGCACACCCCAAACAAAAAATGGGTAGAAAGTAGGAAACTGAACACTAGATCCTTTGTTTTCACTTCAGTTCCTGAACTTGTGACTGTTACGCCTTTGTAGAAACATATCTTATTCAGGAGATTTGGGAATTGGCAAACAGTGGTGGGTGTATGTGTGTGTAAGCAAAGCAGATTTCTTTTAGGGTCATGAAATACCGGCTTCTAAATGATCTGGGATATATTTACAATGTCTGCTGTTTTTACAAAAACGCTTTCATTGCATCTATACGGCAGGAACCTGAGAAAAGGGGCTCTGGCTGAGTTCTGCCCCAGTCCAAAATCACAGAAATCAAAACCTGGAAAACATCACAGATGTCTTTTAGTCCAAGCAGTTTGCTTTAACATGATCCCTGATCTGGTTGTTCAATTTTCACTTACATACTAGAAGAAATACTCGCTGCGATAAGTTCACTGTTGGAAAGCCCAATCCACTTTTCTGGATGTAGTGTTTAGGGAAAACGAAAGCCTTACATAAGAAATAAAGCGCCTCCTCTCCCTGTCTGTTGTGATCTGGTCTGTCCTTGTTTTCTTCTGCAAACTGTCCGCCCTACAGAACTTGAACCTCGCAGTCCTAGTTAAGCCACATCTCCTCCAAACGTTCCTATTCCCAATCCAAATTCGGCTGCTTCCCAGATCAAACACCCCTCTTCTACGTATTCATCAAACTGCTCACAGAGGGGCCTTGTAAATACAAGGTTCAGAACAGAAGGATATCTCAGGCCCGTCCGTTCTCTCTACCTCAAGCGTGGCATCTTCCCATAGGTGCATCGGACCTCTGCGTATGTGACTGTGTATGATGGATTTAGCCTTGTATACCCACCCCAAACGTCAAGCAATGGGATCTTGAATGGCAAGACCATTTCAACACTTTCTGGTGCAGCGTTCTGTAATAATATTATTCCAATAGTGGCTTCCAAGGAGAGAAAATAATACCAACATTTTAAAATGCTGAGAATCACAAAGTAGAGAAGCCAGGAAGTCCCCTTCAGTGTTATTTCGTGAAATCCATCCCGGTACCAAAATATTTGCCCTTTTTTTCCCCTTGAAATATTTCCAAGCTGATAAGCGTCTGAGAGCAAAAATCCTAAATTTTTCACACCATATTCTCCCTCAGTCCTAACCAACCCACGCTGTGGAATCTTAGGTAAATATTTTTTCAAGGATTCACCTTCTAAATGATGGAAAACTGAATGATGGATGTAAAGTAGCGTTGCAAGCAATGGTGGAAAATCACTTAGAAAACATCTATTGTAGACACGTTAGTCGGTAATATCTAAAGATCTCAGTTGTGCTGTAGTTCTGCCACTTACTACCTGCATCTGTGTTAGTTGAATTCATTGCTCTGAGATTCCATTTATTCATTTCAAATGCCCTATCTGCATTATCCACCTCAGGGCTTTGTACTGAAGCTCAAAAGTGTCAAAAATGCATCAAAATGCTAAAGCAGTAACAGTCTAAAATTACCGAAATTGTTACTAATAAATTGTACAGATTTGAGTTGTTGAAATCATTTTTATTGAAGCCTATATGCACTAAATGATTGCGAAACAAGATAGTTTCAGTTGTTCCCATCACTAAAGTCTCCCATGTCAGATGCCATTTGGCTCAAAATACTGAAACTATGGAAAATGGGTAAAACCCAGAATCATCGCTTTCTCATTTCCATGGGTAAACCCTCCCTTGTAATTATCATGCCAGTAGCAGAAGCCAAGGCACTTTCCATGGTTGCCTTTCAATTACATTTACTTGGACCCCAAATATATTTTAGGCAGAATTTTCTTCTGTGGTTATACCAGATTACATTTAATTCTAAGAATATCAAATCACAGCACTTTTTTATATTGAATGGATAGTAAAACAGATTTGTAATAGGACTTTACTTAAGAATGTCTAAGAATATTCATGAAAATCCATAATGCTTCCAGAAGTGTTTTGGAGTAACTTATACCTCTTAGTATGCTTTCTTTTCATTAGCTCTTAAATTCATGCTTAGTTTTGAGATTTTTAGATGATAACTAAATGTCATCCTCTTTAGAGACTCTGTTACAAAGTGATGTTTTAAAAGATTTAAAGTCAAGATTTTTATAAAATTTTAAAATGAAACCCTGCCATTCAACAAAGTCATTTTAAAAGAACGTTTAAAAAACTCCCAGAATCTAATCCAGCCCCCTCAGGTTCACGTCCCGAGTCACAACACCCCTCCCGGGGGTCATGTAGCCTCTGCTTAAACACTCCCCATGACTACGAGTTTCTAATTCTGGGCCCACTCTGCTGTTGGACGATATTTATGCTTCACCTTTATACTCGGTCAAAATCCACTGCAAGTTCTGCCTCTTGTTCCTACTTCTGTCCTTGAGAAATAGGATAAACAGTTTTGGCTCTCATTTTAGTCGTGTTTCTAAGTCTCATCTTAAAGTCTTGGTTTCAAATCCATTTTTTAAGAACAGTGCCAAGACCCTAAGGAAAAGCGAATGCGAACTATTTCTTCTTTCATATTCTCGTTTCATAGAACTAAAATACGGCTAGCTAAAGAACGATGGTACAACAAAAGCTGACCTGCAGGGAATGCTCCCCTAGTACCATGGGCTTCTCCTGTACAGAGCTTATCAGATTGGAATTTGTATGTTCTCCTAGACTGAGCTCCATGAGGTCAAGAGTTTTGTCTCTTGCGTTCATTCTTATATCCTTGGTACGGTGCCTGCATCAGAGTAAATGATAAACGTATTTCACAATAAATGATTAAATACATGATTGTATGATCAATTCTGTGAACAGATGATTGCAGGTGAAATGAATGAATGCATGTATAAAGAGACTCTAGAATCTGTCCACCATGACGATACCATCCAATATTCAAATCTCTGCTTTAAAATGTAATGCTTCAACAGCCTAAGAATTATTTTTTCTGCTTTTTTGGGGGGGACCAGTTCAGTAACTCTTGGTGTCCTGGGCAAGCACACTGTCAGGAGCACTATTCCTTGCTTAGTTCCTATTTTTAGGTTTCTTACTAAACTGTGGGGAGATGGTCTAGAATCCACAGACGGCCAGTAGGGGTATAACGTGCGTATAATCCAGTCACCCAGGTGACTTCGTGGAGTGCACTGTTTACATCGCTGGGTGTGGAAGCAGCTGCTACGATTGGGTACTTTTGTGGTGTGACTATGACAGAAATTTGCTAAATCGATCTGGGAGATTACTTCTCAGAATAAGGCCTGTTGTAAATATACAAGCTGATCAACGTCAGTGGAAGTCTCTTTGTCCTTCAGGAAAAAGGGATACTTGTCCCAGAGAGTAATTTCATTTTGATCCATTTTGAGCATAACATCTGGGGGAGACGGACAACTGTGTTTCAGAGTCATTGAAGGCAGTGGCAGAAAGTCCAGGAGCCCGACAATTGCCATGGGCAGACAATCAGAGGGACTAGCTATGGGGTGATGACCAGGACACAGAAAAGGGGTGGAGCCAAAGTCAGCCTGAGAGGCTGGGCAGAGGAAAAACCACAGGACTTATAAAAATCAGCTGAATGGCATTTAGAGAATAAGAAAGTTGAGATATTCAGAGATGGTTCTACTAAGACCTGGGCAGAAGTTATTTTATACTAAATAAATGTTAATTAGAAAACTCTAATGGATGTTCTACCTTTTCCCCCTAAAATGAAAATAATCCATTTAAGTAGAGCAATTAGCAGTTTTATTGGATGGTTATGACAAGCCAGTTTAACAACCATCTATTTTATTTTTAAATAGCATAATTGCATAAAATATCATGCTGTTCTCAGTGATTTCATTAGCTACTCCTACTAGAAGGAAGCCTAGCTACTCAGACCGCACCCATATCCAAGTTACTATGGCTTTTCGCGGTAGCTCACCAGAATTAGATATCATTAGGCAGCCTACTGAGTGAATCCTGTAACGCAGCCTCGTAAAGGGGTCTAAGCATCACAGAGGACGGAACTCTCCACTTGAGATCCACAGATAGCATAAACAAGTCTCTGGGCTCAGGTAGGTTTCATGCTTCATGGAAGGTAACAAAAACAATTACAAGACCTCTTGGCCATAGATTTTATGACACAGGCAAGAGCAAATGCCATGTGCAATTGGAGTGCTCCAGTAACAGAACTAAGCTTAGTAACAGTAAAAATAACAAAGAATAAATGAAAAATTTCTGTTACCTTATCTTTGTCTGTTGGTGTTAACTACACAGGCACAGATGACTAGCATGCTTCTAAAATGTTTTCTTAAACCTATGCAATATATGTGTGTATAGGACATATACACATATATGTATACAAATAAATGCATTCCTCTATGTGTATTGGGGCTTGTATATGCACAGAGTATTTCTGACATAACATACAAGCAACAATGTTTCTCGATATTCCCGCTGTTTATCTTGGGGGGCGGGACAGAGGACACTACACCAGCTGAGAGGGACAGCTTGACTTTGCATGTGATACTCTTCTGTGGTACTAGAACTTCTTATAAAAAGCACGTTCTACTTTTATAATTTAAAAATCTAAGCATTTAAAATAAAAATGACATGTAAAAAAATAAAACTGCTGCACCCACATTTTCTAAGACATGGATATTGTGAGGAGTCTAGTCAATAAATTCCAGAAATCCTTTAGGCAAAGAAACTGTTACTAGGTCTAAATGAAAACTACCTACTTGTTGAGTATGTCTCAATGCAAACGGATCTGCCTACGCACTAAGGCCAGCTAGGATGGAAGGATGGGGAACAACGGGTAATGTGAGGCTTTCCAGCATCTGTCACTAGTTTCATGGCTGTGTACTTGCCAGCTAAATTCTCTGTTTCAGAAATTGCATTCATTTTAGGTCATAACCTCTACAGAGGTAACCAAAACTCTCCAAGTGACATTCCCGGCTGTGGTGTTTATTTCATTCCTGGCTTCTGTTCTTTATCAAGTCCTTGAATGTGATCAAGCATAGCTCAGCTGGGTTCTTTTTCATTAAACGTGTAATACTGGAATATAAGGCTGCACAAATGACTGCCTTTAAGGTTATATAATGTTGGCTTTTAATAACTCTCCATTTCTCATGCCTCTATCAGTCTAATCTAAAAATGGAATCCCAGAGCAGACAGTGCCACGACATGGAAGGCTCTTCTGAGCCAAACACAGAGGATTGGCAGCTAAGCTAGCTACTCTTGGCAGTACCATCTCAGTTGGTTTTGTAGAAAATTGTATTTCTATAGGTATATAGTTTTATGTCTCTTAAAGTAATGTGGATTTTCAGACCAGGGCCAGACTGTTGCTTCTATACTTCCCGATGGCCCATTAGAGGGGATACTACCTACCCTAAGCTGAGTTGGAAACTCCTGAGTACATTCTCTTTGCTCTTTCTAAAGCCCAGGACTGTCACATGCAGTGGCCAATTTTTTAAAAAAGCTGCAGGAGGTAGATTTAATGTTGAAGCCATTAAATAGGTCACTGTTCTGATCATTTTTGATGCTTTTTTTTTTTTTTGTAAAACCTAAGTTCTCTGGGTGTTTGCCTTGGTCCTATGTCATTCCCCATCAATAACATAGGACATTAATGTCTTTCTTTTTTTGCTTTGGAAGAATTTCCAAATGCACCAGGACCCCTACAGTAGTCATTACCTCATCTATTTCCATATCAAGGATTTACGTATGACTTCAGTTGGAGCTATTTGAATTGGCCCATAGCCACCTGTACCCTCAATTTTCTCTGGGCCGCTTTGAAGCGTACCAGAGAAATATGAGATGGTAGTTGGTGAAAGCAGAGTCCTTCATCCCAGCAATGGCAGCTGGTAACTGGCTGCAGAGCCAAGTGCTTGGCTCAATCTAGGGAATGGAAGGCACCATTCAAAGCCAGATTCCAGTCTGTCATAAGGATTATATGTCTGTCATCACAACATCTCCTTGACAGTCCCACCAACTGGAAAACTCCCAGCAGAAGCCCAGTGATCAAATTCTCCTGGAGCTTTTTTCTTTCTTCTAGCTTCTGGAAATAATCGACTCCAGTCCCTTTTGCCCTCACCAGAAAACCCAAAACATAGCTAAGACTGATATATGGAAATAGATTACTCACGACCAACCCATTCTCCCACAGCTGGAAATAACGCCAACCATTTGATTTTGAAACAACTAAGGACAGACTTAGACCCCATCCACTGAGAGGCTATTCCAACCTAATACAGTATATATCATCTTTGTACTTTCAAAATGATACGTGACCAAAAGTGGTTCAGACAAGCAAGGCATCACTGCTGGAGATTTAAATTAAATGTAGAGAGACAGTCATTTATGTTTACATGCAGAAACACTAGGGAAACACTTTATGTCTAAGAACTAAATGGAAGAAGCTCAGAAGACATCGATTTAGTTTAAAGCAAAAAGGTCACCCACTTTCACTTTTGCCTTATACCCAAGTCAAGTAGATCTTTTCAGTGAAAGAAGACTTTTTCTCCTGATACTTTAGTTATCATAGAGTCCTTAATAGAGGTGCCTGTAAGTACCAGTGATCCGTGGCAGGATTAGAAGCTGTAATTCTACTGCCAGCAAGATGTTCCTGGCTAGACTCCCACAGTAGTCTGCACTAAGAACATTCTGGTAGGGGAAGCAGAAAAAAAGAATATATTTGACCACCCTGTACATGAGATATGGGGCTATAGTGCTATCAGGTATGACCTTGGAACCTGACAAGTAGTAGCAGGTGAGGCATCCATCAGAAAGATCCAGGCATCTCGGAAATCTGGCAGTGGAACTCATAAAACAAGGCTTTGTCCTTGGGACAAGGCTTACTTGGGGTAATGAAAACCAAAACCTTAGAAGGAAAACCTAAAATGGGCCCCCTCTCACCACTGTACCTGAATCTTTTAGCCTCTGTGCAACATTCCAGCGACTGTTTTCTTGCTTAAGTGAGTTATTTTGACATATGTTGCTACTTTTGCTTTTGCTGTTTTATTTCCAGTCGATTAGCCTGCTTTCTATTATCAGTCAAAAAAGCCTAAAAGTAAACGCTGTCGTAGCGCTCCATTTCCTGTAACCACAGTTCCCACACATGGTTTTCTGCTCTGCAATTTCAGCAGCACTTAAAATTGAGTGGTTCTGCAAACTAGCTGTGGGCCTTTGTTGAATCCATTGCTCATCTCTATTGCAGCAAAAGGCAAAGATGGCTACATGTAGGCAGTACGGAGCTGGACCAACAGCCCAAGCTGAACCGGTCCTCCGTGGCTCTCGGCAACAGCCCTGCCACCTGGGTTGACCCCTGGGTCCCCTCTCTGAGGTACCTCTGAGCCCAGACAACTCCCATGCCACCTTGCCACGCCTCAGAGATATTGCACACAAGCTGACATTATTTCTGTGGCACTCCCCAGCTCCTGTATGACGAAAAGGGATTAAGGAGGGGGAGAGGAGACATGCAAAGGTCACTAAGTAGTCTCGGTATGTTTAGTCGTGGAAATGGAAGCGGTCTGACGGTTATATTTTTGCAGGACAGCCAGAGGGTTTGAAAAGACCTTCAGAGTCTTCTGGTCTCCAAAGGCTGAATGTAAAGAGAACCGATCATATCATATTTTTTAAATTGATGGGTCATTACAGGAGAATTGTGCGGTACGGGGGAAAGGTGAATGCATAGGGGGCGGAGGGAGCAGTGCCATTTATACAGACATCCTTGAATCTTTAAAATAAATTATACAGGTGAACACAGAAGTTCATGCTACTTGCTGGAAGCAATAAGGACCAAATTTTGTGGAATCTGTATTCCACAAATCTCCAGGTATCCTGCCTCGTCCTCAGTGGGCTATCATGTTCTGTTGTACATCTTGGTAGCCCTTAAAACTGGTGGCATGGTCTCAGATAGATTCTTGCAGGAGAGAGACAGATTTATGGATTCCATCAGCTTCTTCCAGGGGAGCTGCCCAATCACCAGGAGGGCACAGGCGATATGCTCGTTCAGATTCTCTCAGCCTGTCTACCAGGGTCAAACAGCAGTTTCCAGGTCCTCATGGCCAATGATCTTATAGTTCTGGCGGCTTTCTAGGTAGGCTGCCAAATCCGGGTCCCCGGCCTGCTGTGCTCTCTCTTGAGGTGTCTTACCCTGTAGGTAACAGTGAAAAGGAAAGAGACACAAACACTTGGTTAAGATTTAAAAAAAAGAAAACCATAGAAACAGAGCTACTCAAAGATGACTTGCTAAAAAAAAAAGATCTTTCCACGTTTGCTGTTTTAGAATTGATGAGACACTTTCAGATCTATTATTTGACAGATGCATCTCATCAAACGCGTGAGATACGCAAGCTCAAGAGAGACGATCACTTTTCAGAGGTGGGGTTCCATCAAAGGAAAGGGAGGCTCACAGAGTAACCAGGTACACAGCAGCGAACTGCGTGGCACAGTGAGTTTGGGAACCCAGATCCTTTCTGGAAGGGGGACAGAAATCACTGAACAGAAAAGCAGGGAAACGGGCATTCTGATTTCTAGTTTGGAACTCTTTCTGTTATACTAAACCCTGGGAAGTAACAAGCAGAAACAAAGAGGAAGGGATGGTCAGAAACAATCAAAAGGGGTTTCTTTGTTGGTTTCGAAGTCGTCAGTTAGGTTCTCCCCAATTTAGAACTGTCTTCTCTCTCCAAAAAGTAAGTTAATTTCTGACAATAAAAGTGATGGGTGTTGATTAAAGCAAGAGGGAGGAGATATGGGGATATATGTATATGTATAGATGATTCACTTTGTTATAAAGCAGAAACTAACACACCATCGTAAAGCAATTATACTCCAATAAAGATGTTTAAAAACAAAAAAAGTACCAGAAAAAAAAAAATCTTGGGAAAGTAGAAAAGCATAAGAAAATAAAAATCACCAGTAATTCCACTATAGTAAGATAACTGCTGTTAACCTTCCATAGAGTAACTATTTTATCTTTTTTTCTATAGCTCTACGCATAATTATTTTTATGAAAATAAAACCATACTTTGTTAACATACTGTTAGGTAATGTGCTTTTGCACTTAATAATATATCAAACCTTTCTACGTCACGAAATGTTCTTCTGCATCATTTTAAATGATTGTATAACTTTCTGCAGTCTATTATATGTATATTTATATCCACACAGTATTTTTGAAATGAGGCCAATGAACAGCAGTCAGCAGTAAAAGGAGGAAAGGTCTCCATTCTTTTGAATGTTTACAGACATTACTTCACACTCCTTGATGCTTCTAATTTTTGTTCAGTGATATCTATTTTAAAATATTGTTTTATAAAATCAATTTTTATTGGAGTATAGTTGATTTACAATGTGTTAGTTTCTGCTGTACAGCAAAGTGAATCGGTTATACGTATACATATATCCACTCTTTTAGATTCTGTTCCCATACAGGTTACTACAGAGTACTGAGTAGAATTCCCTGTGCTAAACAGTAGGTCCTGATTAGTTATCTATTTTATACCTAGTAGTGTGTCTATGTCAATCGTAATCTCCCAATTTATCCCTCCCTTTTCTCCTTGGTAACCATAAGTTTGTTTTTTACAACTGTGACTCTATTTCTGTTTTGTAAATGGGTTCATTTGTACCATGTTGTTAGATTCCATATATAAACGATATCATATGATATTTGTCTTTCTGCGTCTGACTTACTTCACTCAGTATGACAATCTCTAGGTCGATCCATGTTGCTGCAAATGGCATTATTTCGTTATTTTTTATGGCTGAGTAATATTCCATTATATATATGTACAAAATGATACTGAGTTCTAAGGAAAGGGTAGAGGCATGATCATTGCACCAAAGTAATAGCTCCACGTATAAAAATGCGCACAAGCATTACAAAAATTATCAAACACTTCTCAGCCTCCATCTCGTCTATTGCAATGGGTGGTATCAAACTCAATTAAGGCTGATCCTAGTAGCCTACAAGGGGATATGGAGTAGAAGATAGAAGGGAAGTAACAATGGCTCTGGACTCTTTCTAAAATTTTAACTTATTTAGTTGGGATTTACTATTTAACCATAGCTTCAAGTTCCTATAATAATTTTATTCAACTTGGTTACAGTATTTGTAGATTATCTTGTCTTCAATGTTTGTTAAGGAGGTTGGGATTCCCAATTTCCAAATATTCAGAGAGATGGACTGGGGTGGGCCTCTGAGTTGATTTTTAAGGAGCCAGTCCCTATTAAGAGAAATTCTCAAAATATTGCTTCTCTTCAAAACTTTCCAGAAGAACCAGTCATAATCATCATATTCAGCTTTCACCTAGCAAAAAATTATGGAATGGAAAAATTATAGGATCCCTGAAAAGGATGAAACTCTATTACTTCATAAGGTAGGATCTATAAAACAAAATGTTGGGTGAAAGTTTATACAATAGCATGTACAGTATGACTTTACTTGAAGAAAATGAGAAAAGTAGACGTACCCACATGTGGGGAGAAATCATTAAAGTTTTAATGGTATTTAGGTCTAGATTGTGGGATTTCTAGTAATTTTTACTTAAAAGAATTTTTTTTGCATTGCTAGAGTTTTCTATGTGAGAATGCACTATATTTATCATAAAAGTAATAAATTTTTTTGCATTTGGAAAGAGCACATACATATGTAACACAAAATAGAAAGGAATCTCAAGGAACATTGAGCCCATTTATTTGATTCAGAAACTTAGATTTAAAAAGAGCCATCTGGGCTTCCCTGGTGGCGCAGTGGTTGAGAGTCTGCCTGCCGATGCAGGGGACAGGGGTTCGTGCCCTGGTCCGGGAAGATCCCACATGCCGCGGAGCGGCTGGGCCCATGAGCCATGGCCGCTGAGCCTGCACGTCCGGAGCCTGTGCCCCGCAATGGGAGAGGCCACAACAGTGAGAGGCCCGCATACTGCAAAAAAAAAAAAAAAAAAAAAAAAAAAAGCCATCTGCTCTGGGGCCGGGTTTCCTGGCCAGTCTTTTATTGGTCCCTCTATTTCATCTTGTTCCTCCCTTCTCTTTTATCAGCTGAGTTGAGGCCAGTCTCTGTGGGGTAAACAGGCAATGGCCCTGCTGTGTCTGAGCGGCCCCAGCAAGGAAGGCCAAGTCCACCTCGGATCATGGCCTCAGCTGGTCCTACCATGGGTTGTGTTTCTCAATCAGGTTACACATCAAAGCACCTAAGTGCAAATACCATCTGGGAAGAATATCACAGTGAATAATTATCTGCCATTTGGAATCCTACACCCAATTAGCTAACCAGATAGGTAACAGACCAGCTAGAAACCAGGACCCAGCTTAACGAATTTGATAGCCTAGTGCTATCAGAATTAAGGCAGCCAGGGACCTCAGTCAGAGAGCAAGGATCTGGTGGGTCGCAAGGAAAGTGGAGAATCAAGCAATGCACCTGGCTCAGAACTGGCTCAGAAAGGAAAGAAAGGTCCACATGTCACAATGTACACTGCAGTTGGAGGAGACCCCAGGGTGAAGACTGCATAGAAGTAGGGGCTCATCACTTAAATGAATCTAATGGGGCTGAAGTCGTCAGTAGGCTTCTAAGTAATTTGTCTCTGTTTCTTGGCTACATTCACTGACCCCAAACTTAGGTTATTTAGTACCCACTTAATGAAATCCTCATCTATATATTAAAATTCTTCTCTGTAACCTTCTACAGTTAAGTGGCTTGTCCTTTCTTGGAGCCTACCCAGGGTGCTTTAAAACCCTCAGAGCTGACCATGATCATGACCTCAGATCATCACAGAGAAGTCCTCTCTGGGGTTGATCTTCTGTATGAACTCTTCTCTCTGCCCATCTCTTTCCCATGGGCTACAGTTCTCGGTCAACAGCACTAAGCTTCAGCTCCTCCTTTACTGCAGCTTTGACCCTTTCCTTGGATGCTCTCTGTAAACCGGAGCAATTCATGGTGCAGCCTGATCTCCCATCCTGGGAGTGATTGGTCATCACTTTGGCACCCATATACGGGGCCACATAAATCATGGGTTTTAAGCTATTCTGGATTAAGTAGCTGAAGGAGAAATTCCAAAGGGGCTTCTCGGTAGCCAGGCCAATATCTTTTGCACCTGGTCACTTTGCACCTCACCCTCTCCACACTTGGCTGCTGGCAGCCAGCAGAAGCCCAAAGTCCAAAGGTCAACGCGTTCAGAGGTCTATAAGTCCCTTAGGCAAGCACACACCCTCCCTTTGTGCTTATACATTTAAACTGCAGTTTCTCTAAATGAAACACTTCATTTTTTTCCTCCTTTTTCCAAAGCCCCAGGCACTTCCATAAGTACAGAAAGGATGCCTTTGCTACGGGCACAAGGGAAGGCAATGGTGCCAGAGATCTTGCCCCGTGGGAGGATGCTTGCACTCACTCATCAAGTTACCTTGGAGTCCGTCTTTCTCAGAGATGCTCCTGCGTCCACCAGAAGCTGGCACACAGCCCGGTTCCGCTGGCAAGCTGCCTTGTGCAGTGCGGTCTCACCCCTAAATCAAAGATGAAATGAGAAAAGGGTTGGAGGCAGGAGTGAGAGTAGGGTAGAGGCAGCAGGGAGGGAAGTGAGGGTAGCATCCTCCCCCTGCTGCTCATGTTCTGTGCCCCTCGGCCGCTTTACCTATCATCTGTGGGTGAGACCACGGCTGCAGGGCATGGCCAGGGGAGGTAGGTGAGGGGCTTAGTCATCCACCAACCCTCATATCTGACTCCAGCCTCTTTTTCAAACAGTGTTGGCTGGTCAAGTAGGCTGAGTGATTTTGTTTTAAGTGACTACTGTCTGATTTAAGTAATACCCAATGGCCCTATGAAATAGACTGATGGGTGTAGATGTGTCTGAACAGTGTGGAGCCACTCTCTCTGTGTAGTCATGTGGGCAGGGCAGGAACCACCTAGATGGTGCACACACAGGAGCAGCGATGGAGGACCACAGCACAGTGCTTGGTAGACCATCTGGCCCCGGGAGGAGTATCTCCTGGGAACCCAACTTCAAAGACCCAGGAGATACCCACTCTGCTCTTCCTGCTGATTCCTGGTGAGCGGCAGGTGGCAGGAGGGGGACAGCCACAGAAGATACCTGGGAGGGATGGTAAGACTCTGGGAGGGTTCCGCAACCAGAGCTGCCCCACTTGGCGGCAGGTCAGCCATCAGTATGGGGAACAGTCAAGGCAAAGTGGCTATTTCCCCCACCCCCACAGGCAGTACAGGGAGGAAGACATTCCCATTCTGAGTCTGAAATTGAAAAGACACTTAATGCCAAAGTGTTTATGGAAAATCAAATGCAGTCCTTAGGCAAACTGGGGTGAGTGATAACCTTGCCAATGGGATTTGCGGTACATGGACAAACTCTATGTAGCAAGGGACAGTTTCTCCCTTGTCAGTAAATCCTGGTTAAATCCTTCCTACTTGTCCTCCTCCATCTCTCCTGAGCCCCTCCCCACACTCCACCCTGCCCACTCTTTATCCCTTTTCAAATTTCACTGGCGTTCTTTAGAGGCTCAACATGGCTTCCAGGGTTAAATGCTTAGCTTTTCTTGTTTCTGTTTGGGGAATAGTAGCTATTTTGGCACCTGGGAATGAGAAAGTTGAAAACATTATCAGTCTGGCAACCATCCAGAGAGCTGGTGACTTTCTCAACCAGAGTTTCTCTTCTGAAGCATAAAACATGGAAATGGTTGGAGGTACTATGTTCTTGGTTCTCCAGTGGTTGTATAACTTGTCCCATCTAGACTCAGCACAGAGAAATTGTTTCACTATACAAAAAGGATGCCTTAGGGCATTAGGGCTTACTTTTTTATAAACCTCACTTGAGGAAGAGTAAATGTGATGGGTAATTAAGAGGTAAGTGCATTAATTTAGACTTCTCTGTAGTTCAAGGTGCATCAAAGCAGAAGTACCTCACTTGAAGGAAGTTCTAAATGGTGACCAGCAACAGCTACATGTGCAATCATCATGACAGGTACCATCTATTTTTATTGTGTATTCTCTGATTTAGAAGATTAGCCCTGCACAGTTATAAATACAACTGAAAGTAGACACTTTTTATCACTGACATTACAATTATCAATTGTATGCCCTAGAGGCTGCATTCTTTTCCTAGATCTGTTCTGAAGAAGATAATCTAGACCACATAATGTAAGGCAACACTCACGTTTCGCTGTCTGCCATATCCAATAACTCAGAAGGTCCTAAAGAAGAGGAAAGCAAGATGTCCATCAAAAATAGTTCAAAAACTAACCATTGACAAAAAATTGTAGTCACAGAATTAAAATGCCTTGGGAAGCTGAATGAGAAAGAGTATTTGGTGACAGGGATAATAAGACCACCTCCCTTCCAAAAGAGAAAGGATCCCTCTACCTCCCCCTCATCAATCTCTCAGTCATCACCAGGCAATATGTACAGAATGGGAGATAAAAAATAATGATATGGCCTCTGCCTTCAAACAAGTTGAAGAATAGAATAAATGAAAAATAATTAAGTGGCTACCTAGCGGGGGAAAGGGAGAATCAGATGGACTTTAAAGACCATTTTTCATTCTCCAGCAGCAGGTGGTTTGGGGTGTAATCTTATGTAGTATAGCATGAAAGCTATGAGACCATATTATTAAGTGTCCCTTTCTCTGACATAACACAGCAAATTACACTAAGTCAAGATATCATCCAGTCCAATCTCTTTATTTTAGAAATGGGGTAAAATTCTATTTTTCATGAGATTTCCCTTCTAAAATCTGGAAGAAATGTTATAAACATCAAATGATTGTAGATGCTTGATCAGGAATTAAAATGTTCTGTGCTTGCACATTCACAATTTCTCATTTGTTCACTAATTTATTCATTCAACCTGCAAACACTGCTAGGAATGTTCACCTTTCCCCCCAACCCTTCACACAATTCCTTACCTGCAGGTATCAGCTGACACGGATTTTCTCCACAAAGCCCTCTATCTCCCCACTCCTAATACTGCATTAAATGTCATTCCTTTGTGTTACCTTTGCGTACTAACCCCATTTCCTAAAATGGTGGGGGGTGGGGGTAATAATAATTATCCAAATTGAGACTATCCCTGACAAGTGGGTATATATGATCACCTTACCAATCACTCATGACACTTGTCAAGCCATGTTAAAATCACGTGCTGACTTGTCTCTCTCCACAGCTAGACTCTGGAAAACCCCTTGAAGTTGTGGCCAATGTCTTGTCCACCGTGTCCTTCCTTGGTGACTGGCATGGAGCCTGGTGCCAAGCAGAGGCTTAAATGTTTGGTTGAATTAATGAATAAATGTGTTTGGAAGGGTCAAACACAGCTCTAGGTATTGAGCACTGTAAACTTTAGAAGTATGATCCTGGTGATTTGCTCTCCATATGGGCAGATATCATTATCATTGAGCATTTATTTATGTAACTACTTACTTACTACATAATTAGAAGAAAGTCAGTCCTAACATCATCTTCCCTAACTATGAAAGTCAGTGGTCAGACACTGATGAAAGAAACTGAAGATGACATGAACAGATGGAAAGATACACCATGTTCTTGGATTGGAAGAATCAATATTGTTAAATGACTCTACTACCCAAGGCAATCTACAGATTCAATGCAATCATCCCTATGAAATTACCAATGGCATTTTTCACAGAACTAGAACAAAAATTTTACAGTTTGTATGGAAATAAAAAAGACTCCGAATAGCCAAAGCAATTTTGAGAAAGAAGAACAGAGCTGGAGGAATCAGGCTTCCTGACTTCAGACTGTACTACCAAGCTACAGTAATCAAAACAGCTTAGTACTGGCACAAAAACAGACATATAGTTCAATGGCACAGTATAGAAAGCCCAGAAATAAACCCACGCACCTATGGTCGATTAATCTATGACAAAGGAGGCAAGAATATACAATGGAGAAAAGAATCTCTTCAATAAGAGGTGCTGGGAAAACTGGACAGCTACATGTAAAAGCTTGAAATTAGAACATTCTCTAATACCATATACAAAAATAAACTCAAAATGGATCAAAGACCTAAATGTAAGAACAGATACTATAAAACTCCTAAAGGGAAACATAGGCAGAACACTCTTTGACATAAATTACAGCAATATCTTTTTGGATCTGTCTCCTAGAGTAATGGAAATAAAAACAAAAACAAATGGGCCCTAATTAAACTTAAAAGCTTTTGCACAGCAAAGGAAACCATAAACAAAATGAAAAGATGACCTCCAGAATGGGAGAAAATATTTGCAAACAATGAGACCGACAGGGGATTAATTTCCAAAATATACAAATAACTCATACAGCTCAATATCAAAAAACAATCCAATCAAAAAATTGGCAGAAGATATAAACAAACATTTCTCCAAAGACGACAAATGGCCAACAAGCACATGGAAAAATGTTCAACATCGCTAATTATTAGAAAAATGCAAGTCAAAACTACAGTGAGGGGCTTCCCTGGTGGCTCAGTGGTTGAGAGTCCGCCTGCCGACGCAGGGGACATGGGTTCGTGCCCCAGTCCGGGAAGATCCCACATGCTGCGGAGTGGCTGGGCCCGTGAGCCATGGCCGCTGAGCCTGTGCGTCTGGACCCTGTGCTCTGCAACAGGAGAGGCCAAAACAGTGAGAGGCCTGCGTACCGGGGTGGGGGGGACTACAGTGAGGTATCACCTCACACTGGTCAGAATGGCCATCATTAAAAAGTCTACAAATAACAAATGCTGAAGAGGGTGTGGAGTAAAAGGAACCCTCTTGCACTGTTAGTGGGAATGTAAATTGGTACAGCCACTGTGGAGAACAGTATGGAGGTTCCTTTTTTTTTTTTTTTTTTTTGCGGTACACGGGCCTCTCACTGTTGTGGCCTCTCCCATTGCAGAGCACAGTCTCCGGACGCACAGGCTTAGCGGCCATGGCTCACAGGCCCAGCCATTCCGTGGCATGTGGGATCTTCCCAGACTGGGGCATGAACCCGGGTCCCCTGCATCAGCAGGCGGACTCCCAACCACTGCACCACCAGGGAAGCCTGGAGTTTTTTTTTTTTTTTTTTGGAGGTTCCTTAAAAAACTAAAAATAGAGCTACCATGTGATCCTGCAACCCCACTCCTGGGCATGTATCCAGAGAAAACCGTAATTTGAAAAAATACATGCACCCCAGTATTGTACTATTTACAATAACCAAGACATGGAAGCATTCTAAATGTCCATCGAGAGATGAATGGATAAAGAAGATATGGTACATATATACAATGGTATGCTACTCAGCCATACAAAAGGATGAAATAATGCCACTGGCAGCAACATGGATGGACTTAGCGATTAAGTGAAGTCAGACAGAGAAAGACAAATACCATATGATATCACTTACATGTGTAATCTAAAAAAAAAGATACAAATGAACTTATTTATAAAACAGAAACAGACTCAGAGATATAGAAAACAAGCTTATGGTTACCAAAGGGGAACGGGCTGGGAGGGATAAATTAGGAATTTGGGAGTAACCTATACATGCTGCTGTATATAAAACAGGTAAACAACAAGGACCTACCGTATAGCACAGGGAACTACACTCAGTATTTTGTAATAACCTATATGGAAAAAGAATCTGAAAAAGAATATACATATATATATATGTATGTATAACGGAATCACTTTGCTGTACACCTGAAACTAGCACAAAGTTGTAAATCAACTAAATTTTAATAAAAAATAAAGAAAAAAAATGTTCTGTGTACTGAACATCAAAAAAAAAGAATGAAATGTCATTTGCAGCAACATGAATGGACGTAGAGATGATTATACTAAGTGAAGTAAGTCAGACAGAGAAAGACAAACATCATATGATATTGCTTATACATGGAATCTAAAAAAAAAAAAAAAGATACAAATGAACTTATTTACAGAACAGAAATAGACCCACAGACATAGAAAACAAACTTATGGTTACCAAAGGGGAAAGGGGGCAGGGAGGGATAAATTAGGAGTTTGGTATTAACATATATATACTACTATATATAAAAGAGATAACAAACAAGGACCTACTGTATAGCACAAGGAACTCTACTCAATATTTTGTAATATTGAAAAAGAACATATATAGAGAGATATATAGATATATATCTGAATCACTGTGCTGTATACCTAAAACTAACACAATATTGTAAATCAACTATATTTCAATTAAAAAAAAATGTCATTGGGTCAAGGAGAAAGGGGACTTTCACAATCCTCCTGGTCATCCAGGAGCTAAATCGCCAACTGTACCTCCTCTCTTTCCCATCTACTGGTCATCAAGGCTGGGTGAATCTTCTCTTGCACTGTCTGTCCTATTTGTTGCTCCTACGTGTCCTATTTGACAAATAAGCTTCCTCAAAGGTCTCTGTCAGGAACATATTAGCATGCAGGACTGTTACTAAGAAAACATAAAAAAGATCTTGCAACATCCAGATTTCCAGGTTTTAAATTCATCATACGTCCTGTGTCACCCCAGGTATTTCAACATTGACGTTCACAGTCTTTCACTTGGAACTACCCTTCCTCAATTTGTTCTCAAGGCTCCATTTTTTTTGCATAAGCTAAACTGGTAGCTGCACCATCACCCCAATATTTCTCAGGCTCTCCCAGCTGTGAGAGCTTGCTCTCTCCAATCTTGCTACCCAGAGAGGGATTTTCTACCCACACACCTAAATCTTACACATTCTTTAAAGACCAGTCTGTGAAAAGGTCCTCTGAAAAGGCCACCTTTAACAGATGGAATCAACCTGTCTTCTCTTTGACAGAAGGAATCAATCAACAGAAGAACTCCCATGATACTTATTGGAGTCTACCCTTGTACTATGTGTTTGCTTTTCAAATGTATGCCTCATCTCCTTAAATAAATTATTCTCCATCTTTTAAATGTAAGAACACTTGGATTATTTTTCATATCCTTCTAGCGTGTTCCCTATTTTACAGGTTCGACGAGGATTCAGTTCATTCATTTTTGTTCCTCAGTCCTGTGATTCTAAGGAAACATGAACGATAATCCACCCCCTCCCCGCCCTGTACCCCCTGAAGTGCCCAGCAGTCCAGCCCAGTGATTAAGAGGGAGGGTTCTGGAGCTGAACCTCCTTGGTTTCAAATCCCAGCTATATCTTCCACTCACTGGATCTTGGGCAAGTTCATTTCATTTCTCAGCCCCTTGATTGTCACACATGTAAATCGGGATTAATAATAATATTTATCTCGCAGGTTTGTTATGAGGTTTCATAAGTTAATACAAAAGAATGTGCTTAAAACAGTAGCTGGGACACTACATGAAATGCCTAAAGTTTAGGTATAATTAAGTGTCCTACTCTCTGACATAACACAGCAGGTTACACTAAGTCAAGATACTGGAATATCAATGAGGGAAGGAGATATAAAAGGGTGCCTTGGCTCCCACTTACATTTGACGTAAGTATTGACTCCAATTCTGTGTCCTGAGAACCAGTCCTCCAGGCCTATTCAATGGCTGATGAGGCATCCTCCACAAGGTCAGGAGCAAGAAGGCTTACAGTGCCCAGTGGTCCTTTTAGAAAGCTCCTTCTGCAAAGCCACTCATTTTGAAAGGAATTCCATGAACACGAGCAGCCCGGCCTCACCAGTGTCTGTTCCCATTGTTACTGATAATTGTGTAACTGAGCAGGACCTTCCCGGGACAGATCCCTCCTCCCATGTCCTCTGCTGTAACTCCTCTCTGGAGTACCTAGACAATAGTATCTGGTGCACACTTCCTGAGTTGTTTTACACATGCTAAAACCACCACCAAATAGAAAAAGTTAACTACTTGTTGATCATGAGCCCCCAGACCTACCGGCACCTAAGGATTGATAACGTTAACCCCTGGGACACTGCCCTGTTACCTCACCATCAGCCAATCAGAATTGTGCATAAGCTGATCACATACCCTGGAACGCCCCTCCCCCGCCTTGCCTTTAAAAATACTTTGCTGAAACCCTTTGACGAGTCCAGGGTTTTGGGGCACGAGCCACCTGTCCTCCTTGCTTGGCCCTGCAATAAGCCTTTCTCTGCTCCAAACTCCAGTGTTTCGGTTTGTTTGGCCTCACTGTGCATCGGGCACACATGAATGTGTGTTTGGTAACAATTGCACAAATTTTTAGGCAACAGGGGCCTTGTCTCAGGTCCTCCTTTCCTCAGCACTGTCACTTGGTGCTCTCAGAGCTGCACCCGCAGTGGGGCCATGGACTCTGGGGTCCACGCCTCCGTGCAGTGAGAGGACGCTGAAGCAGTTTAATCTGTGCTAACATGGCAAGGATCTGACACTCTGGAAGTGGGACAAGGAAGAGAAAGAAGCTTGTTTCTCAACTTTCTGACAAGAATCGCTATAAATGAAGCCAACCCAGAAGGACTCCAGAGCTGGTCATCTAATCTGCGAGTCAGGCACGCCTGGAGCTGTTTATTGTCTCCCCCTCCCCCTTTAATCCTCTGCAGCTGACAGAGATGAGAAAAAGAGCTGCGGATACTAAAACAAGATCCTTTTGCTCTTAATATCCAAAGAAACTTCAGTTAAAGGTTTCAGGAACAGCTCTGGAAAGATGGACTTAATTAACTGATAGCAAGAAGGGGCTGCAGAAGAGAAAAGGAGAGGAGGAGTGACTGCCAGGTGGAGCCTGAGACAAAGCTGTGCTTTCCCTCCCTATTTGCGTCTTCAGTGACCTACAGGGAGCTCTTCCTACTAGTACAGCATGCTGTCTAATAGGGCACTGTGTGGGCTAGTAGCATTGGTGTAAGATTTGGAGGTGGAGGTGTAGCCGGAGAAATAAAAACAATCAACAAAGACCATAAAAATTTTCCCTTGAAAGAAAACTACATGTGAAAAAATAGCAACTATGGTTTTTGGAAAAGTTAACTTTAGTCTCACTCTTAAGGGAGAGAACAGGAGAAAGAGAAAACATAAAGATGATGGAAGTCCTTCAGTATATACCAATGGGGAACATTTGGGTTTGGGCTTACTTTGTATTTCATGAATACATATATCCTGATTGTGGATACCGTGCATTTCCCCTAAGGAGTTTGAAGGAATGCCATTAAGTTGTCAGCAGAGAATTCCTGATTGTTCCCTGAATATAAAGGGAACTCTTGGCTCTCTGTCCCTCCCAGGATTTACTAAAATATCCACACTCCATCCCATAGCTAACCTGTACCGGAAGATGACTGTTGAATCTCCACTGAAGGGATATGGGTACAAATTTCTCCATGAAATTTTCATAAGATGATCACTGCCGTTCTGCAGCCCTGTACCAGTTGTCACTAGAACGCTGCATATGATAGTCATTTCAAGGCACCCCGTGCTGTGGTGGTTTATCCATGTTTCATTGCCCTCGCTGGGTTTTAGGAATATGGAAGGCAGAAGCCAATCTCATACTATGGATGCATTTTGGCAAGTCACCTAACTTTACTACCCTTCAGTTTTTACCACCTGTCAAATAGAGATAAGAGAACTTACCTTGTAGGACTGTTGTAAGAATTAAATGTATGAATACATGTAAAGCATTCAGAACAGTAAGGATGAGCAGTGATTATTACTATAACATTTTTCTTCAAAAGTGCATGGGACTGGGCTTCCCTGGTGGCGCAATTGTTAAGAATCCGCCTGCCAATGCAGGGGACACAGGTTCAATCCCTGGTCTGGGAAGATCCCACATGCCGCGGAGCAGCTAAGCCCGTGCACCACAACTCCTGAGCCTGTGCTCTAGAGCCCGTGAGCCACAACTACTGAAGCCCGCGTGCCTAGAACCCGTGCTCCGCAACAAGAGAAGCCACCGCAACGAGAAGCCCACGCACTGCAACAGAGAGTAGCCACCATTCTCCATAACTAGAGAAAGCCCGTGCACAGCAACGAAGACCCAATGCAGCCAAAAATAAAAAAAAAAAGTGCATGGGACAGAATTTTTGAATGAATGAAACATTTAAAAATCCACTTGGACCCTGGCCAATATATTTTTTCTCAGAAAGAGATCCATAAGTGGAACATGGATTCAAAAAAAAAGCTATGCTATGTGAGAAATGGTCTGAAAAATAAGGGAAAGAAAAATACATTGTGGGGACTACACATCAGTATTCCCTGCTGAAGGCCAGGGAAGCTCTTCTTGCTTCGAAGAGAAGCAAAACTTCACAAACCTCCCAACATGAAAAAGTGAGCAGCATGGTAAGTAGTCAGACCTTCCAGATTTCAGGTTTGCTGCCCAGTCAGTGCTCATCCCATAGGTTCTTCCACTGAACTGATGCAATTTTATCATCGATCCTGCACTTGTATTATATATGATGTGTCTTTTGTCACATGCATCCTTTAATTTGCTTCCCACACCGAGGCATCCAAATCCCCTTTGCTATTCCTACCAACTCCCCGTGGCCTCTCTCTCTCTCTCTCTCCGGACCTCATTTCCCATTAGTCTCCCTGACGCTGCCAGCAGACCATTCCAAATCCTCCTCTGCCCCAGGACAAAAGCTGCACAGATGTGGGGAGAGCTGGCACTGGGAACTCTTAACAGCACCATCATCCTGTCCCAGCAGGATGGTGGTCGTTTCTCTCGGGGACCAGAGGCAGAAAAAGAGGGGGGGTGAAAAAAAGAAAAGAAAGACTAAAGGCAGAAAAAGAGGGAAGACAAAATAAGCCATTGAAATCAGAAAGGAAATGCATGAGTGAGATTTCTATCAGGAAACACAGTAGGGGGCAGAGGGGTGGGAGCTGGGAGAATAAAAACAAAAGAGCAAAATGTGCCGGGGTGGGGGGCTGGGGTAAAAGACTAAAACACCATAAAAGTCTCTCGAAGGGCTAACACTAGGGAGGAGGGAGTGGGCAAAAGTATGGCTGAAAGGAGTTGAAAAGCTGGCGCCGCCGGGGGTGGGCGGGGGTCTCTCAGCTGGAATCCCTCCACATCCTCCTCTCTCCACCCTGTCCCTGTGGAATTCTTAAGCTCGCTCCCTCCTCCGTTCTCTTTTCAACCCTCCCAATGCCCAAATTCCAGTTTTTCATAAAGGAAAGCAGCGTGTCGTGTATTTGAGAGAAGAAGTCCCAAAGAAGATGCGGGAAGAGAAAAATTCAAGCCTCCTGTGGCTTTTCAGAAATAACCACAGGTCCCGTGCCCCCCAGCCCCTCAGCCTGGATTTAAAAGAGCTCTGAGAAGAGAACTTGGTTGCTGAATGCGGTGTCTGGGAGAATGACTAATCTCTCACGACTCCCGTTCAGAGGGCGGCGTGCTCCTGATTGCGGACCCCACTGCTCAGCGTCAATAAACGGTGGAGAAGAGGGCAAAGCAGAGGGGAGAGAGGGGCTCCCTGGAGTACGGATGCAGAAAGCAAACAAGCCGTATCAGTCATGAGCCTTGAAAAAGGCCCACTGATTTCTCAGGACCCTTGTCGTTAAAGGCATCTTTACAGGCAGGTCTTTGAACCGTTTTTAGGATTTATATAATATGAAGACATAAAATTTTCAAAACTAAAACTTCAAGAGGTTTGCAGCAACTGAGATTATTAGGAGGGGCATCTCTTGACCTTTGGCACAGTGGAAAATCTGTATTCATTTATTTTTTTATTTACATGAATGCAAACTGATCAGACCCACCCACTCTGCAAACCTAATGCTAATTTACAAACAACGATGCCAGTCTGGTAGAAATCCCCGAATCCCAGCCTCACAGAGGCATCTTCGCAAAGGATATTTTCCATCAGATCAGGGGAATTTCAGAGTCATCATCATTATTAAATTAGGCAAGACTATTCGCTGAGCAGAGATCACATTAAGAAGATGATTACAGAGAAAGGGTCATGTTTTCTGTGTTCCTGTCCCCGACTTCAAGAACACGATAACTTAAAAGAGTTTCTGTAATTGAAATGAGATGAATAGTTCTGCAAAGATAGTTTCCAATTCTAAATGCACAGGTTTATGAAATTCTATCAGCAACTAAAGATATGAAAACAAATGACAACAGAAATGGTTGAGCCCAAGTGCTTAGCTCTTAAGGAACATGGAGAATTAGGCTGACAACGTCAAAAGATTTTACATCCGTGTTCCTGAATAACTAGAGATAATGAGGCTGATGTTAAGAATGAAATTGACCATGCCTATCAGGTTGATAAATACTAATTTTAGTAAAAATCAACTGCAATTCAGTTTCTATTATTTGGCTGCAGTACTAAGAGGTTAAAAATTGCCACCCATCAATATACAGTGATCCTTGGGATCTAGATCATAGTAAGACTTTATTTTCAAACAGAAGAGATGGATTTTGCTTCATGGTCTCCAGTCTTTCCCCCCGTGTATCTACTGGCCAACTGGAGACCCTGGTGAGGCAGACGCAGTGACCATGAGAACTGTTTGCCTGTGAGTGACGTTGAGGTGATTACAAAAATCTCAAGTGTTTTCTCATTAGTATAAATATTAAACCACCTAATTTACAAAAGCTAACCCCCAAAATTAGAAAACTAAGCTTCCCCCTACCCCAAGTTCCTAACAGATTCCTTGTGTCCTTCAGTTTTGACACAGAGAGCTGTATCACATTATTCGCTCTTTGCAAAAGACACCTGGGATCAAAAAGAAACTAGTTTAGTATTGGAATGTCAGGCTTTGATCAGAGCACTAAGAGATTTGCCAGCCGCATTTCATGCCAGAAAGAGTGCGTGTGGACTGATCTATGGCTGAGGTTAGAAACTCCAAGTCTTATGAGCTTGAGTTACAGGGGCTTTTAAAGACTGTCTTAAGGGAGTAGAAAGAGAAGTTGGGGGGGGGGGTGAAAATCCTTGGTGTTAGAGCTATATCATCTCAGGCCTCATCATTCAAGTCCCTGGGGAGACCCAGCTGAGAAGAGGATTTTTGGTTTTGTTTTTAGTGTAATTATGTCCCAGATATTGCATGGGACATACTTAATGCTTAAAAAAAAAAGTTATTGTTGTCTTGTATTTTTATTTGCTAAATATTGCAGCCTTGGCTTAGGACCCTGAACCAAAGGAAAATATAAAAGCAGAGCTCCAGGGAATTCCAAGTGAGTCAGTAGTTCAGGATACTGAGAAGGGAGGGTCATCATTTTCAACTGAAGAATACAGAGTAAGGGAGCGGGGTAGATTAACTACGGCCATTAATTATAAAGCAGAGGGGTCTATTTCCCCACCCCTTGAGTTGGGGCTGGCTCTGTGACTTGTTTTAACTGGCAGAATGCCACAGAGATGAGGCCGACTTCCCCAGCCTGGCCTCAGAATGTCTGGAAGCTTCCATCCTCACCCTCCAGGAACCCGAGGACCATCATGCTATGCAGAAGCCTGCGATGAAGGTCCAGGTATAGAGAAAGGCTCAGGTGTCCCAGCCGTCTCAGCTGAGAGCCCCAAGCATGTGAGAGTCCATCTTAAACACAGACTCAGTCAAAACGGCAACTCCCTGCAGCCTCATAGGTAAGACCAAGTGAGATACCAGCAGATCACTGATGCAGAGCGGATCGCAGAACCAGAGAAGGGAAGGCTTGTTCTTCAGGAGAGGTAGAGAGGGGAGGAGAGAGCATTCCTAAGTTGTCTCATCACTCAAATAGACAGCCAGTGTCTCACCTAACTCTAGAGTGGTATGTGGGTATGCGGGCAAACAATCTCATCGGGTAAAGGGCAAACTCGGAGGGAGGGATGGAGAATGATCAAGACGACAGCCACCAGCAGCACTTGAACCTGAGCTAGAGGCAAACAAAGTGACAGCATATATCTAAACTTCACCTGAACTTTGTACAGTGGACATCCTGAGATCTTTTCTATTAAGAGAAAAATAACCATGGAAGCTTTGTGACCTTTATGCACTGTCTGTGGGGCTGGGTTCTAATATTTGGTTCTGCCTGTCACAAGCTTTTGGAAGAGTCACTCTAAGGAAGAGGAAACACCTATGATGTGTGTTGTTGGGGGCGGGGCGGGGGTGGGAGAGGCAAGCAGAATTGACGCCACCAATGCTTTCGCAAGTCTTGCCCAGAGAGGAATGCTTTAACTGCCGGGGGCAGAATGGTCAGGTGAGCAGGAGGCAGAATGTGCACACCCCAGACACAGCACCGGAAATACATCTAGGCTTTCCCGGGCAGACAGGCTTGGGACTCTCCAACCTAGCCTACCAGGGGGAAAGAAAGCCTCTAAGGACGACCGTCCTACTTTAACTCCCTTTTCCTCTTCCTAAACCACTCTTTCCACCGTAATTCAGGCCAAGGGTTCAAGCAAACGCTCCGTGGTGAGAAGGTACTGAAGACAAAGCAAGGTGAGTCTAATGTGACTGACAGTCACATTAGACTGTCAGTCCTCACTTTACGAGGACCTTACAAGGTCCTCGTAAAGATTAAATGATAGGATGTGCTCAGTATAAGCACATGGCCTATAACCCGTGCTTGAGAAGTGGTAGCTATGTTATCTATTTGTGGCTTTACAATAGGACTTAAGGCATCTACATACAACTGCCTTAAATTTTATGATGCATATGTTTATATATTTTTTTAGCCTGCAACTGCTTGATAACAATGACTGTAGTTTGTTTTTGTGTGTGTGGTCTATAACAGGTAGTTCCTGTGAAGTACTCCACAAATATTTGATGAATGAATGAATGAATGGAATAAGACATGTTTGCTGAATTGCATAAAAAGAGGAATAAAAAGGAATGTGAATCAGACATAGAAAACAAACTTATGGTTACCAAAGGGGGAAGGGCAGGGGAGGGATCCATTGGGAGTTTGGGATTAACAGATATACACTACTGTATATAAAATAGATAAACAGTAAGGACCTGCTGTATAGCACAGGGAACTATACTCTATCTTGTAATAACCTATAACAGAAAAGAATCTGAATAAGACTAGATATGTGTTTATATGTATAAATGAATCACTTTGCTGTACACGTGAAACTAACACATTGTAAATCAACTATACCTCAATTTAAAAAAAGGAAATGTGAATGTGAATATGCTTACTGTTTACAACCTAAATATGATACAGTGAGTGTAGGCCACAGACTCAGTGCTAGGGCTCACAGAAAATCTTCCAGGATCTCTGTGTACCTGCATCTAGCAGAGCTAGAGACCTCGCAGAAACAGCCACGCCAGGGAACTGTTTCCCCTTCTTTCCTATTGTTCAGTCCTAGAAACACTATAAACGTGGGAAGCTGAAAGTATGGTCAACATTTGATATTCCTCTCATGTGTTTGTGCCTCTAGAGGACTATCAGAGGTACATGCTAAAGTACCTAATCTATAACACCAAATTACACACCCAGTTAGGACACCGTCCAGGAGGTGAACATGGCCGGCCACAGAGGACACGAGAGTACCAGATGTTTTCAAAGAGAATAAAGTGTGACTTGAGTTGAAAAGATGAATGAGACTCAAACAGGAAAAAAAAAAAAAAAGGGGGGGTGGGGACTAGAAAGATGGAAAAAATATATGCTCATTACTCCTCAGAAAGATCAGCTATAAATATGGATTAGGCACCTGGTCCCAACTAGGTAGCTTCCCAGACCATAAAAGCTCTTCCCCAAACAGTAAAGCACGCTATGCCCAGGCCACATTTGGTTTGTCTTCTAGTTTTTAATTAATCAGCCCCCACATACCCTGCAAAGGCCTTGATATGAAAATTATTTCTGTTAATGGCTTGGTTAAGGTGACCTACACGTGTAAGGGATCTGGAATCCCAGCTCCCTCAAATAAGCAAGGAGAGTCAGCTGAAGTTGGAGAATATTTCTACCATTCTGAGGACAGCCTGGATGAAAGTCAACTTAGAAAACTCAGTCTGTTTCATAGATAAATGATTCTTGGTTCGCTGTGCCTACTCACCGTGGTCAAGGATATATTTCACAATCTCCCCGTTGCCGGTTTTAGCTGCGTAGTGAAGGAGTGAACAGTGGTCTGGTCCCTGAATTAGCAGGCTGCCTCCATTTTTATAGCTTTCTATTAGCTGAAAAAGAGACATAGGAAAAGCAGCTCAGGCACAGTCCAGAACAAGGGAAACAGCTAACCGGTGATAAAATAAAACTAATGTAACAAACCACAAATGTCTCCATCCTCAGAGGACACAGAGAAAAGTCAAAGAGATGAAGTAACCATTCCTGGGTTGTGTTATCACTCAAATAGATGGCCAGTGTCTCAGCTAACTCCAGAGAGGGTATGTGGGTACTGAACAGCCTAAGGAAATGGAAACATGCTAAATTACTTCTTCCTTTTCTGTTTTTTGTCTTTAACTTTTCTGGGCGCTGGTCTCTGTCTCAAGGGAGTAAAGGGTGGAGAGAAGAGTAAAAGATTCCCTATGCTAGCTCAGCGTTCTCTTGACTGAAAGAACAATTAAGTCTATAGGCAGGAATAGCTTAATGTCTGGTAGCTAAGCTCCTTCCCCGTCCTTTAGTTTTTTCTCCAATCTCTCATGAGCCTAGCTACCGAGTACAGAAGCTGCTTCCCATCTTCCTGCATGCGCTCACAACACATATGCACACGGCAGACACAGGCACACCCATGTATGTCTCCTTCCTTCATCCAGATCTGTGGCCCAACCTGCATGCCTTCTGCCCAACGTATACCCAACAAGGCTTGAGATGATCCGTGGGATAAGAATCAGAAGGGTTCAGAGAATGTAGTAGTAGAAACCTAAAAGACTTCAAACATGAGAACAGCCTGGAGAAATCAGATAGTGCAGCCTGGGAATTAGGTGGCTAAATGAGGACACAGTCTAAGTTTGTGAAATACTGAACATTATAGAAAGTGTAACTGGATCTCCGTTCTCTACACTGCAGTATATCAGAACAAGAAGAGCCTTTCTGGAGCTTCTAAAAGATAGTTTTAGGATAAATAAGAATCAGATAACTCGGCAGGATATAAGCAAAAGGAATGTGTCTTCCACCAAGAAGTTAGATGGCACATTATAAAAAATCAAACAACTCACAAGGTTGAAGAGTAAACTCACGGTTCACGCGTTCACTCCAAATCATAGAACCGCCATGTGCCAGATGCCAGTGAAACAAAGATGAATACAACTCGGCCACTGGCCTCCAAGACCTTGCCGTCCACGGGGGAGACAGCTGTGTAAAGAATTGCACAGAGACGGAGAAGAACCTGAGGAGGGTAGCACAGGGCACTCGTAGGGGATGGAAAAAAGTCAGGAAAGACTTCCTAGGAAATTGATCAAAAAGGAGTCGCTGAATGGAAGTAAGGAATATATGGGGTTTTCACGCCTAAACTGTGAAGCAAAGGAACAGGAAGAAGTAGCTAATTGTCTTCCACAAAAAGCGAAGAGAATCCTGTTCTGTTCAACTGTCCTGTCTCACAATGACACTTCCATTCTTTGTGGGCAGATCCACAGAGGATTTGGGCTCAACAGAATAGCAGAGACCCAATCCATCAGCTGCCCTGATTCTGCCTTTCAGTGGTGTTTATAGACACTGTGAATGTTAAGTTAGTCCACGGGCATTTTATGCAGCCCAGTGTATAGGAGCCACTCATGACAACCTTCACACAGGGATGATCCTGGGTTTTCTGTTCTCAGCTCACTGGTGCACTGCCACCCCCCGCTCCCCACCCAACCTCTCTCTCTCTCTATCGCTCTCCATCCCTTACACACACACACACACACACACACACACACGCAGTTTAATATTTAATATTTATTGTACTTTCTACATGGGATAGAAAAATGAAAGACGATAGAGAAGAAAAAAGAAAAGGGGGAAAAAGTACTTGGGAAGGAAAAGAAAAAAAAGACAGAAAGAAAAGAATGAAAGAGAAAAACCCTAAGCCTTTATATTTGACCTCTCAGTAAATAAGGTGTTATTAAGTCATTTCTTAGTCATTTAGGAAATAATTACAACAGAGAATGAAATAAGACAGCCAGCTGAACATACTGATTTCCCATCTCTCAAATAATTCTCTACTAAGTACCAAAAAAAGGTGTGATAATACACCCAGGGACCTGGAAAATCTGTTGCCTAGACTGAAAGTATATACAAAATAAAATGAAAAGGTTTCAAATGTACAACAGTTTGCAAAATTTTCTGGTTTAGAAGCTCTGCAAGGGCAGGAATCAGGTCTTAACTCACGCCTCTCTTTCCCACAGAATCCACTATAAGGCCCTACAGGGAGTATAGGATAGTATTGGTTTAATCCACTGCTGGGAAATGGCACTGAACGCATAGGCGCCCACACTGCTTAGACAGCACTTTCCTCTTGTGGGTAACAATTCCTAGTAACGCTATGATCTGGACAGTGGCACAGGCACACCAGGATTATGTGTCTAAAGACGGCAGTTTATCAAGATGCTGGCAACCTTCTCACTATTTGTCTTCTGCTAGTAACCTGTTAAAAATGTAGCACAGAGATTTTGCAGTTTATTCAACAGATGTGCGTCAGAAGAACTTGTATACAAGGGCAGTGCTTCTCAGCTTTCTTTTAAGGCTTCTGGTTTCTCCATATGCAGTGGCACCATACTCCATGAGTAAGGCAGAGCCTCTGCCCAGGGGCAGCTGTTGATATTACAGAACAGATCAACGCCAGTGTGCGTTATACAGGGACATGTGGGCAGTCCAAGTCCTGACGCCTGAAAATACCTTGGGGCCAAATACAGCTTTTAGGGTATTCATAGATTATATTATATTTTATAACAAATATTTGCCTCCCCACTATGTTTAGCTACTAAAGAAACACAGATTAACACTATATTAATAAAACAGCTATCATTTTAGAGTCCCTGCTATGTAACAGGAACAGTCTTAAGAGCTTTACATGAATTTTACATTCAATCCTCACAATAAAGCGAAGAGAGGGGCACTGTGATTCCATTTTACAGATGAAGAAACTGAGGCACAGAGAGAATTAGGTAATTACACAAAGTCACGTATACGGTGAATGGCAGAGCCAAGATCTGAACCCACGCAGTCTGACTTTGGAATTCGCATTCACTCTAGAGGCAAGCAGTGACCACCTCCTTCCCTCTGAACTTCCCTCTGAACTAAATTCGTCAGAAAACATGAGCACAAATCAAAATACTCGAGGCAGATCAGAGCATCTTCTGATTCACCGTGATCCCCGAAGTTCAAAACTGTAATAATGTCGCAAGATGTAGGCTCTTGCCTAGAGAATGTATTTCTGGGTATTGTCCAGGTTATTCCTACAGATGCATTCATTTAAAGACCTATCTAAAAAGAAATCTTTTAACTTCAAATTTCAGAGAGGAGGAATTCCAAGCACTGTGAGGACTGCCTCCTGGGGACATGCATCGGTTGTATCTAGTCAAGGCAAACAGCGCAGTGCCTTTGCACAGACCCTTTGCTATTAGGAGATGTAGAGATGCTGTGAAGACCCCTCTCATCCTCTCTTCTCAGTCCTCAAAAAGAGCATCCTTCCTCCTTCTAACCAGCTAGTACCAGGGGGATGAGAAACGATATACGGGATCATGAAAATTTGGTGAGAAATGATGTTGATTTAAAGTCTTAAAGAATCACCAAAAGTTCTGGTAGCAAGATATCTTACCTTCATAAGATCACCAGCTATTACTGCCTGCAAAATTGCTGTGGAAGACAAAAGAGAGATGTCCCATTAGTAGAAGACCCTCTCATTAAAATATTATAAAGGGCTGGATCCGTATTTTGGAGACACAGTCTACATTTGGGGCAGGAACCAGGGGAGGACACACATGCCAAAGGGTGAATCTGGGAACAGACTAAGGCCTTCCCTTTAGCCCTTCCCTACCTGGGCACTCATCTCATACATCATTCTAGAGCCTACCTGAGCCCTCTCCAGCCCAGGTACAGAAAAGAGAACATGAAATTTAGAGTCACACATATTGGATTCAAATCTTAGCCCTGACCCTTACAGGCTGTGGAATACTGGGCAAGTTATTTAACCCCTCTGAGCCTCAGTTTCCACATCTGTAAAACAGCAAGTCTCAATTGTATAGGATCCTTCAAAGGATTAATTCAATCATCTAAATGTTCTTAACTCATCCACTGACGCAAAGTAGGTACCTAATCATGACTGTTTCTGGTCCCTTCTTTCTAGTTCCCTCTACTTTGTCCTTTTGGGGTTCAAAAATCACTAGTAATTTTGTTTGTGTGTTTTATAATTATAGATAAATACCTACTGCTATGGAAAGAAGGACAAGAGACAGTAAAGAAGAAACACATATTTTGATTATGTTCTGAAGAAAATAACCGTATATTTAGCATAAAATTCATTGGTGATTCTTATAGAAAGAGCTCTAGAAGTCCTAGGTAACCTAAACTAATTGTAAGACTATGTAGCCGAGGGCAAAAAAATATAAGTACCTGTGCCTGTCATGTGGGGTGTAGAAGAGGAATGAGAAAATATAACTGATAAAAGGGGGAAAGAATACATGAGTGTCTAATGACCATTATGGTTCCTAAAGGGAACATGTGTATTAGGTCGAAAATGGTCCCTTTAGAAGAATAAATACTTAGATTCTAAAACTGCTCAAAAAAAAGGATTATTTTAAGCCTTTAAAGTCACCAAAAAAATTAGAAGATTTAAAATTTATTTTTCAACTGTCACTTTACTCTTCTTGTTTCAGAGTCTCTCATATAGAGTTAGCCAAAAATGTAGTATCAGGTATCAAAGTACATGGAGCCCTTGACCGTCACTGAACAAAGCCCTTGAAGCATTTATGATGAGCAGTTAGGAGCCCTGGGTGACCAGAGGCAAAGGACCACAGGCATGTTAAACTCGTTCAATGGCCCAGGGCTGAGTGCCTTCCCAAAGCAGAAACCTTGAAAACCTGTGGAAATGATGAGGGTTCCTTGAGCACAGGGGAGGAAGAAGAATGCAGGAAGAATAGAGAAAAAGGAAGAGCAGGAAAGAGGGAAGAATGTTTCTTTCCCATAACAAGCTGTAAGCAATCTGCTTTTCTCACCTCCCTTTGGCTCCCAGCACAATGCTCTTTGTACGCTATCAACGCACACCAATCAGTTGTTGAACTGATTGAAAAGAGAGCAAGCAGAAAAGGAGTGAGAAGGCAATGGAGATAAAAATGACAGAAAGGGACTTAATAAAACGTTATGCATCCAAAGAACCCAAGAAACGTGTCTCACTCCTCCTAGTATAGATGCGACACTGGGGTTCAGAGTGCAGTGACTCTCTCGGGGCACAGAGCCAACGGTGGCCCCATCAGCACCCTAGTGCAGGTCCCTGTGACCAGCCCCAGCCTCTGTCCAGTGCCCTCTGGGAGGTCGCCCTGTAGAAGCTCTACTAGGCTCTGTGAGGCTTACGGAAAATGGAACAAAATAGTCTAAAGGTTATCAAGCTTATAGTGTTGTGGAAAAGGCACTGGATTGGAGTCTAATTCCAATCTCTATAATTTACTAGATATGTAAATTTAAGAAGTCATCCAAACTTTTGGAACCAATTTTCTTATGTAAAATAAGGTTAACAGCTGCCCTGCTTACCTCTCTGTAGTAAAGATGAAACCAAAAAAGTGCTTTATAAATAGGATAAGTTATATTGACAGAAGGGGTAGAGTGACTATACGTAAGTACATGAAAGAGACATACAAACACTTCAGAAGGAGCCTAGCAATGAGGGTAAGTTGGTGGTGGAGTCAAGCAGACACCTCTCTGTTCACAGGCCCCATCAGAAGTGAGGCATGGATGAAGGAGCCAGTGGGATGGTTGGTGCTTCACCCCAAGATGTCACCTGTACCTCAGAGGACAGGGAGGAAGAGGCAGGGGAAGGTATGAGCAGTTGCAGGTCTGGGAGAACGACTCAGTCTGGGCTTTTATACTGTAGGATGTTCTCTTGACCGAGGCAGAGTATCCATTTAGGAAAGAAATAAGGTTGGGGAAGTTGCCTGAGAAGGTAGCTAATGAAGAGCCTTGAAACTTACATGCAGAAGTTTGTAGCAATGTAGAGCCTGCGTTTTCAAGACCATGTTGGCACATTTCTCAAGTTTAAAAGAATTAGAAAAAAGAAAGAATAAAGGGGAGAGAAAAGAAAAGTGAATTCGCTAATTTAAAGCACCAGTGAATAAAATTTGGTGCATATAAGCAAGAAATCAGGATGATAACAAAAATTCCCCAGGATAAATACTATTGAAAGAGCCCTGAAAATAAATGAATGAATGAACAAATGAATGAATTAATGAGAGGCTGGAGGAAAACTTACGCTAGCTGCAGAGTTCAAAGGATTGTTGGAGGAGGTGAAATTTAAGGTGACTCTTCCACAATAAGTGGATTTAATTAGCAAAGAAGATTTGGAAAATCCTTAAAACGTGAAGGGAAGATATGAACAAGGACTTGGAAGTTAAGAGTCATGTTGTCTGAGGCGCCCTGGGAAGAATTCTGCATTATCACATCTGAGGCTGGGTTGTCTTAGGTCATAACTGTAGAGTTCCTAAGGGACTGCTCCAGGGAGCACGCTATGTCAAGAGAAGGAACCTGGATTTTCATCCCAAGAGTAATGAGAAGCTATGGAGGCGTTAAAAGTAAATCGAGGATCGTATAAATGTCCTGACACATGCCAGTTTGATTCCTCCCCTTCCCTCCCGCAAACAGAGTTACGACCTGCTCTCAGCTCAATTGCTCCGGATTACCCCCATTACGGCGGCTTTCCATTGCTACCTCAGACTCACTCAAAAGCATTTTTATTTATGTCTTTTGGTTTCCTACAGCCTCCCAATTTAAAGTCCCCATGAACAGATAGAAGAGCATATAAAAGAATCATAACCACAAATAATTTCCAATTGTACTGGAGACAGAAAACATGAATATTTATTTTTAAGCCAAGCAGTATACTCAAGGGTAGCTATTATGCAAACATTATTAGGCACAAGGCCCTCTTCTCTCCTGATTAATGTCCTTCCCTCCTGAACACTGTTGTTTAAGATTTGCTCTGCATAAACAGAGCCTGAATCCATTAGTATTCAACTCCAGATAATAACCTTCTGAAAGAGCAAGCTTAAAAACAAATAATGAGTTGTTATGATTACAGTATTATTCTTTATTATTTCTTCAGCTCTGAGCCTGCCTTCTTGCCTTTTCCAAAACTCCTTCATAACTGAGGCAACAATGCTTCCAAATTCAAAAGAACAAGGGAAGTCAAATGGCCAATGGGACACAAGGGTTACTGAGTAGGTGGATACTAAGTTTCCCAGACAATTAAATCACATAAACTTAGACAGTCAGACAGGAAAGTAAGAGGGTAGAGAACTGAAAAGTTTGTCAGTTTTAGAGTTTAGAAGTTGAATCATTAGTTCACAAGAAATGGTTTATTTTTCCTTCAGCGCTGTGCCTTCCAATCAATTGCTAAACAGTAAACATCCTGAGAGAGAAAGCTGGAACTGAAAAGTCAGGACTACCAGGAAGGAATCACTGTCTTCCTTCTCACAGCCTCTCTCCTAGGCCTGGACTCCCAAAAGCCCGGACATCCTTAGCCATCGGTGCACAGAAGGGAAAAAATGACTCCTATCACCTGGAATCCCAATGGGGAGAACACAGTCCAAGGACCCACTGGCTGGCTCGCCTGCTTCTGCCGTGCCAGGCCCTGTTCAAGGCTGACCGTACAAAATATACTCCATCCTCTCAGAGAGCTGATATTTTGGCAAGAAATCCAAATTAGGAAGGAATATATTTTAATTGAGTCTAGAATCATACTGCCTGAGTTTAAGTCTTGTGAGTACCATTAACTAGCTATAACCTTGGGCAATTAACCAAGCTTCAGCTCTCTCATGAGGAAAATGAAGATAAAATCAGCTCTTTTGAGTCTGCTTTGCAAGTAAGCTCAAGAAACAGCGACTCTGACCACTGTGGTCTTCTGTGTAGAACACCATGGAATACTGATGTTTTTAACACCATTACACAGAAATGAATCACTTTCTTCTATGAAATGAGAAGTTTAGACTAAGGTCAACTGTAGCTCTAGAACATGGCGTATGACTACTTCCAAAGGGATGGTTTAAGGTTGTGACGTTTGCTTTGCAGACAAAAATATTTGTAAATAAAAAAGAACTTGGCAAAGCCATGTGTATGTTTATAAATCTCAATAAATGAACCAAAATAACTACGCTGTATATAAAGTCACAAGCCTGAGCATTTATGTCTATTTAAAATTTTTAATCTTTCATGTTCAGCTATTTTTCAGTTTTAAAATTAATATTCTGTTGCTGAATTGTCACTTGCTAATGATGGCAGTCATCTAAATCTTTTGTTTTTTACTTGTGGAAGAAAAAATTAAATGTAACAACAAAAACTGTTGAACAAAGAATGGCTTGTGGAGGCCTAGGCGGTAAAAATCAGTTGATTCATCGAGAATCATAAATATACGTCTGGCTTTGCCAAGTTCTGCATACTTTTTACTCCTAAATATTTACATCTGCAAAGCAAGAATCACAACATAAAACTAATGCTTCAGAAGCCATATTCCACATTGCAGAGCTCTACTTGGCCTTAGTCTAACCCTCTCATTTCATAGATAAGGAAAATGGGGCTTGAGCAGTAAATTGACTTTTCCAAGGTCACACAGATAGTTAGCAATCCAGCTGAGAGACAGAAGGGCGCTTGTCTCTTTTATTTTTATTATTTCTTTTATATTTTCTTTTATTATTTCTGACTCTTAGGTCAGAGTTCCTTCCACCATGCTGTTTCTTCTTTAACTTGGAGCAAGGTAAGCAAAAATTAAAACAACCCCAAATAAAAGGTTCATGAATGCATCACATAGAAAATAAAGTCAATTTATGGCTTTAGGCTGCAACTCTTTTTATGCCAAAGCAGACACTGAAAAACAAGCATCCCTACGGCGAATGTCATGTTCACAATTCCCTTGATCTGATCGCGACAGGTGTCTTCACACTTTTCCTTAATTACTTACTGCTCAGCCGCCAGAGAGTCTGCACTGTCAGATGCCCAAAAGCTTACTTCTCTGAGATACATATTTCTGCATAGCTTTTCCTGCATTTTCCTTATCAGCAGCATTCTGTCCAATTTTTCTACTTTGTGAGCAGCAAGCCCTGGTACATGAGCAACAAACTGTGAAGGCTTAGCTCCCAAAGTGGAATTTAATATAATCGTGAACCACAGCAAAGGTAATCTAACACACATTTAATGGATAGCTATCGTGAATTATGCTAATTAGGCATAAAGGAGGAAGCAGCTCATGAAAATGACTGATAATTGATATTATTTTACATAGTCATACTGAACAAACCCAAGACGAGGTGAAAGAAAGGAGGAACTAGATATCTCTAAAGACCTCTGCATTTGAATCTAGGCCTCAAGGACGTTTTGACAATTGATAATAAGATACATGCCAAGTTCTTTGCTAATGATGGCTAGAATACTAAGGGTTCTTAATAATATATCAGAACTCAAGATTATTCTTATAATGACACATAAACCTGTATCAGTTCCCTATTACTGCATAGCAAACCATCCCAACATGCAGTGGCTCTAACACGGCAACTATGTATTTTGTTCAAAAGCTGATATTTGGGCTGGGTTAAGCAGAAATATCTGCTCTATCTGGCATCAGCTGGGGCAGCTTCACTGAAAGCTCCAAGCGCCACTTCACAGATCACACGCACAACTGGTAACTGGGAGCTCTGCTCGCGTGGGCTTCCTTGGGTTGCTTGGGCTTCCTCCTGAAATGCTGACTGTTTCAAAAGCAACCATTCCAAGGGAGCCCAGTGGAAGTCACCTTGCCTTGGAAATCACACAGCGTCACGTCTGCTCTGCCTCAGGCTTAAGTTCGCCCATATTCAAGGAAAGGAGCCACATACCTCATAGCTCGATGAAAAGAACGTCAAAGTCCTGCTGCAAGAAGAATATGTGGGATGGGAGATGCCGCTGTGGCTGTTCTTGGAAAACACAAGCCGTCACATCCCACACTTGCATCGTGATGTGCGTGGAGTCAGTGGGTTGGTGCTGACTTTCAGTTAGGGTTGGGAACTGACCAAGAACAGTAGCTTCTGTCACCTGTGTGATCTATGGGAGTGTACCTGCACACAGTGTCATCTGTTTGACATCATGAGTATCTCGGCAGATAAATAAGAAAAGGTGGAAGACTACTTATCAGAAGGACCAGCTTTTTGGAGCGGGAAGTGCAAGGCAAGTAGAAGACTCTGCAGACAACAAATGCTGGTTGAACTGAATTAGGAATTCTGTGTAAGGTGTGCTCTCTTTAATCATCAGATGTGAGAAGAAACTGCCCCTCCTCTTTTTCTTCTCCAGTCAGGCAGACACTCACAGAACTCTAGTCCTATATTCCTCACGCTCTGCTGACTGGCGTCTCCTCCACTGCTGAAATATCGAATAGAGGGTTACAGAGTACACACCTCACATAGTTTGTCATCTTATCATCTCATCGTCATTGGGATTAACCCATCAGTGGCATCTAAGGGCCATTAAATGCTACAGTGGTCTAATACTCAAATACCACCTGTGCCAAATCCCTCTTAGCATGTGCAACCAGAGACGGAAGACATAAATAGGTTTTGTGTCTCTCTAATGACAGAGTTAATCCCCAAATTCAATTAGTCCCTGCTAATTGAATTCATGAATGTATATGGGTTCTCTCCATCTGCTACAGCGATCTTTTTGAAGCTGTTATTAGCATGGAAGAGGTTTCCTGTTTGGAGAAAAAATAAACAGCCCCCATCCAGTGTTCCCTCCTGGCAGAAAACGTGCACCTTGCTGCCAGAGGACCAGGACGTGCTCCCTTCAGAGACAGTCAGTTCCATCTCCCTTATACAGCACTGGAATGACCTATAAACAGTGCGGGAACCAGATGTCTCTCCCAAACATCCCACTTGTTTATCTCTTGTTGTGAAATTGTTCTCTGGTTGTTTTACATGTTTAAGTCCCATCTCTGCCATTAAGCCACAAGCACAGGGACTGTGTTTTTCATTTTTTCCTCTTTGTTTTATCCATACACCACCTTTCAATGAAAACTCTATAGTACAGGAAGTATATGAAGTGCTTACTAACTGCCTGGTGGACACTTATGGTCTGGGGATTCGGCTGGCTATCATTTCAACATTCTTCAAACTCTGGGTCAAGGAAGACGTTCTGAGGAACAGAAGAAAGTCTACTTTACTGGCCCCTGCTACACCTGGCAGTAAATTTTGCAGCTGAAAATAGTTCCATATCTTTTTAAGGTATATAGTGGTGTTTATTAGAGGCAGTGACACACCATTGTAAGTATCTCAATAAACCAGAAATGGTTACATTATGGGTCAGATGAGAGCCTTATACTAAGCAACGATGCATGTTACTTCCTAGGACATTGGTAGTAAGCCTTGGCTCACTGTTAAAACAAATGTCATAGGTTAATTAATCTGCTTTGGGCATTGGGTTAGAGAAGACAAGTTCCCAAGTTAAGGGGCCAATTGGGTTCATACTCTTCCACAGTCACAACATGTCACTTTCCACCAACTGTGAAAATATGTGCTGACACTAGTCACTGGGGGACCAGAGAAGTTCTTGAAAATACCTTTTTGACAGTCTATACAGCTCAAAATTAATGTTTTCTCTAGTGATGACAGATTAATATTATCATTTTTGGATGAAGTGGTTCGACACACTTTTTTATGTAGTACCATCTTCTAAAGGAATATCCAATTATTCCCATAAAACTAGAAAAATATAAATTCATTTTTAGCATCAATATTATAGAATCCTATCAACTGTTTTTGTTCAATAAACATTAAGCTTCCATCCACAGGGAGGCTTTTTCCTATTTGTAAAGGGTTTCAATCTGATTACAACTTACTAACTTCATGAACCCTAAATAATTATAGTACGCAATAACACTCTTTCTCCTTACGAATAAAATCATACGTCCTAAAATGCTTAGCGCACTGTAAACTGCTTTAGCAATGTAAGAGATTTAAAAAAAAAAAAGTTCCAGTATTCTCCAAAAGTCCTTCATCCCTAGAATGCTGAGAGAATTTAATTTAGATTGACAAACTTTGTTTATTTTTGCTTTCCCTGGCATTTGGATGATAAAGCATAATCCTGACAGGGTAAGAGAAATGGAAGAACTAATAGATGAGGTCCCCGTGAGCCTCACAGATGAGAGGACGGTGCCAAGGAGAGGAGCTGCTGCCGGCCTCAGGTCCTAATGACGTTTGCTGAGGATCTTGACGAGAGCATCAGGGATTCGGCATCATCCCTTCCCTCAGCGTCAGGCTGGCGTTTCTCCTGTGATGGGTCTCCTTGAACTCATGGGATGTATTTTAGCAGTGTCCTTCAGGACCTCTAAGAGGAACTTAGGTTGAAGAAGTGCGTTCACATTTCATTCAGTGATAGCTTCAAGCAGACCTGACAGGGCCTGAAAGTGATAGATGGTTATCAGTTTTAACCACATATCAAGACTGCATGGGAAATGGTGTTTAAGGCCAAGATCCAAGTACAAGTGAGTGTGCTCTTGAGCTCAAAAAGATGATAGGTTTATAGGTCATCCGGTCATCGGATGGTTAAGTACCTTATCATCTCCTAGCAGCACACTTCAGGTAAAGACCTTTAGAACTGAGAAGAAGACTAGGTTTAACCAAAACACTCCTCCCTGGAATGAAATAAAGCCAAGGAGGAGTTGACACAGCAAAAGACACTTTCAGAGACATACCAGCAAAATGCACATACAGCCAAAGTGTACCTTTTTCTAAAAACGTAAAATTTCTAGAGTTTGTCCTCACTTGTAAGTGTGAAGACAGACAAGATCATTTGTATCTGCAAGTAAGTTATAAGAAAAACACTAATTTAGACTCTTCCCCATATCAATCAACATATGATAGATATTAATTGGAAGCACAGAAAAATTAAGCATTTTACTTCAGAGAAATGAAAAAAAAAGTTTTAACTTTCACTTCAATATTATGCTAACTTAGGACTAAGCAATATCACACCTTAGAAGCAAGAATTATAAAGCAAATGGTTAGTTCTGAAGCTTGCTCAAAGGATAAGATACAAAGTAGAAAAGCCTTCAGTATATGAGTTGAACTTCAAAGATATGTATTAAAGAGCAGATTTTACTGTCCAGTTGCTAAGAGAGAAAAAAATAAAACTATACCTTCATTCTTCTTAGGGATTCATATACTCTAAAGACAGCAAGGTAAGGGTATCTATAAAGCAACGTGTGCACACTTACACAACCACATGTAGCTCTGCTTGCTAAAGTAGGGTGATGTATGGGATGATTTCCTCGGGAATTTATTAGAAATGGTTTAAAAAAAAAAAAGGGAAGATCTGCATTGGCAAAAAGATGGGAGGAGAGTTCTCTATAGAGAAGACCGGCAGCATAGAGCCATGGAGGACAAAGTGATAAGCAGTTTCACTTGATAAAGGAGGAGAGCTGAAACGGGAGCATGGAGAAATGAGTCAGAGAGTTAAAAGAGGGTGCTTCCAAGACTCAGCAATGTGAGGTCAAAAACTTTTTAAAAAAATGTCAGTGAAAATCACTCAGCAACTCCATTTTCCAAATATAACCTTGGTCATGCCTGTCACTCTTTTCCTCGAAGATAAAAAGAGCTTAAATCTAGAGAAGAGGAAAAAAGGAAAGCTCGCTGGGAAATCAATACCAGAAGAAGAACGTCTTTGGGTGGGTCATGCTTTCCAAGAAAGAGAAGAAGCCCTCAGGGTTAGTTAGCGAAGATACGAGAACCAGAGAGACGCGTGGTCAGAGAAACAGAGCCAACTGCTGCAGAAACGGTACGGTTTAAACGACTTTTTTGCTATCTTGTAAAACACCACTCCAATTTTTTCGCAGAGGCTGAAATAAGCGCCTTCGCTTCCTAGGGTGAAAAGAGGGGATGGGAATGTCACCAGACTGAGCAAAATTGAGTGGATTCTAGCTGCTTACAAATCCCTTTTTCAATAAGCCTTGGGGCTTTGCTTTGTCAGGAGAGAAGCTGGAAGCTGCATAATTAAATAGTAATGTATTTTGTTACCTTGATAAAGAAAGCTGCCAGTGTGAAAGCTGCCTGCAGCATTTATGTGCTTTGCAAAGTTCGGTTTCCATCTTTTCAAAAGATGGGTACATGGTGAGGTGTGAAAATAGCAGTGATGTTTGTCATCACAAGCAGAAGTGACAGACTGGCCCTCGGCTGCAGGAATCCATACACTAGCAGGGCAGAGGTGTCTCCGCAATACCTTTCCAAAATGGCAGATGACATTTTTGGTTTTGCCTCGTGTGTTTCATTGTGCAGTATTCTTTCCTAGCTTCGATGCCTCAGTCCCCTGAACAGAAGGAGCCTTAGATGTCAGCCAGCTCAGGGTGCTCAGTGAAGACACCAAGGCGTGAGAGCAGTGCTCTGCCTAAGGTTACCCAGCCTGCAAAAGGCAGCGCCAGGGCGATGCCCGGTCCTTCCCACGCCAAGAACAAGGCTCTTGTCTTTGCCTGATGCTACCATCCATGTTCAAGTGACCACTGCCCAGAATGACACAAGTCTTTCTCTGTCCATTGGGCTCCCTGAAGGAGATGTCTACTTCCAGTAAATTTGTAAAACAATAGGCTTAAATAAAGTCATAAGTCCATGCAAATAGATCTATCGGGTCTATTTATAGAAAAATATATTCCCATTTTCGTTATTTGACATTGAGAGTTTTTCTTGCTCTCTCTTGCATTTTTACACGCCTGCTCTGTCCCTTTCTTTTGTTAATATCTGCAAGCAAACTATGTGCTAGGCATAGAGCTAAATGTTTCCCCGTATTATCCAATTCAATCCTCACAGTGAGTCGACTAGATATGTAGTCGTATTGTTATCACCCCATTTGAAGGATGAAGAAACTGAGGCTTACTGAGGTTGACAGTTGCTCAAGGGCTACTGTGTAACAGAGCCAGGCTGTCAGCCCAGCATGTGAAAGGCTGACGAGGGCGCCTTTTCTCCCCAGCAGGGGACCATACTGTCCCCCCTTATGTGGCTGTACAGACTGTCAGATAGCACTACGGTGTCGCTAGGTGATGAAACGAGGTCCTCTCTTCCCAACATTTCCCTGGTCAGCCACAGGGAAATGTGGCTGACCAGGGATGCAGGTTTAGTTGTCTCCGTGCCCCATACTTTTTGTGGCTGACCAGGGATGCAGGTTTTGTTGTCTCCGTGCCCCATACTTTTCTAGCTCTGAGGAGGGAAGGTGCAGAAAATAACGCTGCAGCACCGGGAAAGGAAATGCCGTGGTAATGAACTGCTCACAGGTATTGTGTGGAGTTACACTGACTAGAAGAAGGGATGTTGCATGAAGCTAAGAAAGTCATACCCTAAAATTCAGAGCATCCGGGAAAAGAGAATGGACACAGAAAGCCGGCAAAATGAGGAAGGAAGCATTTAGTTAACTTCATTCTTTTGAAAAAGAGGGGCTTGGACTGATGACTATTTTCCCAGCTCTATCCAGGACAGCACGGGCCTAAGGAGCTATAATGGGCATCATGGGCAAACAAAAATCCACACAGGAAAAATGCTTCCGAGATCCTGGAACGTACAGGTTGAAGTAACACATCCAGGATTAACTTCTGGGAACCACCCTAAAAAAGGAACAAGGTATTCTAATATTTTGCAACTGGTACTCGTGACGAGAGAGGCTTAGTCTAAGACCGTGATTCAGTTGCCAGCAGCCACCCAGTTCTTTGCAAGAGAAAGCCATCAAAATAAAAAACAAGCTTTAGGTAGAGCAGATTGGGTGAAAAGTTTTCATTGGCTATTAGGGTTTCTAGTTAAGTAGAACACAGACAAATGGAGTAACAATAACAGTGATCCTTATATAAGGACCGTACTACCATAACTGCCAATGTACCTGCTAGCCCCTTGGTTATATGGGTAACCCAGATAATATTCTACAGAGTAAAGAGCTTAAATAAACAGTAACATTGATAAAGCAAGTGCAGTTCTTCATCTCTGCTCTCACAGATGACGACACGCGGACCAAGCCAGTCATTTCCCACTCCCTTTTTAAACACTTACCTGTAGGACAGGTGATGTATCTGTAGGAATGAGATCTATGAAAGCTTCATTTGTTGCCGGCAGATCCACGACACAACGGTATTTGATGACCTCTTCCCACCCATCCACTTAAAAGCAACCACGAGATTAGCCTTCATCCCTTCCTCTCTCCTTTTTTTCTGTTACTTTCTTATTTTGCAGTGTTTTAAATACTTTAACTTAAATATTCTCTGAGGCCAAAGGCAATGTAAAGCAAAGTTGTATGTAAATCTTAGTAAAGAATACTCCCCCCTCAACACACACAGACATCTATAATAAGGCTTCAAAAGCTAATTAGATACTGATCACCGACAACACATTCCAAAGAACCCAAAAGGATCAAAGGATTATACAGTTATAGTCGATAGTCAGATTTAATAAGGGGGACTGAGAGAGAATAGTAGGGTCAGGAAAGAACTAAGGTAGTACAACCTGATTTTGGAAAGCCCGGGGTGGGAGGGGGGGAGCTCGTTTTGTTCGCTTGTTCTGTTTTATTTTGTTTTTAATCAGCAGTGATTGTCTGTTTTCCTAGGAAATGTGAAAGACTAGCCAAGGAAAAGCATGCTGTCATCTTTTTTTTTTTTTCTTTTTTTCATGCTGTCAGTTTTGTTCCTTTCCTTTCACACAGCCTTTGGGGAGCACCCAGTGAGACCACCATAAAAGGCCATCTTTTCAGCACATTAGTAACTGAATTTCTTTGGAAAAGGACCAGCGCTAACCTATCCTCTACAAGAGGGAACAATGTTAATGAGGCCACAATGGAACTCAAAGATTTGTACTGGAAGGTGCTGTTTGCCAACACCACATACTGCAGCAAATGTTACAGTGAGACTTGTACAGAGGGAATCAGGTCTGTGCCAGGGCATGGCGTAGAATGGGGCAACATTTCTATTCATTGAGTATAGAGTTAAATAAGAAGGGCAACACCACCCATGGAGAAAAAATTTGGAATACACTCAAAAAACCAGTCAGTGGATAGGGAAGGATAAATCACGGGCATTTGAGTTGTTAGAAAAATTCATCATTGTTTGTCCTTAGAATCGATGGAGGTGGTTCGAAAACATAGAATTAATGAGCACAGAGGAGGGGCTGGAATGAAGGACAATGGAGATGGTTTGCCAGAGAGATGGTAGGAGGGTACATAAGCCATATGGCTGTGTGAATACAAGGGAGATGGGATCTGGAGAGGGGCCCCCAAGCAGGAAGTAGAAATAATTAATTCAAGCAAGTAAACAAAACCAGGGTGAGGAAGAACCTCAAAAGGGAGCACTAAGTTCTTCATGAAGAACCTAGGGGTGAGACAGGAATAAAGACACAGACCTACTAGAGAATGGACTTGAGGATATGGAGAGGGGAAAGGGTAAGCTGTGACAAAGTGAGAGAGTGGCATGGACATATATACACTACCAAACGTAAAATAGGTAGCTAGTGGGAAGCAGCCGCATAGCACAGGGAGATCAGCTCGGTGGTTTGTGACCACCTGGAGGGGTGGGATAGGGAGGGTGGGAGGGAGGGAGACGCAAGAGGGAAGAGATATGGGAACATATGTATATGTATAACTGATTTACTTTGTTATAAAGCAGAAACTAACACACCATTGTAAAGCAACTATACTCCAATACAGATGTAAAAAATAAATAAATAAAAATTTAAAAAGTAAAAGTAAAAAAAAAAAAGGGAGCACTAAAAGGTTTGAATCTAAATACAAAAGCCAATAGGGGATTCCACAGTCATAAACTGAATTGGGGGCAAAAAAAACCCTCTAGCAACTCTGCATTAGCTAGCCCAAGGTCACTGCAAAGTGACCATACTGCGATGGCCAATATTGAAAACTCTTCCTAGCAAGGCAATTAAAGATCTGCAGATGTTTCCATCTGTATCATTAGCCAAGCTTACTTATCACATTTTACTAAAAAATAGCTTATAGAAAATAAAAAGGAAAAACATCTAACTTTCTTAATCCACTCTACTCTTCTGGTCATAAAATAATTGTCTTTCTATGTGATATTTTCTTAAGGAAATAGCTACCTTTCAAGAATTCTACCTTTTTAAGATTGAGTGCTACTGACCGGAAATTAGATCCCTGTTTCCTTGATTATGGAAGTATGGAGGTAAAATAAGTGAACAAGAATATAGCTTTAAATTGTTCTTCTGTGTCAAGGGTACTGCTCACTGATATGAGAAGAAAAAAATAAAATCTCTTTTCTAACGACCAATTCCAACCCAATAATTATGAGGTCTCCTTTCAACAAAAAGAATCAAGATTTCCTATAACATTAGCTCAAAACTTAGCCATGCTATTGAGACTATATAAACGGGGGCTAAAAATGGGATCTGGATCTAGAGTATGAGTTTGAATCCTAGTTCTACACATGTGACCTTGAACAAGTCACCTAATAGGTTTGTGCCTTAGTTTCCTCATCTGTAACATGGGAATAATAGTAGTACTATGATTGTTGTGAAATTTAAATATATATAAAACATTTAGAGCAGTTGGTTCAGTATATAATAGTTTGGTGTGACCTTAAAGTTACTTAACCTCTCTAAACCTCAGCAGAACATCCCTTAAGCCACTGCCTGGAACTTATTAAGTTTTAATAAATACTGACCTTGTTTTTCAGTTTTAAGTACACATAAGAGTATATTATGCCAAATAATTTCAAAGGAGTAGTTGAACTTATTTTTGCTAAAACACAAGGACCCAAACCATTAATCCCTCCAACCTTAGTTTCTCAAAAATCAGTTATTCTTTAAAAAAAATTTTTAATTTCAGGAGGTATCATAGTTATTTTAAAATATATATAACTCTCAAGATGTGTAACTTTTATTGGAATAAAAAAGAATATAAATTTCTCTTTTTGATAATAAGGGGAATGAGCTACTTAACAATTTAAGCTAAAATGCTGGATTAAAAAAATCAGGAAATGTGGGGAGATGGTGGTAATAGTTGCAGCAGACTATTTGAATATTCCTGAGTCTCCACATACAGAGAGACAGAGGAACTAGAAGAACCAAAAACACATGGTCAACATTTAAGACAAAGTAACAAGATACCCTTATAAACCTCAAAATTACGAGTGGCTGGAGAGAAGACACCAAGAGTCAAATGACCTGCATTCTATCAATGTCTGTGCTGGAAAGCCCAGGGAAGCAGCAGGGCAGCTGATGCACCTGAGAACAGAAAGCCTTAAAACAGCCAGCAGGTGTTCACTGAACAGTACAGTGGGCCAAGGTGAGAACACCTACAGAAACTGTCACAAGCTTTTCCCATTCCCACAGCACAAGGGCCCCCAGTAAGGACTAAAAGTACCTGGAGCACTGCAGCCCCTGTAAACTCTTAAAACTGACCATCCAGGGCTCCCCTTCAAGATAGGACCCAAAGTGAGGGTAATCTTCCAAGTGGAGTACACACTGAGCAGAACAGGGACAACAGGAGTAAAGGAAAGAGGTCTGGATAAAAGTGAGGCTAGGGATCAAAGCCAGGAAGTCTGAGAAAGCAAGCTACCACACTTTTAACAGTACACAAAACCAACCCAAGAAAGAGCTCTCTGAAGTTAGAACAGCTAACAAGTGTTTTTCTTTCTAAATTTCAGAAAAACTAATTTCATATGAAGTATCAAAAAAAGGATGTAAAATCTCACATGAAGGAAAAAAAACAAGAATAAGGAACAGAATAACATTCCCACAGATAGTGGAAGTGAATCACAAATACTTGCTATAAAAAAAAGTAGTAACGTACTGTTTCAGATGAGCTTAAAGACACGATACAAAGAAATATCATGTATCAGAATTAGAATAATTCAGAAATGAGGTGATATTCAACAAAACATTAGAAATAAAAGAATAAAACATTTTGCAAATTAAACTAGAAAGAACACAAGAACAAATAAATTCAACCAATAAAGCCTTAAGTAGAAGAAACAAAGAACTTTTAAAAATCAAAAAGAAAAGAGGAAACGGATAAAAGGAATGTGAGAGAAAATGGCAAAGATTGAAGATAAGCAAAGAAGATAAAACAAACATACAAAATGAACTGAAGAAAACTAAAGCAAAAAAACAGAACAAACCCTTAATTCAAGAACATGGTTCTGAAGTTTAAAAAATAATAAACTTTATATTTAAATAGTGTCATGTCTCAAAATGATCTACATCCAGGCATATTTTCATAAAAATACTGAACATTAAAGGAAAATAAAATATCCTTTGGGTATTAAGACCAAAAAAAGTGACTTTTATAAGGAGAATATTATCATTAGACTTTAATAGCAAGTGCTTTATGACAGGAGAAAAATGTAATATTTAAAATGTCAAGGAAAGAACATGTGCCCCAGTGAGTCTGTATGCAGCACAACTAATTTTCAAGGGTGAAAGACTCAGACCAACTGCTATTGTATGAAAAAACTGGTTTCCTAAGGAATCTACAAGAGAATGTGGTTCAGACAACTAAAATAACTAGAGAGACTTAGACGTAATGACTGGTGATGAACATTAACTAGTTACTGTCATTATCTGAATATGATGCACTCTGAATTAATGTCTCTGTGTTTCCTATGCATTCTAAACAAGAACCGAACAAGCACCCACACACACAAACTCACAAATGGAGAATTTAATTTACATTAATCAAGTTTGGTAGTTTTCTCTGGTGACTGGAAAACCTCTCTGAAGGACTTAAAGAATTCTTGTGCATAAAGGCCCAAGGAAATGAGCAGCTCACCTAGAATAATCTTAAATGAACATGAATAAAAATCAGTAAAAATGAACAAGAAAACAACTTTGAAGAAATTATCTGGGATGCAATCCAGAGAAACAAAGAGATATAAAATAGGGAACAGAGGGTAAAACATATATAGGATAGCATGAAAATGTCTAACATGCATCTAAATGGAATTCCAGAAGGAGATATATAGGGAAGAGAAAGCATTCAGGTAATATTTGTATTTAAATGTCTATGTTAGAAAAATAGTAGAAAAGGAATAAAAATAACCCAAATGATGAGAAGGAAACTATAAACGTAAGAAACTAATGAAACAGAAGACAAATACATAATACAGAGGACCAATGAAGGTAAAAAATGGTTTCTTGAAAAACCAGTAACATAAAGGGCTCTAAGCCTCTGGTGAGAGGGAGAGAGAGGTGGAGGAGACACACACACACACACACACACACACACACACACACACACACACACACACACACACACACACACAGCAGGCACAATCAATATTAAAAATGAAAAGGTAGATGTAACCTCAGATCTCATAGAAGTTACACAGACAGTAAGATAGTATTTAAAAATGTATGCCAAAAAATGAAAAATAACTTTAATAAAATGGATGAATTCCTTTAAAAATAGTTACCAATACTGATTCAAGAAGAAATAAAAAAATCTATCTCCTCCAACATTAAAAAATACAAATCTGTCATTGAAATTTTCCCCACAAAGGGAATGCCAGCCCCAGATAACTCTACTGATGGAATCTTCTAAGATAGTCCAGAAATAGATAACAAGTGTTACACAAAGTCTTCCAGATGTTAGGAAATGAGATGCTTTCCAATTCATTTTATGAAGCTATGAACATCATACATGCACTATACTATAAAAAAGAAAAATAAAAAGCCAATCACACTCAGGAATATGGAAGTAAAATTCTAAGTAGAATATTAGTAAGCTGAACCCATCAATATATAAAGGAGATAAATGTAATAACCAATTTGAACTCATCTCATGAATATAATAGTGGTTTCTACTAAAAAATCAATCAGTGAAGTGCACCATAGTAAAAGACCCAATGAGAAAAAGCATATTATCATCTCAAAAGATGAAAAAAAATTCAGTAAAATTCAATACCTGTTGAATTTAACAAATTTGATTGAAGGGGAAAATCCTTAAAGGTCTATCCACGGAACAACCACACCACCAACACCATGACTACCTGCCAGTGACCTTCACAAGTAATGGTGACTTGTGGATGGCACTGACTTGGAGGTCAGGAACAAGGCAATACTGCTATCTCTATGTGTATTTGATATGATACCGAGTGTTCTAAATGGCACAGAAAGAATGAGAAAATGCTCATACAGAGCACAATGACTGGAAAAGATGAAACAGAATTCTCAGGAAAATACTTGCCTCACAAAAGGACCCTTTAGATAAAGTTTATGAATATAAAAGATTAGCAGGGATCTTGATTCAAGATTTTGAAACAAGATTCTAAGTCAATTGCCTTTTAATACGCCAACAATGTTCACTTAGAAAATATAATTTTAAAAATATAAAATATCACTAAAATGTTAATACTTAGGAATATATTTAACAAAAGATGGCCAAAACCTTCATGAAAAAAATTATAAAACTCTGTTGATCGGCATTTTAAAAGATTAATTAGTTAAAAAAAATTAAATGTAAAGAGATGTGGTTTGAGATGAAAAGACTCATTATCATAAAAATATCAATTCTCTTTATACTCATGTATAGATTCATGCAATTGCCATGAAAATTGCAACACAAAACTTGATAAGCTGATTCTAAAATTTGTATGAAGCAGCAAAAGTTCACATACAATCAAGACACTCTTGAGGAACAACAAATTTTAGGTATCTCCCAGATATCAAGATTTCTACCAAAGTTACAGCAATTAAAACAACATGGTATTGTACAGAAATAGACATATGGATAAATAAAACAGAAAAGGGAATCTGGAAACCCACAAATATGGAGAGACAGAACAGGCTTTGCAAGTCAGTGAAGGAAAGTCCCCGTTTGAAAAGATAAACCACAAACTGGAGAAAATTTGTAACACATACAGTCAACACAAAGTTTTTACCTAGAATACATTAAAATGTTTATGAATCACTGAGAAAAAACAACCCACTGGGGAAAAATGGGCAAAGGAAATGAAGAATTACATAGAAAAGTAAACACAAATGACCTACAAATATATGAAAAATGCTCAATCTGATATGTAATTATTTAATGCAAATTAAAATCACAAGATACCATTTGACATTCCCACCAAACTGGCTAAAAATTTTAATCAGTTAATATCAAGTGTTGACAAAGGTGGATTATTAGGAACTCCTACTGCAGTTGGGAGTATAAATTAGAATGATCACTTTGGAAAACAGTTTGTCATTATGCGATCAATTAAATATGTGTATAACCTACCACCTAACTATGCCATTGCCAGGTTTAAACCCTAGAGAAATTCTTGCAAATGGACACCAGGAGGAGTTATGAAAAAGAATGTCCATAATATTGTTTGCAATAGCAAAAAGAACAAAAACAAACAAAGAAAGAAACCCTGGAGCCTACCTAAACATTCATCAGCAGAATTTGGATATATAAATTGTTATATATTCATACAACAGAACACTATACAACATGAAAAATTGATGAAATGAATATGATGCTCATCAACAAGGATAAATTACAAAAGCATTATTCTGTAACAAAGGAAGCAAATCACAGAAGAGTTTGCAAAATAATTCAATTTATAAAAGTTCAAAATAAGCAAAACTATATACACACATATATGGAATACAAATATAAAATATATATTTATACACACACATATATCCATAGGTGAAATATGCATACGTGTAGTAAAATGATGAAAAGAAACAAGGAAATTTTTAACAAAAAAGGCAGAATAGTAGCTATCCCCATAGGAGAGGGAAGAGAATGTAATCAGAAAGGCAATCACGAAGCTTCCAGATTACTACAAATATCTTATTGTTTAGACTGGGGGCTGGGTACACAGTAGTTCCTTTGGTTATAATTTAAACTGAGCAGATAAATTTTATACATTTTTATGAATATTTCTATTTCAGTAAATGTATATATACATATATATTTATACTAGAGAGAAATATGAATCTATGGTATTTGAGCCAGAGACAGCCACTGATGTATTAAAGACCTTTAGGCCACTCTACAATGCATTTCCCTGCACAACCCACTGCAAAGTAAAACTGCCTCGAATCCTGACAGTGGTTCGTCCTTGGGGACTTAACACTGGTGATCATGGCTGTTACAGTTTTCATCTCCAGATAGCCTCCACTCCCATTCTTGTTCATTGTGTTACTGTCGCAACAGAAGAACTACCATATAAAGTGAGAAAGAACCATTTTTACCAGCAACAGGTCTACGGGCTAGGACAGGAGAGGGATACCTGCTTCAGACATGCCAGGAGGAATCAGATTGTTGGCATTTCCTCTCAATTAATGTCTTTTACTTTGTAAGTGAACAGACATTGGTTGGAAGCTGACCCTCTGTCAGTGCCCCAGCACAGAGGCGTTCTGAGAGGCCGTAAAGCAAGCAAGCTAAGAGGACAAGACAGAGTCTGAGAGCTCAGAGCAGGCGAAGCAGCCTGGGAACCCACCAGACGTGGCTCCAGGGGCAATAGGCACTAAATGCAGAGGAAACCTGTAGGACAGGGCAATTCATCACCATCAAGCTTCTCTTCTGACAAGGAGTAGGACTCTGGCTTCCAGCTGTAACATTAACGTTCCCCCTGGGACTTCGCATGGTGGGCTTCCCTGAAGCTTCAGTTTCACTCAGTTAGCTAATTATGAGAGAATGTGACATTGGTATTTACTTTTTCTACGGGGACAAATCATTCTCAGCAGGAGGGAGAAGTTGTTATTTTTGGTCTGTTTTGTTTTGTCATTAAAAGGAAATTACTCACACAGTAGTAAATAACCTCTTGTTCGAGGGAAATTTTTTTCTTTCTATAATTCTATCAATTCACCTGAATGCTGACAGTCACTTCTTTTGTTTTCTGGGGACACAGTGGGTAAATGATCAAGGGTGGAGTGTTAGAACTGGGTTTGAAAATTAACTCTACCACTAACTAGCTGTGTGATCTTCAGCAAGTTATGTAAGTACTGTGAGTTTCCCCCACCAAAAACTGAGGAGAACCAATTTACTGTGTAGTGTGCTTTGTTAAAGATGAAATGATGTAGCTGAAACACTTCAGCACAGTGTCTCTGCACAAGAAGCACTCAGTAAATTTTAGCCTTTATTCTTAATGACTCTGATACTCTATGATAAAAATAGAAACATTCTACATTTCACTTATGCCTTATGTCATCAATTTCCCATATCTAATGACCCCGTATCTAACCAGAAACTGTCCCTTTACTTTGTCACTGCAGGCTGAATTGTGTATTAACCATTTTACTCCTCCTCACCCAGATATAAAAAGGCTTCCAATAAAATTTAATATTTAATGATAATGTTGAAAGAAACATTTTTCACACCCCTTCGCCTCCCCAGCACATCTTTTAACTTGTCAAAGGCAGTATGTAATGCTGAGCAAACATCATCATAAACACATACTTCCTCATCCACTGCTGACATCAACAGCATTATGTTCAGGGTGCTTTTAACAAATTGGAAAGTGATTTCACAATTGAACTCATAACAATCCCATGAGGTAGGCTGGGTAGATACGAATAGCCTCACTTTACAGGTGAGGAAACTGAAACTAAGAGGGAAAATAACAAGGCCACGATATCCAAGCACATTTTCCATGAAAGGATAATCTGAGGGGATCGAGAAGGTCAGGGTTATTGGACTTTGGAAAATTAGATTTTCTCAAGAATGAAGTCTGTTCTGGGGATAGCCAACGTGACCAGTCAGAGAGAAATAGGATCGCTGGTGGAAAGCAAACAAAATAGAAAGGCAAGAGGCACAGAGCTTTCTTTTCCAATTTCACAATCCATTTGCCCAATGTGCCTCGAGTTTTCTACCCATAACTTGGAGAAAGCAAAAATGCTACTTCTTACCTCTCTTACAAGTACACTGCAATGTCATTATTGTATACAAACACAAGTTTGATGACATGATACTCAAGGTTTTATGCTAACCACAGCAAACATGAACACTTTAAAATGTATAAACATAAGAAAACACATTTTAAGTACTAAGAGAAAATCTTGGTGATAAAGAAAAGGAAAAGAATATTTTTCCAAGGATACATGGGCTAGAAGATATGAAAATTAGGTAAGATTAGGTCAGTCAGCATTATAATTTTACATTACATATTTGAATCATTTTTGGAAGTTGCAGAATCAACGTTTTGAAGCCATGAAAATGTAAAAGTCCTCTAATTTGGATAATGTTTCTTTAACTAATCACACACACCCACTTCTTAAAATAATCGATTCTGAAGTGCCGTTAATACTGAACAAGTCTTCCGGGTAGTTGTCACCGTTCACGACTCCCCAGGACATTGACACTGCTTGCTGATAGCCCATAACCCTTAAGAATTCCTAGCGGACTACAGAATTGTAATTCAGAAGCCCCATCCCCCTTTATTCTGGAATGGGAGATTAAGTTCTTACAGACAGGAAGGCAAATGCAAACAAAGGTCATTAAAGTCCAAGGACCTCTAAATATGCAATAAAAAACCTAGTCAATACCAACATCGATGAGCAAAATAGCATATAACAGTAGGTCATCATTAGGTGGGTGATGCCTAATTCTGACTTAAGAGGCCTGAACATAATTTCCCCTGTGATTTTTCATAGAACATGATACAACTTCATTCCAACACTGGGAGAGACTTTATGATACGGCAGCAGAACAGGCCTACTTAAAAACTCCACCTCTCTCTAGGTATTCAATTAATGAACATCTTTTGAACGTTTGCTATTTGTTAGATCTATATCAAAGAACTCACAGTCCAGCAGGGGAGACAGGTAAATCAAGCAACAAAGTTTTAAGTTAAATTCTAGAATGAAGAAAAATACGCGATGCAATGTTAAGTAGGGCAGAAAGCTCTCACGGATGATGAGATGATTAACCACGCCTCAAATGGTAAGTATAAATTGTCTATGGCAAAAAGAAGGAGTGACTTCTGTCAGAGCAGCCTGGCTAAAAGCAGGGAAACATGATAAACGTGCTGAGTTTCAGAAGTTAGATGTAGTGCCGCATGGCTAGAGCACAGAGCATAGAGGCGAGGGGAAAGATGCCCAAAGAAGCAGTGAGCAGTAGAGGAAGATAAAGAGTCCATCACTTAGGACTTTCTAGTCCATGTTTAAGTTCAGTATTGGAAAGATGAATACAATTATTGGTCTATTGTAAAGATTTCATCCTACAGGCAATGGGAGTAGATGTTTACCATAATCAGTTTGGTGATATGTAGGTATACAGTGAAATAAAAGAAGGAATTCTAGAGGTATGACTATCAGTTAGAAGACAATTTTAAAAGTCCAAGTAAGATATGGAGTGGCCCTAAATGAAAGGAATGGGGATGGAAAAGAAAACAGAGGTAAGAGAAGTATAAAAAACAAGAGTTGATAGAATTTAGTGGCCAGGTAGCAATGGGAGGGTGAAGAGGAAAGCTTAAAACAGCTGTCTTTTTTTTTTCATTTTAAATTTGTTTGGCTAAATAGATAATGGTGCCTTAGCTGAATTAGGGACAGCATGAAGTGGAATGTCAGTGGTACTCTTAGAGTCCTGGCTTATCCCTCTTTTATAAAAGATTCATCGAATTTCACTTTGTATTGCAGTACGTATGTGTCATTTCACTGCCCCCTTCCCCAAAAGGGGACCCATCAAGCTCCTTGAGGGAAAAAGTTCTGTGTCACACATCACATTGTCCCTGCACATAGCTCCATATAGCATATTTGTATGGCATGATTATATAACATAACTGACCCATTGTAAACACTTAATAAAACATTTCTGAGTGACTGATTGAATATATGTACAACCCCAAACCTTAGATGTGACAAAACTACACATTTTATCCTGTGAATAAAATAGCCATCTCTTAAAATGCAAATAACTCACCTCAACTACTACCAATTTCAGACTCATAACATTCTCTGCAAATCTCAGTGTCCACTCTGGAAGGGACTTTTGGAAATATCTACTACAAATCCCCACTTTAAAGGTGAAATCTGTGACTCAGAGAAGTTACATGACCAGCCAAAAGTCACACAGAGTACAGCTGACGCTTGAACAACACGAGTTTGAACTGGCAGGTCCACTTATATGAGGAATTTTTTTCAATAGTAAAAACTACAGCACTACAGGAACCGCCGTTGGCTGAATCTGCCAATATGGAGGAACTGCAGATATGAAGGGCCAACTCGAAGTTACACACAAATTTTTGACTGCATGGAGGGTGCCCCCAGCCCCTGCATTGTTCAAGGGTTAACTGTATCTGGAGATGGGACAGAAATCAGAATACGTTAAGCTTTGAAATATTGGTCAACCAAAATAGTTGTAACAGATTTGAAGATAATACAAGACATCAGATTTAGCTAGAATGCATTAAGTTTTTAAAAGCGCTTCATATTGTGCACTAAAAAACACAAGGCAAACATCTTAAAGACATTTTCTTAAATAATTCTTCCCTCTGACAATGAAATGCAAGGACCACAGCTCAACTTTTAGTTCTGAATTAGTATAAGTAAGACAGATTCTTACCGTGATCTTCTGAAGAGACTGGTGACCTAAAATGAGATAATAAGCATGATAAATCCTTTGTATGTGACACTGATAATTATAGGTACAACAATGATCAAGAATAAGCTCATAGAAATGACACCCCCAAAATTCAGTTAAATAGAAATTCAGTATAGTAGTAGATGGTGTAATTGATGTGTTGGTTGTATGGTATATTCCAATTAATAACTCCCAAAGCTTACCTGGATTGGTTGAGTGGTAGATGTTATTAAAATAGTCTATAGTCTATTAGCATGGTGATGTAAGACTGAAACAAATGTAAACTGTCTGGATTTATCACACACAATAAAAGAACTCACAGAAATGTGGTGATGGATGAAATCCTGTGAGGTCACTAGTGCTGAAAGCCAGGCCTCCATAGAAAATACCAGGGATGTAAATAAGCACTAGATTAAGTGTCTGTACGTAAAAAAGAAATCTACTTGGACAATAAAAAATGAGACAGAAGAGAAATGGCATGTGCCCTTATCAATGTTGCTTTTCGCTTCCACTCACTGTGGAATTTAATGTTTCAGTGAGTATGATGTAGACCCTCTACGTGTTGGCCTTATGTCTCTAAACCTGTGAGAGTCAGGCAGGAGGGCAACCATTGGGATCTCATAGAACTTCTACAAAGTGATAACTTCTGCATACCATTTGAGGCTCAGGTCTAATTACAATATTAAGATACCAACGGATGATCATATCAACCCCTTGCACAATAATGACCTTCTTTTCTTTCTCGGCTATTAATTGAGTTACTTTGAGCAATACAGACACAACTTTGTTGACGAATTCCCCTCAAGTTTGAAAGATACAGTCTTGACTACTGACTCATGCTTTTCTTGGGAGAAAGAGAGATGCATAATACTGCATTCAGAGGTGTTAGAATTTTGAAGGGAAAGGCAAGAAACCAGGAGGGAGGGGTCCTCTCCTCTAAATGATGGGCCTGCTGGATGGAGTCCATAGCAGGGAGATGACCAAAGGCAAATGCATGAGTTTGGTAGTAAAGCTACCAAACTTTATATAACTGATATTTATATGTAGTCATAATATAACTAATATTTATGTGACATGATGACAAACGTTGGGGCAAGAATGATTCAGTGAGTGCATAGTGGTTGAAGGACAATTCTAGCTACTTTGGGATGCCTGATACCACTTTACTTCATCTACTGATCAGAAATATTTTTGTCCATTATGTGAACAAACAGTACAGTATAAAGACACAGGAATAATGGTGAGACAGCCTTGAACTTCCATTGGGTGGCAAAGTGAAATCATTTCAACCTTATAGGTCTCTTCAAGTAGACTTCTGTGTGTGAAAACTACAGAGTGTCCCCAGATCTGGTGGAGAGAAAACTGGCATCTGAGTGGTAGACACGGGAGCAGGGGGAGGGAACCTGACATCATAACTTAGGAGGGAACCTAAGTCATCACTGTGGTGTTGGCTGCTTGAGAAACGCTGCTGGGCCTCCTCAGGTGGAGCTGATCTATCCTCTCCCTGGAGTCCCCCTATTTCACACTTTCACACACCAGTCTTCCCACTAGGTTGTGAGCTTCTTGGAAACTAGGACCATGTCTTGTTTAGAACATAGTGGGTCCCTGATTAAAATGTATTAGATTGCATTAATTTCAGCACCACACACTAGAGTTCAGACTCAGACACACTCTGGAGCTCCTCAGAAATCACCATGTCACCATAAAACCACCTTTGAGTTTGCCAGCTCCTAGGACAGCTGTGAGGGAAGGGTCTAGGGAATGACCTGAAGCTCCAAATTAGTGACAGCGTGGGCACTCTCAGAGCCAAAAGACATCCTGTGCCCCCTGCAACAGAGATGACCACCATCAAACAAAGGGGAGGAGGGAGCTGAACAGAGGTGAAATGAGATTGACATGTACACACGCTACTACATTTAAAATGGAGAACCAACAAGGACCTACTGTAGAGCACAGGTAACTCAATATTCTGTACTAACCTAAATGGGAAAAGAATTTGAAAAGAACAGATACATGTATAGGTATAAATGAATCACTTTGCTGTACACCTGAAACTAATACAACATTGTTTATCAGCTCTACTCCAATATAAAATAAAAATTAAAAACAAATTAGAGAATTTTTTAAGTTGCAGAGGGCATGAAAAAAGAGTCAGCAACAAGGAAACATCTTCACTCCTGGTGTTTTCTGATGGGAAGGAAGCAAAGCGTGTCTTGGATGTTTTGCAATTAATTTCTCACAGAGCTATAGGAATAAAGGAAAATCCATGCCAATGGACCCCTAAATGTCTCAGGTGGAAGGCCAGTGAGGGTTTTTGCTGCCTTTCTGTAAAAGCAAAGCACTAATATTAAATCTGAAAAATTCCAGATGGCTCCTTGAGAGCCCCAAGGGGATGCCTTCTGCGGTATGTCCAGGCAGTGGGGAAGAACTATTGATTTCAGACTGTTTTCTAAGGATTAGTCATGTTGAGTTTCTGTGTTGAATGTCTCCCACACGCCTGGGTTTGTGGAATTTTAAGACATATGGAGTATTTCAATCCTCACTCAGTATTTCACCTTTCACTGGAGCGAGTCACTAAATTATTCCACTGAGACATGCACATCATCCATTATTGCTGGAAATGGGCATAAAAAGTTTTCTGGAACTTAGCTCAGGAGAGAAGAAATATCATGAAATCAGCAGTATAAGTTATTTTTACAACAGAGAGGTTGAATCCCTGGAAGAGATAATGTTCCTTAACCTGACAACAAAGGAAGGAAAGAAAGCTCACTGCTTATTCCTCCCACTGCACCTGAAAGACTTGTGGCTTTGTCCCAGCCTGTTCATTTCTCCTCCACATACACTTTATCTTGGAGAACCTATCTGCTCTCACAATGCAGACTATTACTTCACTAGCGCTCAAATAGCTCCAGGATTTAGAGTTTTCCTCCTCACTTCTTTCCTCATCCCTAGTCTTTTATTATGGGCTACAGGATATTTATACTTGATTTTGCTTTGTTTTATTGGTTTCGGTATTGTTTTACATTTTTATTTACATTCATTCAAATTCAGCAGAGACAACGAAAACAAAAACTCAAGACCCGCCTTTAAAAATCTCTCTCCTATTTAATTGACCCCGAATAATTATTATTCAGATTTGAATCTTTCCCTTTATGTTGGTTCAAACCTGAATAATAATTATTACTTGAGACCCTTTTAAGTACCAGGCACCGTACCAAGTGATGTGGATCAAAAAAGAAACAAGATATCAATTTCAAGGAACTCATAATCTAGTGAACGAGGAAAATATGTAAACAAGTGATTACATTATAATGAAAAAATGCAATAATCAAAACGTGTATGAGTAAAGGGGTAGCACAGAACAGAGGGAGACCAATTCTCTTCCAAAAAAAGTAAAAGGTGGCTTCATAAAGCAAGAACCATCTGAGCTGGGCTTTGAAGGATAAGTAGAAGCCTATTAAGTACGAAAAAAGAACTCCAGGTGGTGGCAACAGGCATATGAAATAGGGGTAGAGACAGGAAATTTCATAACACGTTATCAGATATACAAGCAACTCAGTGTTGCTCAAATATAAAGGAGTCATAAACATCAGGACTAAAGGCAGAGGAGGGAGGGGCATTTCATGTAGGAGCTGAGGGGCCAATTTGAAGTGCTTGTCATTTACCTTCTAAGCTACACAGAGCAAAGTTTTGAAGCAGAGAAGTCACACGTTCTCACCTGTGCTTTTGCTTGGGCAGCTGTAGCGAGCAGACTACAAAACAGCAAGAATAAAGGCAGAAGACAAGCTACAGACTAGTATCGCAAAACTGCCACGTTAGTATCTCCGCTCTTTTTCAATCCTTTTTGAAATCCATGGAAAATAACAAGGAGAATAAGAAACAGAAAAGGAAATATCATCTTTGGCTAAACTAGAAGATGTCCCTAAACTGAAATTATTATATATGAAGAAGAGCAGCTAAAGTATAGTAAAATTGGACCAAGTTTCAGGGAGACAGAGTGTTTCAATCTTAACTGAGGAGACATGAGCTACATCGCGGACCACAAAACCTATGACAGAAAGCCCTCCGCTCTGAGCCATTCAGGAGCAGAACCAAACCCTGGAGGAGAGAGCTGCTAAGAAAGAGTCTGAAGACAAAAGATTCAAAGTCAAGCTTCCGGAAACACACCAACCCACTATCCCTAATTATCCATCCAAACTAGCGGTTCCGAAAAGAACTCACCCAATACAAATATGGGTAATGAACAAAAAGGAACCATCATGACATTTACACAAAAATACCCAGAGAAGAGAGCAGGACAAGGATCTTCTGAAAAACAAAACTCAGGCTGAGAACATCCTAAAAAGATGATGGCACGAAGCAGTGGTGACGCAGTGGTTGGGAGTCCGCCTGCCGATGCAGGGGACACGGGTTCGTGCCCCGGTACGGGAAGATCCCACATGCCGCGGAGCGGCTGGGCCCGTGAGCCATGGCCGCTGAGTCTGTGCGTCCGGAGCCTGTGGTCCGCAACGGGAGAGGCCACGACAGTGAGAGGCCCGCGTACCGCAAAAAAAAAAAAAAAGTTAACAAATCTCCATGAAATGGATAAATGGAATAAGGAAAGGAAGGGAGGAAAGAAGAAAACAAGGGAAGGGAACAGAGTCTCTGTGAACAGAAACTTAAAGAAGAAACAAAATGGTCAAAAAAATAGCTAAAAGACGACAGCGGAGGCAAACAGCAAAGGTTTGCCCGGATCTCTGAACTATTAAGTTATAGAAAAAACCCACGGGCTTTCCCACAGTATCACCACTGCAGTGGGAGAAAAGGGATTAAGGGGAAGTGAATAACAATTAAAACTATATTAAGTAAGGATCCATTCATTTATTCATCCCTTCAAATATCTGCTTTGTGGAAGTGTTTTGCTTTTTAACCACTTTGATTTACTTTTCTATCATTTTAATTGGAACACTTGCTAGTGAAAGTCCCCTTCCCAATGTTAACCCTGCTTAATTGAATATCCATACTTTTCTTTCCTTTTAAATGAAGGCAAGACTTCTCCAGCTAGGGTACACATGGGAACTTGAAAATAAGGGAAGCCTCAGGAAAATAAGACACCATTTTTAGATGGGGAATTATAAAATTTAACTGGTAAAATATTATTTTTATGCTGAAACAGGCACAGCCATATTATGGATCCCAAAGCAAAAGTTGCTTGAATTCTTAAAGCAATAAAGTTAAAAAAAAAAAACAAATTTGTGTTTGAGACAGTCAGCTTCAGGAATGTCTCCAAGGTCCCCAAGGGGATGAGTTCGTTCTCCTCTGTTCCCATGGAAAAGACAGAAAATATGAAATTATCCACTTAAATACAGCTATAACATCCTGGAATGAATTATTTTATAAGATTAAGGTACGCAGATATCAAGAATCTGAGGGAATGAGACGCAGAGTACACATCAGCTGCGGCTACTGTATTGGACAGCACTGCTTCTAGACCTTGTCATCACTAAGACACAAGGAACGTCTAAGAAACACAAAAACGGTTGTGTAGATTGCCTTCCATCAGCATGTTTCCCTTCAAAGCCTCTAATCTTTCCAGTAGATCAATCACAAGGCTGAAGGACACTGAAAACTGTGCCCAGTGTTCTACCAGCAATGTCGTAACAATAAGAGCACAAGAGTGTCCTAGTTAGGAGAGTGAAAGTCTTTAAGAAATACTGCACTACTTGCGATGTTTTACTGTTTTCAATCAATAAACCTAGAACGGAGATGATGGGCATCATGACTAGTTCAGCCTTTATGAGGTGGTGAAATGCTTTGCAATACATTTTAGATATGGGCATTTTCTTGGCAGCCTCCATGAAATCTCCAAGCTCTTCCTAACACAATACCTCCTTTAAAAAAAAATAATTTTTATTGGAGTATAGTTGCCTTACAATGTTGTGTTAGTTTCTGCTGTACAGCAAAGTGAATCAGCTATACGTATACGTATATCCCCTCTTTTTTGGATTTCCTTCACATTGAGGTCACCACAGAGCACTGAGTAAAGTTCCCTGAGCTCTACAGTAGGTTCTCATTTGTTATCTATTTTATACATAGGACCAATAGTGTATATATGTCAATCCCCATCTCCGAATTCATCCCACCCACCCCCTTTCCCCCCACCTTGGTGTCCATATATTTGTTCTCTACCTCTGTGTCTCTATTTCTGCTTTGCAAATAAGATCGCCTATACCATTTTTCTAGATTCCACATACATGCATTAATATACGATATTTGTTTTTCTCCTTCTGACTTACTTCACTCTGTATGACAGTCTCTAGGTCCACCCACATCTCGCTTTTTTTATTTTTTATACTGTCCTGACTCTACTTTTTTTAAGCCTCTATAAAATATTTTGCTTTTATTTTTTTCATCTCATGGCTTTAATTCAATAGCATCCATGGCTTTCCCACTTGGCCCTTCCTTGGACTATCTGTATAATTCCCTCCCTTGGACAGAGAGAGGTCAATAGACTATCCATTTTACATATTCTTTCCTAAAAATAGATTAGATGAATACTGGGGACCCACCTATATGGGTCTGTTACTTTTTGGAGAGAATCACCCACAAATGAGTGTTAATCTCCTTCCCCAGTGTCTCCAACACATATACCCTCCACTGAGATTTTCTAAACCACCTCCTGGTGGGGAGTTGGCAACCAAAGGGGCCACCACATAGAAGTGAGCTTGGAATAAAAATACAGGACAGGTGTAAGAGGCACCTGAATAGGCACAAAAGCAGAGATGCATATTCTGAAAATACTTAGCCACGGATTATTTCTATAAGACTGTGGATGGGGGAGGGAGCTCGGAGATATTCATACCAACACACAGGCCTGGTTGGAGGAACCAAGGCCCCTCATTTCCTGGTTACCATCATGCAATTAAAAGAGAAAACACAGGAGGAATGGCAGGGTGGTCTAGAAGCTGTGCTACCTCTAGACTCCACCTGGCACACTGCAAATAAACCATCCTTGGCTGCAAAGTCCTCGTGAACAAGGCTGTCCATGACCACACACTGAAAGCAACTCTCTCTACATATATTTCACCAATTTGTCTTGTCATGCCTAACATTCCTCTTTACCCTCTGTTTTTGTTTTTTTTTTTTTTTTTTTGTGGTATGCAGGCCTCTCACTGTTGTGGCCTCTCCCGTTGCAGAGCACAGGCTCCAGACGCGCAGGCTCAGCGGCCATGGCTTACGGGCCCAGCCGCTCCGCGGCATGTGGGATCCTCTCGGACCGGGGCACGAACCCGTGTCCCCTGCATCGGCAGGCGGACTCTCAACCACTGCGCCACCAGGGAAGCCCTCTCCTCTAGTTTTGCAGATGAGGACCACATCCAAAACACTACTTTCTATAAGCACAGGGTGGATCATACAACCTACTCAGGAAGAGAAAGAGAAGCATCTGGTTTCTAGCTTTATATCAACTCTGAATGTTGTTTCCCTCTCTCCTCTGTCACTCTACTTTCACTTCTTCTTCCCTCTCCTGACCACAGCCCTGAAAGTTCCCTGGGCTCATCTCATCCACCTTTCTTATACTTTGGTGAAAGCCAGCATCTCTGTACACACAGCCTCCCATCATGTGCTGATGCACCTGCTCCTACTGAAGAAAATCAAGGACATTCAGGCCTGGGCAGAGTTCCCCAGGTTGGACTCTGTTTCCTGCCTGGACCATTATTTCTAGTTGTCTGTTAACAAACTCTTGAGTAATATCTCAAGTGGAAACTGATTTCCCAGCTGGACATCCCTTCCAGGCACATTTCAAGGGTCCACACACCACTGCTGAAAAAACACCATCTTTGTTTTGCATCTGTTTTACCTTGCACTGATGAAGCTACAGAAATTCAATTTATTTCCTGAAACTGTTGACGGACAAAGAACTTTCATTTAAGTCAAGCCAGCCAGGGGATGATTTAACATGGTCTCAAAGCATGGCTGTAGGTAATCACCTCTGGGCAACAGGCTTCTCCCTTGAGCTTCCCTCAAGGATATGCATTGCCTAAGGACTGCTATGCCCAACCTATGACATCATTTTGAGGGCTTGAGAGAGCAACAGCGAGATCACAGATCTAGCTGACATCTTCACCACCATCACTCCAGGCCCTAAGCATCTCTAACTGGATAAAATAGAACCAGAAATCCCTTAGCACTGAGAACCTCCATCAACTATACAATCCTCTCTGTTTGCTTTTCCTCCCTCTATTATGAATATTGCTATTAAGACGATGAACAAAGCACATACAGTAAGGGAGCAGGCGAGAATGAGAGCAAAAGAGATGAAAGGTACAGGAACCACACAAAGTGGCATTGAAATGAGAGAAAGACAAACACATTCTCTATTCAAGTGGTCACAGACCCATTCAGGGATTGCCAAACAGCCTCAAAGGTAACATTCACCACCAACAGAAGGGAGGGTTGTGGAAAGAGAGAGATGGGCATTTGTGTGGAGGTAGGGAAATAAGTTCCAGAACTCAAATAATAGAGGCTGCTTGGGGAGTTCTTCATTTGATGTAAATTTCCTCTAATTCTGTTCATATTCATAATGTCCTATTAAGACTCTCCTATCCAAATATACACTCGATGATCCCAACGTGAGCTGTACTTGAAATATCCTTTTTAATAAGTTCCTGTGTTTAGTTATATTTGGTGTTTTGCAGACAGCACTTTTACCACTAGCCTGTATGATTCAGTTTCTTCTATACACCCTTCTTAATCAGTCTGCAGAGTGAGGAAGAAACTCCTAACGCCCTTTGAGCTTGAAATTTTACTGCCACCTACTATTCATCCCTAAGAACTGCAACCAAATGAGGGGAAGGAGTTTCTTTGAAATGCATGGTTAGAGGAGAAACGGACAAAAGTGGGCGTCGGCTACAAGAAGAAAGAGATTTTTAAAAAAGAGAGATGACCTGGAAGAACCTAATACAGACCAAGTTCATTAAACATGAAAAACTGACCATCACACTTTTTAGTATGTAAAATATGAACACTCCTGGGAAATATTTTAACCTTTTGAAGATGTAAAAGCAACAAAAAAATTGTGCATCAGACATTGTACAATCATGCAGAAAAGAAACAGATGTGATAGTTCATATTACAAATCGGTCTTTGCAATATAGTTGCCTGCCTAATTTCTAAAAAGGGATTAAAGGAATAGAAAAGGAATGTTATTCTAAAATCTGATCAAGGAAGATATACCTGCAGAGACCTGGTGGGGAGTATAATATCTTTTAGAAAGAGCTGCCGGCTTTAGGCTAATGACTCTGGGAGACCTGGCCAACAACTGCTGTTGAGACGCAATCCATCTGGAGTTTTGTAAGTGTGGACTTTTTTTTTTTTTTAAGCATAAATTGAAACAGGAAGCTCTAAATTGTGAGGGCAAGTCACATGAGTGCTATGTTCAGTATTAACACAAGAAACTTATACAAAAGGCCATCTCACGTATCACATGATTCAGGATAGGCAATATCTACCTTGTGGAACCAAGGCAACTGAGCAAGGGCTTACCCCCAGCTAATTATTTTTATGAAATGCAATACGGATTTTTGAATCCAGCATTGGAAAATGGAAGAAAAAACAGGCTGATGTGGGAGCTGCTTTGGCCCTTCTCCTGAAGATAACTATAATACAGTCCAGAAGTTTTCCTATCAAAATCTCCTCCTACCTAACCCACTTCTCAGAAGAGGGAATTCATGTTCAAAACACTGGCATGGGAAACAAAATCTAAAAAAAAGTCTCTCTCTGCCCAACTCTTGTGTGTCCAAGGAAGGTGCAGTTTCTAAGTGATATATTATAAACAACCCAAAACAGGAAAGGAGCTCTAAGAGAAAACGATAAATTGATGCAAATAAGTCATGGTACAAGAAGTGAAAACGGGCTCCACAGACTCTTTGAGAGCAACTCAGTTAATCCAATGTTTGAATATTAAGCACTCCTACATGCTTAGCTATAACATGTGGCGGATACTGAACTTAGAACATTCCCACTTAGAAATCTCCCACTTTCAAGGAGATTCCAAGGGGGCTATCGGGTGAGGCTACCATTAAAGAGCGCACTGGAGGAAGTCGTAAAGTAATGTCTGTTGTTGTAGTTGCTCTTATGCTTGGTGATCAGCTCAAGAGCTAGAAAAGTTCGGAAAAGGGCAAACGTGGTCCCCATTTCCCTGAATTCCAAGTAAGTAGCTTCTCTACATTGTAGAGCTATTCCTTACCCTGGTCTCTTCGGGGTTGTGGGTTCAGAGGTCCCCAGAGGTTTCAGAGAGAAGTTCCACTCTGTACAACCTCCCATTTCCAAGAGTGATAAACGCACCCCCTTCACATCCCTGACCCCACACCTGAGCACACCAGGCGATAACTGGTCAGTATCTCTCCAACCTGAGACTCACAGGCAAATACTTTTGGAAGGATTTCAAAATTATCCTTCACCCTTTAAATCAGTTTAATGATTCACACTGAGACCGACACACTGAGAAAACAAGAGGTTTGGTGGGAGTTTGAGAAAAAAGCAAAAGGATGGACGGGTTATTTTGGAGGTGAGTGGTTAGAGAGGCTGTCAGGAGACAGCTGACACCTTGAAACAGACCTCCGAACACTGAATGCACTGGGCTCTGAGGAAGTGGGGTGAATGGGACGAGGAACAGAGGGCCAGGACACAGAGGCTCACTTGCTCTCCCCAGCGCTGTCTCACTGGTGTTCCCTGAAGGCCTGGTCCCCTCTGCAGAGGTAGGGAGGTGGGAAAGAGGGAGCCAGGAGTGAGCTGATTTCTCAGTGACCTTACGAGGAGATGAGGGCAGCCTCTGAGGGGTTAGTCCCAGGACCAGTGTTGGAGAGAGGACTGACATGCAGAAATACTTCATGTCACAGGCAGATGCACCAAAGTCATATTTAGGAGAAACTACAGCCTCTTCTCTGATTGTTAAAGCGAGAATCCTGACGGGCACCCTTATAAAGTGGCAATCTGTGGGAAAGAGAAGTTGCCTCCCACCTTCCCTTCCATTGCCAAAACCTGCCATGGAAGCCCAGTGATGGGGCATGTGTCGAGGACCATGGTCCACAGGTGGGATCCTCTAGAAGTGACATGACAGGACACTTAGCTTTGCACATTTGCCCCCTTTTGGAAAGGAAGGGAAATCATGGTTGGAGCCCTCAGGAGCTGTGGGCGCTTTCCTGATGGCAGGGACATTGCAAGCATTCCCAGGGGATGGTTCTTGTCACCCTTGACTAAATTTTAATCCTGTTGTTTAACTGGGCCCTCAAGGAGAGACGTGGCATCGTTTTGTAGAACTAACATTCCCTGCATCTATGCCAACTTTTTCTAGCTTGAATCCCATCCAACATACCCTACATCCCTATTTTCCAAACTGATGAGATTTCAATGTCAAGTCCTCAAGGAAGATCCAGCCACTGTTTCAAGGAAGAGGGGACTGACGGCACAGAAATGGATTGTACTGTGACCCTGCGCCAGCACAGGGCTGCTCCCAGGGGACACGACAGAGGAATACGAGGGGCTCTCCTGTGTGTCCAAGCCTCCACTTGTAGCGCAGCCACCGAAAACAAAACAAAACAATTCCCGTTCCTATATTGGCATAACAATATTCACTCTAACTTCCCCAGTGCAGAGGGAGATGGAGTTATTTTCCCCATTTTAGAATGGGGCTTAAGTGATTTTGTTACGAAAGACTCTTGTTACTTCTGACCTGCTTTCCTTAATGCCCTAAGGCAGAGCGTGTTCTTGGAAGGAAATAGAAATCTCTTCTGTTTTGTTTTTAAAGAAGACTCAATAATTTCCTAAGAGGCCCTTTCCACTGCTCTCTACCTATTAGGAAACTCAAGAAAAGTGCTTTTCTACACAAATTGTCCCCATACTTCCTAATGCTCTGGCTTTGCCTTGTCTCCTTTAGTTGGAAATCTGAGAATTCTGTTCCACCCACAAAATTTTGATGGTTTATGGTTCCCCACATACCAAGTTTCTTCCCCTCTATCCAAAGAACATCCAAAACCTCTTCAAGAACTAAACTTCACTAACACAACCAAAATAATCCAGAGATACATGGGAGACACGCTAACATCTCACTGCATAGGCTTCTAGAAACAATTTTTCCTCCCCCCTCCCCTCCCCCCACCACTGTGCTCATCAACAGGGCACCTACAACCGCTAATACCCACCAGAGTTACCTGCTCGCTTGTAAAATAGCAAGGGTTCCCTGAGTCAGGGATTCAGTGCATCTTTATTATTTTAATATATTAATTCCCTGGATCAAACTGAAGAGCAATTACAGAAAGAACAGAGCAAAATTTCTCATTAATTATTTTGCCCACGTAAAGGGACATAGTATCATTATGTGCTTGGCTAGACAGGACAATGACTGGGGGTGAGTTACGGAAAAAAGAAGAAAGGAAGATACATGTCAGCTAAATGGCATTTTTCCAGCTTGAGCGATTAGCCAGGGAGAGCAAGATTTAGACTAGTCATGCAAGGGACCGTCTCTATCCTGAGAGCGCTGATTTCATCTCTAAGATATATTCCAGCAAAACCTGTTTCCACTAAGAGGATTAATTTTCTCCGTCTTATCTGATTGTGATGCTTGAAGGATATTTCCACAACCAAAATCACGGCCCAATAGTCTGTCTTCCTGTTGACAACCTGGAGCTTCGACAACAAGCGCAATTAACCATTTTTTTTTAGAGTCAGGCCATCACCTAACGTTCCAAGAAGAAACTGGGCAAAGTAAACAGCTGGAGACAAGAGAGGCATGAAGCTATTACTCCTATGTTCAGTCCAGAACTTCTGAGTTTTGGGAAGAGGTGAATTTCAGGGCTATCTTCTCGATAGGATGGTTCAGAATTATAGATTACACTAAAAAAGGTCAATGTTTCAGTTTAAAGTATTGTTAGGTGTTTTGAATATCCCTAAGTAACTTGCCAGGTTGTACAAACATCCTTAAATACACATTAGGTAGAGTGATGTGCAACTGTCATGGAGTACTGAATTATTTGAGAGGTATTTCTGGTGATATAACGATGAAAAGCAGATACCTGTTTATGGGCAAAAGTTGAAGAAAATAAGCATAGAGCCCTTAAAAAGCCTCTTTTTTTCTTAGTGGCTTGTGTTTTCATTAATTCTTTAAATATTCATCCTTTTCATATAAAAATAAAAAAGTAAAATCTGGAGAAAGCAGCAAATTCTCTTTCCTCTTGTTTCCAGAACACTCTACGCATACATCCATTATAGCACTTATCAGAGGGAACTATAATAATTGGTTTATTATTTCCCCTCTGAATATAAGTTCTTGAAAGACAATAATTTCTCATTTAGTTTTACATCGTCAATGCCTAGGTATATGGATTGCTTCTACCTTGAAGGTGCGGAATACATATTTTCTCAATAAATTAATGACTAACTGAATGGCTCAACCCATTTCTTAGATTCTAGTGAAGTCATCAATCAGACCAGATACATTATAGTTCAATTTTTTATAACTCTGTCTCTTGTTAGAGAGAGAAATGCTCCACTGATCATAAAAATCCATCAACCCTGCTTAAGCTAAGCAGGTAACAGATACCTGAGTACACAGATGTCTGGACTGAATGTCTGCCTTTGGTGGTTCCCTACACTGTCTCCCCAGTGTCTTAATCCAGTGGCAAGATCTTTTATTTTTACCTGTGTGACTTCACCTTAGGTCTTCTAGGCTCAGGACTTGGAGATACTAAGAACATGTGCATTTTTTCCTTTTCTTTTTCTTTTGGGGGTTTTGCACAAACCACAGAACATAAGAACTAGAAAAGATTATTTTTATTCATAAACTAAACAATGCCTTGCAGTCCCTTTACCTGTTTTCCCTTAACCCAGAGGTTCAGAGGTAAGTTCAGAGGTAGGTCTGTCCTTTCCTCAAAGAGGACTTGGAAAGAATATACTAGAGTTTTCACTCAGTGCCTTTTTTTTTTTTTATCTCATAGATCATAAAGTTGGGAAAAGTCTTCCTTTGGAATCAGATTCTGTCTGCTAAAATTTTAGTTAATTACTTCCTTATGAATCTCTTGCCCAAATGAAATATAGTCGTTATGAATTGTGGTGCTTCAATTAATGATGAGAGCGAAGGTGTTTCCAGAAACATGTTATTTTAGTAGCACTTTCGTAGACACTGAAAACTTTTTTTTTAACTTAAAGACAAAGTCCTTATGGTCCTAGCAGTAACAGTGTGAGTCAACTACTTCTCTCCAATTTATTTCAAAATTCTTTCTTAAAGATTGTTTCTGGGGCTTCCCTGGTGGTGCAGTGGTTAAGAATCCACCTGCCAATGCAGGGGACATGGGTTCAAGCCCTGGTCCGGGAAGATCCCACACGCCGCGGAGCATCTAAGCCTGTGTGCCACAACTACTGAGCCTGCGCTCTAGAGCCCCCGAGCCACAACTACTGAGCTTGCATGCCACAACTACTGAAGCCTGTGCGCCTAGAGCCCGTGCTCTGCGACAAGAGAAGCCACTGCAATGAGGAGCCCCTGCACTACAATGAAGAGTAGCCCCCGCTCACTGCAACTAGGGAAAGCCCGAGCGCAGCAACAAAGATCCAATGCAGTCAAAACTAAATAAATTTATTTTGTAAAAATATTGTTTTTATTGTGTTCATAGGATTTGAAGATCCTATATGTGTTGTATAGCCTTCTTTGGAATTTAGTCTCCCCTAGAGGACCTGTGTTTAAGTAGACAGTACACACATACACACACAGACATAGAATAGCTACATATATTAGAATCAGGCCATCACCTAAAGTTCCAAAAAAGAAACTGGGTAAAGGAAATAGCTGAAGACAAGAGAAAAATGAAGCTATTACAGATACATACATAATATATATATATTATACATATGTATGTATGTATCCATGAGTTCCGAATCCTGAGTCAACCAATCGCGGATCGTGTACCAAGTTTATGATCCACAGTTGGCCGAATCTGCAGATATGGATCTGCAAATACAGAGCTTTGACTGTGGGACTTGAGCATCCATTGATTTTGGTCCTGGAACCGATTCCCCACAGATACCAAGGTACGACTCTATAAATCTTTCTTTAAAAATTGTAATGTATCTAAATGGCATTTTAATATAAATGTAACCAGTGCCAGTAATAACAGAAATCTACTTCATTCTGTTTGTTCATTCTGTCTGCTCTCCCTGAAGTAGGAGGGAGGCTGATGAATCTTAGAAGCTAAAGTTAAAACTATGAGAAAACCCTGAGGAGCCGTGCTCCCCTCTCCGGGGGACTGGGGGTGGGGTAGGTTGGGTCAGTTAGAGTTTAGAGGGGAAAGGTGTCTTGAGCAGATGCTGACTGGGTGCCATGGAGGAAGAATGAGCTGCAAAAGCACTGGCGTTGCATTCCTTTCTATCTCCTGTATTTTAAAATTAACCTTCTCAGAATTTTGTCTCTTATTTACCTTTCGAAAGAACCAGTTTTTAAAAATTTTATTCTTGGTTAATCATTTATTTTGTCTGTTTTATTCCCCTTGTCATTGATTTCTATCTTTATTATTTCTCTTCACTCCTGTTTCTTTGTTCTCTACTCTGAGTCTTTATCCAGTTTATCAAATTGAATGCTTTATTTGTATGGAATCATTTTTCTCTTAATAAATGATTTAGAGTCATAAATCATTCTGTGAATACCACTTCTGTTATTTCCTGCAAATTCTGATAAACAGTATTTTCAGTTCTAAGAATTTAAAATTTCCCTTTGATTTTTTTATAGAATTATTTAGCCTGGTGAACAAGATGTTAAAATTGAACTTTTACTATCTCCAAGTTGACTGGGGCTTTAAGGCTGAAAGCAATAGATGCTATAGTTGTACCTAGAATATTACAATACTTCTTCAGGTCCCTTCACATACTGATTCTTAAATATCCCTAATGGGAAAGTAAATTGTGCAACATGGACCAAAGTTGAAACTGTATAGGGACTTCCCTGGTGGTCTGGTGGTAAAGAATCCACCTTCTTGGGACTTCCCGTTGGCAGTGGTTAAGAATCTACCTGCCAATGCAGGGGACACGGGTTCGAGCCCTGGTCCAGGAAGATCCTACATGCCCCAGAGCAACTAAGCCCGTGAGCCACAACTACTGAGCCTGCGCTCTAGAGCTCACGAGACACAACTACTGAAACTTTGCACCACAACTACTGAAGCCCGCGTGCCTAGAGCCCATGCTCCACAACAAGGGAAGCCACCACAATGAGAAGCCTGCACACCGAAACGAAGAGTAGCCCCTGCTCGCCACAATTAGAGAAAGCCCGCGCACAGCAACGAAGACCCAACGCAGCCAAACATAAATAAATAAATACATCTATTAAAAAAAAAAAAAAGATTCCACCTTCCAATGCAGAGGACATGGGTTGGATCCCTGGTTGGGGAACTAAGATCCCACATGCCGCAGGGCAATGAGCCTGCACCACAACCACTGAGCTTGCATGCGTCAACTAGAGCCCACGTGCCACAAAACTACAAGGCACATGTGCTCTGAAACCCGCGCACCACAACTACAGAGAGAGAAAACCCACATGCCACAACTAGAGAGAAGCCTGCATGCCACAACTACAGGGCCCACGTGCCCTGGAGCCCGCGACGCCACAACTAGAGAGAAGTCCATGCACCTCAACAAAGAACCGGGGCACAGCAACAAAAATAGATCCCACATGCCTCAACGAAGATCCTGCAGCCGCAACTAAGACCCAACGCAGCCAAAAATAAATAAATAAATAAAAAATTTTTTAAAATGTTGAAACTGTATATACACCCTATGACACAGGTGGACACACGCAAAATGTTCACTGTATTTTTAAATAATAAAATATTAGAAATCAATATCTAAATGGAGGAATAAGTCATGGCATATTTGTATAACACAATATTCTATACCAAATTAAATGATTTAAAATCTACACACATCCACGTAACCAAGGAGGACTCTATGAGGCCGTCCCAGGACAGACCCCTCCCCCATATCTTCTGCTGTAGCTCCTCTCTGAAGTACCTAGATAATAGTATCTGATGCATATTTCCAGACTTTTTCAGATGTTAAAACCACCACCAAATGGAATAAATTAACTACTTGGTGATCATGAGCAAGGAGCCCCACAGACTTTCCGGTGCCTAAGAATTGATCACCATCAACGAATCAGAGAACTGTGCACAAGCTGGTCACATCCCCTGAGACCCCCTCTCCCCTACCTTGCCTTTAAAAATGCTTTGCTGAAACCCTTCGGGGAGTTTGGGTCTTTTGGGCATAAGCCACCAATTCTCCTTGCTTGGCCCTGCAATAAACTTTTCTCTGCTCCAAACTCTGACGTTTCAGTTGTTTGGCCTTACTGTGCATTGGGCACACAAACTTGCATTCCGTAACATCGACGTGAATGAATTTTAAACATTTGATGTTGCATGAAGTGGCAAATTCTAAAAGCGTATGCACTGTTCAATACAGGTGATGAAAAGTAAAAAGATAACACAAAACAAAAACCCCATAAAACTATATTTTTATGCTACTGTATGTTGCTATGGATAGAAAGATTTAATGCAAGTAATGACATAAAACAATAACATGATATTTCAGTGTTGTTGGCACATTAGTATTTACTTGTGGGTAAATTTGCAGCTGTACATATTTAATGTGCATATGTAGTCTTCCTACACTGTAGAATTTTTCACCTTACAAATGCTTATAAAGAGAGATACCAAAGTAAACCTTTCTTGGGCCCTGGGACTCTGGGCACCCTGCCTTTGCACTGGCCCTTCAGGAAAACAGTGCAGTATGGCAGAGTCAGAAGTCAAGCAGACCTCACTCAAACCACAGTTATCCTGGGTGACCTAAGATGAATATTTTAAACTCTATGAGCTTCAGTTCATTCATCTGTTAAGCAATGTGAGATTTAAAAGTTGTTGAAAGATTTAAGGGTAATTTAACCACAGTGCAAAGCACGTAGCAGGTATCAATACTAGCTATTACTGACCTTATTATACATTACATATCTGTATAAAATATATATTATTACATAATTCCATTGTTCTATGACTGCAATTATACGTATGTGTATCAAAGATGCTCTCTGAAGTATTAAACAAAGAGAAGTTCTTCCTAAAGGAATTAATGAACACACATACACAAAAATTTTCAGAATTAATAGACAAACTGGGTAAGGTAAAGTATGTAAATGATTTAAAGCAACCATTTTATTTTGTTCGTACATTCTGTGAGTCAAAGGTTCCAACAGAGCCCAGTGGGGACAACTTGTCTCTGTTACACAATATCTGGAGATTCAGCTGGAAAGACTCAAAGCTAGAAGTGAACGTTTGTTTTCTAAGTTACTTGACAGAAAAATGTTTTCAAAAGGAGTCAGCTGCTCTAGTGCATTTGAGGCATAAGGTAGTATAAATATCCAGGAAAACTAGTGGCTGCCAGTGGAAGCTCAATGAAATATGAAGAGAAATTCCTAAAAGGATAATATAACCCGAATAAAAAATGAGAGTTGATTTTGAGAAAGGGTTTTAAGAACTTGACTATTATATAAAATGGTACATTTATCTGTGATTCTTGGAAAGAATAGTTACTGTCTTAAAAACAATCTCACGTATCATGATATATATGTTAACATACTATACACAGAAAAATCAGGGCATAGGAAACTAGATTGAGCTCACGTGCCCGAGCTTTTGTTTCCACTTTTGGAAATAGCCTGTATATAAGAATAACTGAATCACTCCTCTGGTTTGTCTAGTCTTAATTTCTATTTCTATGGCTAATTAAAACCCTAATTTTCAAATAAACCTGCCCAAAGCTAGATGGTCACTTTTTTAGCTGTCAGTGGGTGGCTGACTCAGCCTGGTTCACCAGCCTCAATTCCATATACAAAAGAAATGAAAAAAATGCCCTGAATTGTAAGCAACCAAATTGCCATCGGAAACTAACGACGCGGTTTAATTAAAAAGGAAAATCCATAGTAATTCATTTTCTCCTTCCCACTCTTCACACACAGAATAAGAGGTAGTACAGAGAAGCAATTAAAACGAAATCATCTTTTGCCCTTGGGGTGTCTGAGTAGAACCATTACCACCAAAATAATTAGCTTCCGATTTCTCTTTTTCCTCCCCTTTGTCACACCGAAATTGCTTCCGGTCTTAGAAACAATGCATTGCCCTGCCTCTTCTGTTAACCCTAGGCTTCTAAGAATCTCAATCATCTTGTTATTTTGTAAAGATGGTAAGACTGCATAGTTACAAGGCCACTGTCCCTATTCGATTAGGACCTTGAATCGGACTGGGAACCAGCCTGATCTCACGAATTACAACGAACTTATACAACCTCTGAGATGGGGTGACTGGACTGGAGTCAAACAGTGGGTGCACATGACTGTATCCATGACCGCAGGGTGCACCTTGAAGCTGCTTCTGCAAGGAGGGGTGACAGGAGGGAGGATTCTCGGGACACGAGTGTACCAACACTGTTGCAAAACTCAGTACCCATCCCTCAGATGAAAGCACACCCACTCTCCTGACCTTTGAACAAATGCTGCATCATTTACCCAGAGAGACTACAAGCACTGCACCGCAGCCATCAGAACCACCTGGCAATACTACACATCACAGCCAGAGGCTCAGAACCGGAGACTCATGAAACTGACCTGTCACAGCACATCACAATTTTCACACAAATGAAACACTCTGCATCACTTCCAAACTACTCATGTCACTCTCATGCATGTCCTCACAGTATGGCAAACACAGGGGCATCTGGGAAACACTGGGTTTCAGTAAAGCAAACCCTGGTGAGGTTCAAAGTAGTTGTAGGTCCATATGCGAGGTCTCACTGAGGCTCGGGAACAAGAGAAATGGAAGGCGAGGCTCCACTGGGAGCTTCGGGGTGAGGAAAAGGGAGCAAGGTGAACAGGGTGACACAATCAGGAGACAGCTGGAGCACCGCTGAGAAGAGAATCCTTCCCATTGGCTAGTACCCCACAGAATCCTCTCCCAGCAACCCCAGTGGTACACAGGACAAGAGACAGAAAGAGCTCTTACTGTAGCACTCGGGAGTGGCTGAAATCTTTCAGATCTGAGTCTTCTTCGTAATACGGAGTTATCATTCCCAGCCCACTGTCACTCAGCATGCGTTTCCGGAGGGCAGGATTCCACCAGTCTGTCATTCTGGGAGGGAGGAGAAGGGCAGCAGACATTCAAGGTCAGCCACAGGACTTAGTCTGCTCTTTCTCAGGATGATTCTTGTCTCCAAACGTGAGGACGGAAATTAATCTTTGTTGGGTAGTTACGAGGTGTTTCACCCTTATTAGTCCGTTTAATTTTCTCAACCATCAGGAACTCTTTGTATGCTGCTGCCCTCTTTATAGATGAGAAAACTGAATTTCAAGATTAAGTAATTTTAGGGCTTCCCTGGTGGCGCAGTGGTTGAGAGTCCGCCTGCTGATGCAGGGGACATGGGTTCGTGCCCCGGTCCGGGAAGATCCCACGTGCTGCGGAGCGGCCATGGCCGCTGGCAACGGGAGAGGCCACAAGAGTGAGAGGCCCGCGTACCGCAAAAAAAAAAAAAAAAAAAAAAAAAAAGATTAAGTAATTTTAAATATGACATAGATAAGAAGCAATGGCGCCTGATGTAGAAAAGAACAAAGCCTAGATTTGCTCTTTCACAGCTTCCCAGCTCTCAGTTTATTTCCAGAGGGGACAATGGAAAAGAAATGAGAAAGGAACTGATTCAAGTTCTCGTGGTTTTGCAGGCTACTTTATCTCTGGAGCTAGAGCTGATAGAGAATGACTGAGAGGGCAGAACCCAGGACGAGCTTGGCAAAATGGGCTCACCCTTCACCAGATCCAACACTACGGCCCCAATCAGGTGGGGTGGGAGGACACCTAGACTCCAGCACCTACCGCTTCTGCGGCGGGACACAGCATCACACTTGCCTTCCCCACAACTGACAGTCCTGACTTATCGTATGTGGCTTTCCCACTACCTTCGGGACCCCCGGGGTTTTTTATCAGGCCATCCTTCGTGCCTGTCGGCTTTCCCTTCATGCCAGGACAGCTCCGGTATCAGTCGTTCCGGCTCCTAAACACAGCTGGAAATCTGTTCCAGCCGCCACTTCTGTTTTCTCTTGGCCCCGCACAGACTAGGGACGAACCACTGCTATCAGCTGGCCTGGCAGAGTGGGATGCTCAGAAATAGCAGCCGTGGTCGAATTAGTGAACAGGCATGAGGCTTACCTCAAGCGAATATGTCTGCTAATAGTGTGTAAGTATGTGCACACTTGCATATGCCCTTTGAGTGCACGTGTGTGTGCTCTCCGGGGAAATCCTTATTTTCACTCTTTAGCGTCTGTGTACCAGTAAACTACAAAAGTTCATTAAACTTCACAAGGGCAAAGGTTTCTGTGTTTTTACTTTTGCACTGTTGTTTCCCAAGTGCTTACAGTAGTACCTGGCACATAAAAAAGCTCTCTAAATAAACATTTCTGAATTGACGAAATAATCTAGAAATGTTAATATGTTTTGGTGGTGCAGTGTGGTGGTTAAAATACACATGGGCTCTAGCATGGAATAGATCTCAACGTCTCCCCTTTATTTTTTGTGCAATACTGGTCAAGTTACGAAAACTCTCTAAACCTCAATTTTGTTATCTATGGATTTAAAATAATAACAGTACCAAATCTGCAGGGTCATTGTGAAATGATGATGACGATTTCAATAACATGATTTTTAATGAGTGTCTACCAAGTGCCACCAACTGCCCTAATTTTACATGTATCAACTCATTTAATTTTAAAACAATTGTCTGAGTAGGTATTATCATGTCCGTTTTACAGATGAGGAAATAAGCATAGAGCACTTAAGATGATTAAGTCACTATGAAGTAATAGTAGGGATATAAGAAAGGCATTCAGCACAGTGTGCGACTCATAATTATAAGTGCTTGATATCTACATGTATCAGGCTGCCTTGATACAGGAGAAAAAAGAGAAGGATGAGGAAGAAGAGGAGCAGAGGAAGAAGAGAAGGGATGTGGAGAAAAAAAATAATTGTCAAACCACCTGTGTCATTTTTTTTTGCGGTACATGGGCCTCTCACTGCTGTGGCCTCTCCGGTTGCGGAGCACAGGCTCCGGATGCGCAGGCTCAGCGGCCATGGCTCACGGGCCCAGCCGCTCCGCGGCGCGTGGGATCCTCCCGGACCGGGGCACGAACCCGCGTCCCCCGCATCGGCAGGCAGACTCTCAACCACTGCGCCACCAGGGAAGCCCCACCTGTGTCATTTTTTAATGTGATAATACAGGCATTACAGATGTATATGCACAAACGCAAATACTAGTGTTTTCTAGTTTAGTAGGAAATGCTGGTGTGGTGGGTAAAGAAGCCTCAGACATGACACAGATCTGAGTGGAAAGAGTAATTCTGCCCAGACATTCATAAGACAGACTTAGAATGGAACCAGCTGTACTACACTCTAAGGAAATACAAGAAAGCCTGTATTTCAAAATAGTTTGATTTCATTAGAAATGTCAAGTGCAAGGCCAAACCAGACACGATGTGACCCTGCGGCCAGCCTCACCACCACACCACCAAGGAAGAAGCCCACTCACCCGGAGGCTTGCTCCACCACCAGATCAGGCATTCCTGGGGGTGTCCCTGCCTGCTGTGACAACACCATATCTGGGTCCAGAATGAAAATCTCATCTTGAGAAATCTCCATCACAAAGTGCAAGTGTTCCTAAGGAAGAAAAAGGGGTCCGTCAGATGCCTGATAAGGTGCTCACATCCATCATCTGAAGAACAACAAGACAAAGCATTCTTGGTCTCGAGGAATAATGAAATTTTATGACATAGCAAATGACCACAGTGTATTTTCAGAGGCCTGACCAGTGGGCATCCCTCCCAGAAACAACATGGTAGCAAGAGGCTGAGGAAGGGGAGAGTTGAATCCTTCTTGGTTTGGGACTCTGACCAGGATACTGTTAGGTATAACCAGAGATGGTCTTGCCTCTTCTTCTTCCCAAATACTATCAAAGAAGTGACACCTTACATGCAACTTGGTCCAGCATGCATGTACGATGACCTGGACTTCCAGGATCTGGTCAAAGCTAACTGGCATGGCTAACAACTGGTTTTTGGTTTTTTTTGGTTTTTTTTGCAGTACGCAGTCCTCTCACTGTCACGGCCTCTCCCATTGCGGAGCACAGGCTCCAGACGCGCAGGCTCAGCGGCCGTGGCTCACGGGCCCAGCCGCTCCGCGGCATGTGGGATCTTCCCGGACCGGGGCACGAACCCATGTCCCCTGCATCGGCAGGCGGACTCTCAACCACTGCGCCACCAGGGAAGCCCTAACAACTGGTTTTATCAGTGGATTCCATTCTGTACCTTCTTTTCCAGTGGGAGCACTAGCTATCACTGGGCATAAGCATTTTTTTTTTCTCATTACTGAACTCTGGGAAGTGGTGAGTTGAAGCCAAGCAACATAATATACACTTGAGGTCTCAAATTTGCTAATCAGAAATAAAGTTAAAAAGGCATAAAATTTGGCTAGGAAGCCGTAAAAGTAGCAGTGTGAACGAAGATTTGGAGTGCAGGCTGGTGACAACGTCTAGAAGCCTACCTATCTTCTGGATTCATCTTCAAGGTCAAACCATATCACCTTGAGTCCACAGATCACAAAACACGTGAAGACAAATAACAAGCTCAGAGCTGAGACTATGAATACCATTCCAGAATTTGTACACATTTCAGTGTTTTTGTTGAAAAAAAAAGTAAAAGATTAGTATAGTTCCTGGGGAGTTTTTCTCTTTCACAAATAGGCTGAAGAAAACTTACCTGAGATCTGTCTATTCGATAAAAGCGATCAGCAGAAGTAGCTAGGGAAAAAGAAACGTATACGGCATTCAGAGAGGCCTGTGTTCTGGCACCAGATTTACAACCTTCTCACCTACGAAGACCTTACATCCCAGTCAGTCCCTAAATCTACTTAGAAACACTCAGGACTTCACACCTCTGCTGCCGCTATTCCACCGCTTAGGAAGCCCTTCCGCATTACACGTGTCTACCTAAACCATGTCTTAACCCATAGAAAACAAACTTATGGTTACCAAAGAGGAAAGGGAGGGAGGGATAAATTAGGAGTTTGGGATTAAAATATAAACACTACTATATGTAAAACAGATAACCAACAGGACCTACTGTGTAGCACAGGGAACTATACTCAATATCTTGTGATAACGTATAATGGAAAAGAATTTGAAAAAGAACTTATACACATAGGGTTGGCCAAAAAAGTTCATTCGATTAATGAATACATTGTTCAATAAAGTTCTTGGTGAAAATGAAAAATGTCTTATTTGTACTGAAAAGCGAACGAAGTTTTTGGCCAGCCCAATATATGTATCTGAATTACTTTGCTGTACACCTGAAACTAACACAACATTGGAAATCAACTATATCTCAATAAACTGCTTTTAATAATACATCATGTCGTAAGGACCAACTCAAATGCCACCTCTTCTGTGAAACCTTCCTCAGCCCCATCCTCCTTGCCCCAGGTAGAATTTGTTGCTCCTACCTCTATATGCACATCTGCATTTTGTGCATGGTTTATAAAAACTATCTTCACAGAGAACTCTGAGACTAAGATATCTGCCTCTTTAAAGATCTGTGTTTCATTTCTTCTTTTATGTCTCAAGATATCAGCACAGAACCCTCAACAGAGCTGGGACTCAATATGTATTTATCAAGTAAATAAAGCTAGGAAAAACAAAAATAAACAAAAAAATACTGTAGGTAGCCTGACTTCCTGAGGAAGTGATTCTCATTTTGGAAAACAGTTTGAAGATGCAGAGCTTGGGACCACATGTGGTATTAAAGGCATCATTTCACTTTAAAACTGAGTCCCTAAGCCATGTCTGAAGAAAGCTAAAACAGAAAAAGCAAAAATTATTTAAGCAACCCTATAAGGGACTTGCCTGCATCTGTAGTTTGAGGGGGGGAAAAAAACAACTTAATGACAAACTTTGGGCTTCTAGAAATTAATCTGATTATTATCAATATTCAAAAGAATTATGTTCCTCCTCATTTAAATCTATCTAAGAGTCCAGTATTATAAACAGATTTTCTACAAAGTACATAGTACTAGAGGGAAAAACTCAAAATGCAAATAATCATTCAAAAATCATAGATATTTAACGAGTAGCTTCTCTCCAAAGGAAATAAGCTAAGAAATAAGACAATCATGGTTCTTGCCCTCATACTCAGGCAACAGAGTAAAATTTGCCTGAGAAGGACTTTGTCTACTTTGTTCTTTTAACCATGACTGCAATCACCTGTTAAATGTTCTTAACGAAACTATTTCTAGAGTAAAACTAATATCTAGACCATTAACCACACTTGTAATTTTATCTAAGACTGTATATAAAATAGACTATATAGAACAATTCATATACATTTTTGTAATTTTCTTAAATATAAGTTGTTCCTCTGTGGATTCAGGAAAAACAAATGATTGCGCTTCTCATCACTAGGGAATAAAGGACCTGGAAGAAAAGCAGTATAGATTATCTTCAGAGGCAGCTGACAAGCCATTAATGAAAACCGATGTCATGATGTACGTGGATTAGATTTGATATAGATACAGGTGCTCATCTTTAAAAAATATTCACACCTCACACATCCTGTCATTCTCTTATCCACATTTATATCCTTTCAGATGCACACAAAGCTGAACAAAAGAAAGGTCTACAGTGAAAGCTAAATGTCCACACAGACAAGAGAGATACCGGGTAGTAGATACACTGGGAGTATCTAAGCAGGAATGTACTGTAAAATGGGTAACTGGATAGAAAAGTGGGATTAGGCAGCATTTAGGGAGACAGAAATGGAAAATGGGCTCATTAACCAATCAGAAGATGACCAACCTACTATACATTCAATAACAGCAGAGCAGATGTGAACACAACTGAAAATGCCTACCCTTTCACAAAAATGTATACCTCATCCTGAAATGATGGTCTACTGAAAATAATATGGAAGTTCCATAATATGCAAACGACATACCAATTAGCACCCGTCCTCGTGCTTTATGGAATCAATCTACTGGCCTGAAGACAAGTACTCAACACGTTTTTGGAAAAGGGGCATGAAAGGGAAATAATCACCTTGAGCAATTTGATGTTGAGAAGTTCGGCCAGATTAACCAACTTGCTTTGAGGGAGATAACTTTAGGAAAGTGTGTTGCGACATCAGTAAGTTCACATCGTTTGAGATGCAAGTACCAATCACGTGAAGGGCCATGTGAAGGGCTTCTGAATAGTCTTTTGGAAAATTAGAGTCCACTCTATCCATCAATACCTTGCCCTGTGGCTTCCCCAATCCCCACCCCTCCAGGAAATACAGAAACACTCACCATCTAGAAAGCACCACCGTGGGGAGAGTCTCTGAGCTGAGAGCGCCCGGGGGAAGGAGGTTTCGTGGTCCTGGAAAGAAACATACACATCCTGGTGGCTCCATCTGAATGACCTGAGGGGCGTCCCTCACTCCACATTCTGCCCCATCACCTATTTCTAAGAGTAAGCATCCTTCACTACACAAAGCGCTGGTGAGAGATGGAAGCATACTTTTCACTGCAAGGACACACGGGGACTCTACTTTGAAATGAATGATTTCACATAACAACTCCCATATCACGTTTCCAGGAGACTTACAATCATTCCATTAAACATTCATAAATTATACAACTTGGGACATGTACTTCCTTTGGAGACTCTCTTTCCCTTTATGAAGCTGAGGAACTAGTGGCAGCTGGCTGTCATCTGTATTTCGGTTCTCCACATAGGTATAAAAATGTCCCCTACTAAAAGGATCTCTGCCGCTAATAATTTTTAAAAACATGAAATGCACATTCTAGTTTACAACACATGATTTGGAGCATTCTGGCCCTGGCTCATAGCGAAATTGAGATCACGGACAGAAATGGAACAAATGGAACAAATGGAGGCCAGGTCTCCGCGGGAGGACACTGGGAGTTTGACCCTTACGAGAGATTTGAGATGTTCAAATAGAAGGAGAATCCTTGGAGTGAGGCTGGGTGTCCATGATCTTGTGTGTACAGAGGGGAACAGGGGAAGGAAACGGGAAGAACACAGAACAGATAAGAAGAGAGCGAATCAGGGGTTGCACTGATTTCTCTGGAAGTCTAATCTGCCCCACGTGATCCTCAGGCAAAGCTTCTCCCTAAATCAGTGGTTCTCAAAAGTATGAACACCGGACTAGCAGCATCAGCTGGGAGGTTGTTAGAAACAGAAATTCCCAGGTGCCACCCCAGATCTACAGAAACCCTGGGGGTGACACTCAGCCATCTTTGAGGTGAGTCTGATGTATGCTAAAGTTTTAGAACCATGGGCCTAAAGTTACGGGGACAAAAAGGTCCGTTATTAGAAATCTTGGGTAGATGGAGTTTTTATATGAATGCATTCTGCCAATTAAATAATTAATAGAGGAAAAGTTGGTCTTACTCAGGACTGGTACCAAGATTTATATGTAGAGATACAGAAGTGATACAGCTATGGATACAGAGATAAATATGTAGTCCTCGTTTTTTGAATCAGCTTTGGGCTAAATGAAATCGTGACATGTACCTATTTATATGAGAATTGTGTTTAACATTTTGAGAATTATATTTTGACACATGTGATATCTTGTTTTCAAAGGAACTTAGGGTTCTTAATGTGTTTTCATAAAACATCTAAAGCGACTAACATGTCTCAGTTTAGTGAGAACTGTAATTATAAATCGAGAAATTCGAAAACGATCTGAAACATTTAGGGGCAACTGTGAGGGCTAATAAACAAAGATGTCAAACAGAAACGTGACTTCCTTCTATAAGAGTGAAGGGACATAAACACCGAGGATACTTTCTGAATTTTGATGTCGAATGTGCTACAGAGACCGCCATGAAAAGTATCAGAATTTCCCTAGGTAAAAATTGACTCTGAAAGAATACAGAAATGCTTGCTTTTTTAATTTTGAAAACCTAAAGACTGATAGTGTTATTGCTAGAATATTCAAATTCAGGAATGCTGGCTATAATTTAGTTTAATAAAAGGCAGGTTGATATATTGCCTCAGCCGCACAACCAGCTTACCACAGGCTGTTAACATAATATTGATATAATTGCATACATTTTCACATGTGACTGTCTGTGTATCTGGAGAGTTTTATGTATGTACCTGACTTATTTTGCTTATTTTTCTGTTCGTTTATTTACTCTGTATCTTGATGCACAAAGCATTTGATATAACTCAATTTCCTTAAAGGGGTTTTGCTTAAAGAGAATGTTATGTTGGCTCTGTGAAAACATTTTTTAAAGCCATAGAGCTCTTTAAAACACTTCAAATGGGTTCAACAATTCTTGAACTCCCTGCAATTTCCTGTAAATTTGGTGTGTCTATATGTATGTGTATTTTCCACTGCTTTCCATAGATTATCAAAGTGATCTGAGATCCCCGAAAGGTTAAAAAGCTACTAATTTAAATAATCAAAGTTTATATCAGAGGGGATTCAACAAAATAAGAAGATTCTAATCATTAAAATGCCTTAATGATATCCAGACTTACAAAAATAGGAATGACTATTTCAAAGGTACTGAAATACCTTTAGAGTATCAAACACCTGAAGCTCTCTGAGCAGCTGGCTTTTCTCCTGCCATCTACTCTACTATTCTTCCTGAACCTCTTTTCTGGGATCTAAGAGCAAGCCGTAAATGAAGAATTGCAGCTTTGAGAATTTAAGTAAACTCACAGAAGTATCCAGATATTAAGGGGTAGAGTTATAATTCAAATACAGGCCTCTCTTACCACAGAAGCCATAATCTTAAATCCCAGGTTTATGGCTTCTAAAGGAATTACTATCATTTGGGGTTTTGAAGGATGGATAGGGTTTGTATAGGTCAAGTTTGAGAGAAGTTTTTTTTTTTTTTTTTTTTTTTAACTCAACTCAAGCAAAAACATGAGGGAAGCAAAAGAAAGGATGACCTTAATGGTTATAAAGACTTCTTTTGACTCTGGTGTTGAAGAATTTTCCATAGTTTCAGCTTTTGTTAACTGTTAAACTAATCTTCAGTATTTCTTAACAGGTAGTTCACTGCCTGGTAACTCGGAATTTTTCCTCCCTCAAATTCCCCAGCCATGTTACTACCTACTCTCCACCCCCATGTACCCATCTGCTTAAGAATCCCCTAGAAATATGGTAATCAATGGGAACAGCAGAGACAGAGAGTCCAGAGACAAGGAACTGAGACTACATTCATGCAAAGAAAATTCTGATTATAGAGTTTAGATAGCTTCACTGTATGTATTATGTGACTGCAATTAGAAACTCTATCCAAGTATGGCGAACATTAACAGATGGTTTAGCATGTGATCCAGTTACAATTCTGCCACAACTTTATATTCAAATCTGTACAATGATGCTTATTGCAACATTGTTTTTTCAGGCAGAAACTGTATACAACATAAATGTCTATCCACAGAGATAAGGTTAAATCTATATCATGAAACAGAGGAGCAGTTTTAAAAGACTGAGTTATAGCTTCATGTATTAGCAAGACAATGTCCACGGTATACTACTGTTATAAATAAATTGTGGCATAATATGTATAGTGAGTGCATAAGAAATGTAAATCCATTTTTTTTCAAAAACCAAATATGTGTATGATGTACATCTATGTGTGTAACTTTGTATCAATGTGGAGAAAGGTACAAAAGGGTACACACCAGAAAGGTACTGTCATAAGGTCTACTTTGGGTGGGCAGTTAAAAACCAAGCAGAAGTCTAGAATTATGTGCAACCGGAAAACTAAGATAAGCCAGGATTATAAAACCTGGCAGACTTCATGACACAAGTAGCTAATGAAAGTCAAGAGAAATACCTTGAGAAATGTCTCTAAGAGGCACATGAAAAGATGCTCAAAATCACTAATTATTAGAGAAATGCAAATCAAAACTACAATGAGATACCACCTCACACCAGTCAGAATGGCCATCATTAAAAAATCTGCAGACAATAAATGCTGGAGAGGGTATGGAGAAAATGGAGTCCTCCTACACTGTTGGTGAGAATGTAAATTGGTGCAGCCACTATGGAGAACAGTATGGAGGTTCCTTAAAAAACTAAAAACAGAGCTACCATATGACCCAGCAATCCCACTCATGGGCATACATCCAGAGAAAAACATGGTTTGAAAGGGTACATGTACCCCAATGTTCACTGCAGCACTGTTTACAATAGCCAAGACATGGAAGCACCCTAAATGTCCATTGACAGATGAATGGATAAAGAAGATGTGGTACGTATATACAATGGAATATTACTCAGCCATTAAAAAGAATGAAATAATGCCATTTGCAGCAACACGGATGGACCTGGAGATTATCACACTAAGTGAAGTAAATCAGACAGAGAAAGACAAGTATCATATGATATTGCTTATATGTGGAATTAAAAAAAAAGTTACAAATGAACCTATTTACAAAACAGAAATAGACGCATAGACTTAGAGAACAAACTTATGGTTACCAGGTGGGAAGGGTCGGGGGAGGGATAGATTGGGAGTTTGGGACTGACATGGGATTGACACACTGCTATATTTAAAATAAAATGCCTTTCCATGAAAAAAAAAAAAAGAGAGAAATACCTTGAGGACCTTAATATCAAAGATGAATGTATACTGGGTGGATTAAAAGTAGAGCAGGAATAAAGAGAAGCAGATTGTCAAAAAGGAATTCGCAATAACCCAAAGCCAAGATCTGTAAACTTCTTTATACTCTGATGGTACCAACTAATGACAACCGCAGAGATGATGAGAGTCTTCTGTACTCATGTAACTCCCGCAGATTGTCTACCTATACCCGTTTCTCCTACTCAAAAAAGAGAATCAGAATACACGCGAGTGGTAGTGATGTTAGTATAAAGGTTAAGGAAAAACTTGCTGTGGTGTTGCCTTAACTCACATTGCTAACGCACTGTAGGTATTACATCAGGTAACCTGTGTCCTCACAGAGGGCCTGGCACACAGGTAGAGTGGGTGACCCTGGCGTTAAGAAATCCTGGATTCAGGGGCAGCAGGAGGGTGACCAGCAAGACCAGGAGTCAGACTTGAGCAGGAAAAGGGGATATAAGGAAACAAAATAGCCCCTAGCAGGAGGTCAAGGCTGGCCGCCAGGATTTCCTGGGGCCATGGACCCATAGTCTCATGGACCCACTACGATGGACGTGGCAACATGCTTGCCAGAGACAGTGAAGAGAAAGGTCAGACATATGTTTGCTTTGTGAATGCTGCACATTAAAGTCAATGTACAAAGACAATTTCTGATGGAGCCAGAAAACAAACTCAAAAATATGCACCTTTCAACAGTATCTGACTGGAGACACTTGAGAAATGTGATTGTGTGAAACAGCTACATTTCAGGAGACAGTCACATAATCCCCTGAGCTGTGCCACTAGCAATCACATCAACAGCCTTCAGTACTAGTTTAGGGCTTCTCGTCTCCTCAGTCCGCTCAAACTGCATAATCAAATCAATGATTCAGCAAAGAGATAAGATACTTGACTTGCTCATTTTGTGACCTTTTATTTTTCTTCATATAAATGGTATGATTTAGATGAACGCAACTGTCATTGCTCTACAGTGTAGGCAGAATGATATAACCTTGGACATAACCATGCTCCTTTCTGTCTTCTAAAATTGCATGCTCTTTAAATAAATACTATTAACAAAACTACGCATTTCAAAAATCCCTGATATGTGCATTTTCTCTTTTGATGTATGCTAATGGAAAATCTGTTTCTCACGCTAAAAATATAGCATGCACAAAAGCAAACCTGATATTTCTTACATATATTTTTGAAAGTCAACTGGCATGAATTATATGTAATGGATAGGGAAATTATGTGAACCACATATGCCAAACTTGCCCTTAATTTACATTCAATTACTCAGAGCTGATGCACACATAATTTAATGATTCCACAGCAGCCCCATTATACACTCCAGTAGGTTATCCAATTAAGCAATATTCACCTAGCATTTAACTACACCTTTACTGCGAATGAAATTCTTTTTCTTTCATAAAATTTAGGGAAGATGTATGCAGAGGCAAATTAGAGGTTCCTTTGAATTGGGAATCTCTGCTTCACTGAACAATGTCTACTCAATAATCACTACTTTTAAATGTCTTATGTATAGATCCAAATTTCTTACGTATCCATCCAAATTTCTCCTCTGCCTGCCTTGATATTTTCTGCACTCAACCCATCTATTCAATCATTTTTTTTCTCTCTTTCCATCCCCAAGTTGTATATCAATATCTCTTCATTCTTAGTGAATAGACCATCAGGGAGGATTAGAAATGTGCATTTATGCATCTGTGTCCAACTACAGTCCCGCTTAATGGACTTGCTACTGTTTTGTTTTGTCTTTCAAAACTCTCACTCTTCAAACCTACTGCTTTACCACCCACAACTCCTGCAGCAGAAGAATGTGCAGAAATGGAATAGCCATTACCAACCCAGCTTTGAAAGATGAAGAAACAGTGATGGTGTGGTACAAGATGGAAATGAGAGAGATTCCAACATTTTCAAGAGCCCGCTTCTGGTGAGAAAGTCTTCCATTAACAACAATAGCAGGTGTGTGTGTGTGTGTGTGTGTGTGTGTGTGTGTGTGTGTGTGTGTGTGTGTGTGTGTGTGTGTGTGTGTGTGTGTGTGTGTGTGTGTGTGTGTGTGTGTGTGTGAGCTGTCTTGCCTTCACTTGTAACAGCAAACAGACCTGGCCCCAGGCAAGTCTTACTTTAATTCTCCATTTGAGCCATTTCTGACAGTTTTGATCTAGCCCCCCCGCAAAAAAAACAACATGCACCAAATTTCCTAGCTAACTCCTGTCCTTCCCTAAGACAAGATAGAGTAATTCCCAGGGGGACTCCCTTGAATTTGTTTCCACCCATCCATTCAGACTCTTCTAGAATCCAGAAAACAAATTAAGGAGGAAGAGATTTCAGATAATAGAGAGAGATGAATAAGGGCAGCCAGTATGAAGGGAAGGAGAATAAATCAAATATTTGTGGGCACAGGCTGCTTGCCTAGGACTAGACAGAGCTCTGATGGACTATAACACGGACCTATCCTCCAGGAGAAGAGCACGTACGCAGGAAAGAAAAAAAAAGAGATGAAAGGATGAACAAATGGCTGTAGACTCAGATCTGATCAGGAGTGTTTTCTTGTGAAAGTGAAAGCTGTAAAGGCTCTAAAGGAAGAAAGAACTTTTTGAAACTGTTATATCTACTGTGAAACATTCCAACCATTCTAGTGCTATTCTAAGTAAATGAACTTTTTTTTTTTTTTTTTTTTTGCGGTACCCGAGCCTCTCACTGTTGTGGCCTCTCCCGTTGTGGAGCACAGGCTCCAGATGTGCAGGCTTAGCGGCCATGGCTCACGGGCCCAGCCGCTCCGCGGCATGTGGAATCTTCCCAGACCGGGGCACGAACCCGTGTCCCCTGCATTGGCAGGCGGACTCTCAACCACTGCGCCACCAGGGAAGCCCTAAGTAAATGAATTCTTAAAGCGGAGGAATTACCTGAATAGATCCAATTTCACCTATTATTGAGTCCTACTGTATTTATTAACACCTCAAAGTATTAGCTCATTCTGTGTGCCAACTACGTTGTACCCCATAGAAACGGGGAAACCCTGAGTGTCTACAACACCCCTAACTGTTCCTGGTCCCATTGCTCCACCATATCCACAGATATGTCTTTCTACTTCCTTTATTCCTCCTGCTCTTCTTCCCACTTTCTTTCTTCCTCTAGCACTTTCATCTGCCTGGTCCCCAGTCATGCCCTGAGAGCCATCAGAATGACTCAGGATTTCTTAAACCCATCACGACTGACATTTGGGGGGCTAGATAACTCTCTGTTGTAGGGGACTGTCCTGTGCATTGTGACATGTTTAGCAGCATTCCTGACCTCTACTCAGTAGATTCCAGTAGTACCATGTCCCCTAGTCATGACAAACAAAAATGTCCAAATTGCCCAATGTCCCATATGAGGGGCAAATCTCCCCCAGTTGACAATCACTAGAATGAATCTGCCTCTATTCCTTAGTAACTTTATGACTTGGAGTTAAGAAGGGACATAAAGAAGTCCATGGAGGGAGCAGAGAAGGAATAATTTCATAGTAGGTGGCTTCAGGAAGCATCTTCATTAAATAGGTATGCAGAGTCCAATTTCCCTATGAATTCTAGTTTATTTGCCAAGCTCAAGAGTATCCCGAATCTGCAAGCACAGTGCATTTTGCTTGTCAAGTTATAACTTATCAGTTACGGGTTACAGGAGATGCATTAGGATGGAGGGGCCTTAGCGTTTCGACCTCAGAGATGGCGCAGGCAGGAATATTCAGCAGGCTATAAATATCCAGCATATTCTTGTATAACCTATTATGCCTTGTTAGGTTAATACAAGGTGTCATTTTTGAGACCTAGTACTTTGTTGGCAATTCACTATGAATTTGGGAAAGGAAGAATCCAAAGCAAAGAAATGCTTAAATGGCTGGGAAATGCCATATGGCTCACTAATAAGGTGTCTTGGGCACTTGTACACCTTTCCAAATGCTGATTTTCTCTTGAGTTTCTTCTAGCCTTAGAAAACCGTCAGCTAAAATCCCAACTGCAAATTAGTGAGCCCACTGGAATTTCTCAAGTTTTTAAACTTACTGGTGTTTATTCATTCCATCACAGTTGATTCTCAAGTATATTTAGCTCCATTGCATGCATAAGAAAGGTCATTAAAAAGCATTGAAGGCTTTTTGCCGTCCATGTTTCTTACAGGTCTTTCTCCTAATCGCCCTCTAACTCTCACTGACGCAGACTAGAGATGCTGATATTACCAGTTTCTGCATTAGGAAACACAAGATCTAGTGCTAAATTTCCTGCCAGTTGGTTTTGTCACTTTCTACATAAAACTAATACACCTCCCCCATGTATTTTATACGTACCCTCGGGAAAATATAGAAATCAGTCTATGTCATCTCAGCTTCTCCACACCATCTGACACATTTCATTACTTCTTCCCTTTTTGAAACACATTTCAATTTTGGTTTTCATGATACCACCTTCTCCTGGATTTCCAGCTGCCCATCTGTTTCCATGACCCTTTTGGACTGATTGTTCTCTTAAGCTTGTGCTCTTCTTCACCACTCAGTAGACAGCTATGACAATGGGCCCTTTTCTTTCTTTCTTTTTTTTTCTTTTGCTGTACGCGGGCCTCTCACTATTGTGGCCTCTCCTGTTGCGGAGCAACAGGCTCCGGACGCGCAGGCTCAGCGGCCATGGCTCACGGGCCCAGCCGCTCCGCGGCACGTGGGATCCTCCCGGACCGGGGCACGAACCCGTGTCCCCTGCATCGGCAGGCGGACTCTCAACCACTGCGCCACCAGGGAAGCCCTGGGCCCTTTTCTTTATGCAAACTCTCCCTGAGTGAACTCCAGCCCCATAGTTTCAACTAAATACCATTCATTTGCTAATGACCCTCAGATTTCTATGTCGATGCCTGAATTTTTTCAATAAGCTTTGAAAGTCATAGATCCAATTTTCTACTCACCAAAACCTCTTGCATCTAATAGGCATATTAAGATTGCTATAGCCAAAAAAGAACTCTTTATTCACCATCCCTCCAACTCATTCCTTGTCCTGTCTGCCCAAGATCCCAGCCAAATGGGAAAGTTTATATCCCCTCACTCCTTCCCTCAACCAGCTCTCTGTCGCTCTGCTTAGGAAATTTCCTCACCACCCTCTCCCTACTCTCAGGCCACGCTAATTCAAACACTGTCTCCCTCAGTTAAACTTCCTGCTTAATGCGCAGTTCTGGGGTGTCCCTAGACCTCTTATTCCAACCTTCTCTTAATACCCAAAAGGCTCCTGCTTGTTATAATTCTTCAAGGAGGGGTGTGGGGCGAAGTAACACTCCTGAAGCTCATCTTTGATCGCTGCATTGGTTATCCTATGTGGTCAGTGCACAAACCTTTTGTGCACTGACCACATAGGATAAATGTCACTTTTGAAGTGACATTTATAATGCAGCAGTTTTGACACCAGGGTTTGACCTTACTGCAAATAAACAAAAAACAGAAAGATTTTGATACAGGTAAGTACCATTAATCCTTCTGCATGTTTTTATTAACAAATAATCAATAAGATCAATATCCTTATCATATTCTAGAGTCTCAACCATCCCCTGATATCTGTGGATATGTACAAACATGGCATAAAGAAAACATGGTAGAAAATATCCCTATATCAAAACTCTTAAGCCAAAATGACTACATTGAATAAGCCGGGATAATAAAGAAATGTATCAGTTTCATAAAACTAATCAGAATAAATGTTTTAGATACTTCGGTTCAACTGCAAAGGTTTAAAATGTCCATGTGTAAAAATTAAAAATTCTAGAAAAGAAGACCCTTAAAATCTTATAGCTACCAGTGCCGATCCTTAAAGGGTGGAAATCAGCTCCGACTTTAAAAATACTATACTTTAAAAAAGAAAATGACACCTAGATAGTGGCTCCAGGTAAATATGCAAATAATGGATACAAGAAATGTTGTGCTCTATCTAAAAAATAAAGTAGAAATTTGTCTTCTAATGGTTGGTAAAAAAAACAGTCCGAGAAGTAGACTTTATTTTCTCATTGCAAACACACCCTAAGTGAATTCTCATCCTTTCTATTGCAGCCAGATGGAAGACAGGACTCTGGAATAGTGGGGTACTTTGAGCAATAAACATACAAACAAGAACACCAGGCCATTTCTGTCATCCAGCCTCAGGATAATCAGGCCGCTTTGACTGAGGGTACAGGCTATCGACTGGCAGGGGAAGAAAGTCACCTAGAGGCTACAAGGCACAGAGGTTTTTTTTTTAATAGTTGTTTTTTGCTGTTTTGGCAAAAGGATGCTTAACTAGCGGTTTCAGGCGTAGTGTAATAGACACCAAAACCCAAAGTGAGGTGCCGCCAGATTTAGACATTTTAAGTCCTTCCCCCACGTGGAGGGAGGTATAGAGGGTCTAGGAGAAGTTTTATTTGGAGGGTGTCATTAGCATGCTGTGACTCCCACACACCCCTCCTAGCCGGCAAGGGTACTGGGCTTCTCAGGGAGAAGGGCTTTTATGGGACAACTCAGACAGCTTTGTATACGCCCCTTCCAGTTTGGGGTGATGCTGTGCATTGGTATCTAAATCACGCCTGGGAAATCCAATGGGAAGAGGATGGCTGGAGGGGCTCGTACCGCACAGTAAGGGTGGGAAAGTGGGGAAGAGACTGCACTCCCAAAGAGTGTTGGGGCAAAGGGTCCCTGAGCGTTCTCCCAGGAACCGGATGTGGGTTATTAGAGAGAGGCAGGCTGGGTTTATCGGATCCTGTCCAAGAGATCAGGATGGGACAAACAGATTGCATTTTAGAAAGTTGGTTTCATGGTTGCAGAAGCAGGGAATTTACTTTCCTGGATGTGAATGAGAAACACACAGCCCCGGTTGCTACTGGCAGCCATCTTGGACTGTTGGACTTGTTGGAAAACATCTTGTGCAGAGGTGAAATGTGACAAAAAACGGAGAACAGAGCAGAAAAACCAACAGAACACAAAATCCACCCTGCATCTGAACTTTGTGCTGATGTGAACCAACAGACTCCCTGTCAAGCTAGTTTGAGTTGAGTTTTCCAGTATTTGGCACTGAAAGCCCTTCATTTTATAATCTTTCCTAAATGATCTGGGAGAACAGCCACAGCCCAAGTTTGCACTAGACTAGGACTGTCCATTTTGCAGGAAAATGCAAAATAATCAGAATGCCAACTTCATCTTGGTTCTTAGAGTGAACTCTATCCCTAGGGGAGGATGTGGACTCTAATCCAAATGAGACATTAATTGACAGATGGACTTCTTTTGGATGGAATGTAAGAAACAAGGAGAGTCAATTATATGTTACCTGGTAATGAACTCTCTGGGAGCCAGAAGAAACTGACTGCAGGTCCTAATGAGAAAATGGAAAAAAAAAAAAGAAAAAACCCATACACCTTAAGATTAGTTTGAACAAACTGCCTCAACTCCATCAACTAAACGCCCAATTTTATATTATTAAGCCCATCTGGAAAGCATCTTACTCTCCCCAGTCCCCCAAGGTTAAACAAAGAAGATAATGCCAAAAATAATAAAAGCACACCCAGTTGGACTAAGAGAAGAAAGGCCATTTAGCTATTGAAACTTATAAATCCTAACTAGCGTTTAGAGGTAAGTGATATAATTTCAAGGATAGAGAGGACCAAAAGTAAAAGACAGGCGATTTTGGTGTAATAAATGGGGATCCTAGTTAACTTGCACCTGGACTTTTGGTTTGTGCAGTAAGCTACTTAAGCCCCCTTAGGCACTTAGGAAGAATTTATTTATCTAAGACCAAAAATATACTGTCACGATAATTGTGTTTATACTGACAAGTTGCTTGGCAAACACAGGATTTCATAGACTGAAAAGAAAAAATCACCGTCCAGCTCTGCATTATCACGAAGTGCAAATTAACAGGGTTGAAATTAATGAGGCTTTACTGGAAGATTCGGAGAGCCAGGCTCCCTTTATAAAGTTTTATAACTAAATTGTCATCACTGTCATGTCCTGCAGGCTTCCTTGTTAACGAGCATAGTGATTCTATTTACAGACGTCAGCAATCCTGGCTACCTGGGTACCTGCTTCCCACAGGCTTTATCAACTTACTCTCTGAGCCCAAGTTTAAAACTTTTCCTCTTTATTTGTGCTTGCTCTTTCCTTTTTTTAATTTTTTTTTTAAGAATCCTACTTTTAGTTGTTGAATATTGGTGTGATAAGCATAACAGTAAGTTAATTTTCAACAAAGTCAATTCATCAGTCATATATTTTGCTACTGTGGAACCTTAAGTTACCCAAGTGTTTAAAAAAAAAAAAGCTTGGTATCAATTATGAGTCACTTTTTTTATTGCTGGGTTGTTTTTGAGGGAAGTTCCACAATAAAAGACCAACATTATTTTGAAAATATGAGTTACTATATGTTCTAGGATTGATTTGGACCTGAGTCACATGTTAAAAAGTTCACAAATTTTTACACGTTAAATTTATCTTTGGTAAAAATAGCCAAGTGAAGCCACAAGTATAAACTTTGTTGACTTTTCTTCTCTCACCCTTATTTGTATTCACAGTTTGGCAACTATCTCAAAATATTCTACATTCCCAGTTCCATCTCTATCCTTCACAATGCTGAAGAGAAAAATTGGTAATTTTTACATTCCTTTATGCCTCCTACCTGAGTTTATTTCCACCAAGAGAAACAGACTCTAATGTTCAAAGCTAAGTAGCTACAATTTGAAGGGATTTTAAACACTATATATCTTCTTTATTTGTGGTATTTACTTATGTATAATGTGTTGTCTGGAAGGGAGCTGCTCATCTTGGGGTATTTATCAAAATCACGCAAGAGCTTTAAAACTATAAATGTCTAGACCACATCCCAGAAAAGTGACTCTAATGTGCATCTTTCACCAAGAAACAAAGACAAAGAAGCGGCTGCTTATGCTTTTCGCCATTTGTAGAACAAGACACTGAATACTCTCCCTTGAAATTTTGCAAAAACAACCCATGACCACTGCAGTGATGGATCTGGGTTCTCCTGGCTTTGCTGGTGCAGTTCAAGTTCATGGGAATGTCACATATGAGACCTCCTCCTTTCTCTTTCTCTATGGTAAGACCAGATTGAGAAAAAAAATAATAGATTATTCCTTTGTGTTCTGACACAAATTCTTTTGAAATATAGGTTTTTCTTTCCTGTAGAAGTTACACTTAAAAACAAATCTAGCTGTCTCTGACAGAAGTCTGTACTAGATGCAAAACATTAAGTAACGCCAAATCTGTTTTCCCTTATTATTTATCAGTGCCCTTTGAAATTCTGTATAGTTCAAAAAACACAGGTGAGCTGTCTGGCAAGACAAGGAGCTCCAGGCTATAGCTATGGATCACACTGGAGCAACGTGGTGCTGTACTTAACCTAATCGACCTTTCCCACTCCAACCACCCGAGGAGGAAAAACAGCAGTGGGGATGGGGAGGGAGAAGATGCGGTGTATGCTTAAGAGACAAGAAAGACAAGGCCACCATATTTCCATTTCCTCCCCAAATGCATCATCTTAGAAGTAAATATAGATGGCTGGTAATTACTGACAAAAATGGAAAACTGAGCAGAATAAATTATTGGCTAAAGAAACTCACCTCCTGCAGGCGATCTATGTACATACGGCAAGTCTCCAAATCACAGTCTCCACGCACAACTAGAATACCCAGAGGGATGGCTAAGGGTGAAGGAAAGAGAAAAATCTAAAATAACATATTTGATTTTTCTATTTTGGTATAAATGCATTTTTTATGGTTAAAAAAGACCTCTCATAAATATAATTGGTTTTTTGGATATTTCACTATCTCCCGGCACCTCTTCTACGAGCTCAGTCTCTTTACTTATGCAGTTTTCATATTCTTTCCCTGCATGATCCATGTTGCCCCTTGCCACGTGGCCAGCCTTCATTTCATTTTGTCTTAGTGGCCCTGATAAGAGGTACAATGTCATGGAAACAGTAGACTGACAGGGCCAGAGGCTGTTCACAGCCAGCTGCTAATTTATGCCTGTATTTGCAAGAGCCAAAGTACCAGAGAGGAATTAAAAAATCATGATGCTGGACACTTACCCCTTTCCCTCTTAAATGCATGGGGCTTAATCTTTATGTCACTTTGCAACAGTTCCCTATTTAAGAGACTCAAGCTACTCAAGGCACTGTTGTTACCTGGTGGCCAATGCCAGAATGAAATAGGCAAGAAACATTAAAAAAAAAAGCTTCTAGAACGTTCATAGCTTAAAAATCCAAGTGATTTTAAAGACGGTCAGTGTAAATGTGGTAGCAGCAGGGCTTCAGAAAACAATGAGGAGAAGCTGTTACATGCCTTAAATACCTTTTTCAGGTGGTGGTAAATGTCATACAATGGCTTTAGTGGATAGAAACTCCTGCTTCAGATATAACCACAAGATTCCTGAAAAACTGAAAATAGTCTCCTTCCCAAAACTTCAAACAAAAAATGTATGTGTACATTTCTGATTTTAAAAATTCAGTTATACTATTAAACCCATGATTTAAAAAATATTTCAAAATCTTGAAGCAACCAACTAGAGATTAACAAGGAGATGACAGGACAGTTGTGTCCACTAAAGATTTTTAAAAATCTTTCACTCATTGAATTTTTAAAGCTTCATCATCAATAAATAGATCTGAAAATGCAAAGTGCTAGGGCTTTAAAAATGAATTATAGAGAGAATAAAACAGATTTAAATGCATGGGAAAATCCTGAGGAACTCACCAAGTTGTAGAAAAGACACACATATAAAAAATAATAAATGGAACATAGGCTATGGTAAATGTATGAACTTAGTCACTTGAAAGCTATAGGAGAGAGGAAATAGTCTTGCCTGGAGGGTAGATTTGAGGCTCTCTGAAGGATATGGAGCCCCACTGGTCTCTTAGAGAAGCAAGAGTTGTCTAGAGAAAAAGATACAGAGTTTGCTTCTCAACATTACCTCCTAGACTGGTTCCACTAGGGAGATCAATACCACTAGCTCGTACCTTTAGGTTCCCAAAGTGCTTCAAACATAAGCTGGAAGGCATCCATCATCTTGCAGAACTACATAAGCCTATGAATCAGTATGGTCTCTCTCACCGGAATAAGACTTATTTCCTTTTACAACCCCAATGTCTGGTAGGTATTCAATAAAAGTTTGTTTTTTTTAAAAAAAAAAGGTGGGGAAGGGGGAGGAGGAAGACAGGCTTAGGGCCTGTTCAAGTGAGAAAGAGAAAGTGTGTCTTTAAGAGCTAAGTCTACTTTCCAGGATAGACAAAGAAGAAGGGTTTGGAGCAGGAGCAGAGAGTGTGCATTGGGTTGGCGCTTGCCTTTGCCTATTCTTCCAGAAGCTAAGCAAGAGAACAGCAAGTAAAAGGGTGAGGAACCATGTAAGTATCACATGTTTGGGGGAATAATAATCTGGAAAAATAATTTTTCTCCTTTTTTGAATATATACAGAAATATCCAAGAAGTCTTCAGTATGGTAATCATGCATCTTTGAAAGGAATGAAAGGGAAATTCAATAAAGAGATCCCTAATAGTAGTGACTAAAGTAATCATCCTCAGCTAGACTATTAAATAGGTCCAAATAAGGTGACCTACTTAAGTAAGAGAAGAATAAGGATTTCTAATACTTGAGGAATGATGAGGAAAACCTAGAATTTTAGCCTAGAAAGTAAATCAAAGGTTGTGGAAATAGAATACAGCTATAATTATCATGAGAATCCATGTTAGAATCTTTCTCTTAATTTCAAATGTGCAAATGTAGAGAAATAAAATTTCATTAATATTTACCTATTTACTTAAATGAGGAGACACATTATATAGAAATGCAGGAATCTGGTCAACCCCTCTGACTATCAATGCTTGAAGTTAGTCTGGCCATAAATCCAATATACTTGGTAGCAGATATTTTAAACTACAATTAGAGATTGGATATTCCAGACCTAAAATAATGAATGTCTAGGAAAAAGTTTTCAAAGATGTGTCATTCATTTCCACTAAGGGTATAAAGTCAGCAACTTTGCTTATTCCTCAAGAAGCTGATGAAGAGAAACGGTGTATTTGATTGATATTAGCTATTCAGTTGGGGTAAAAAAAAAAAAAAAAATGGCATCCTATACCACAGTTTCATAGCATGATTACTGACGACTGTTGTCAAATTTATCCTATGAAGGTACAGAAAGAATTTACAGTCATTCTCTCTTGGATTCAAATCCCAGTGCTGCTTTGGTCTTACAAATGACTCATGCTTGCTGTTTGGTCTTGCAACTTCCTCAATTCCTTTGATCCTTGGATTGAAGGCTATAGTATTTAGAATAGGTATCGTCTAGGATTTTGTGAAGATTAAATACAATACTATATTTAAAAATGAATAACCAGATCATCAATGCTATCTTTCCCTCACTCCCTTTACTAACTTTTGAGCATCTTGAGCTAGAAAATGGTACATCCAATCATCTATCTTTCAATTTATCATACTACAAGGATTAGCTGGTAGTAGTTCCATAAGTTATATCCTGTTTACTTAAAGCTAGCATCTACTCTTTCCTTGAGGGTAAAGATAACTGTAGTACAAAAATATTGTAATCTGACACTTCCATTTGAGACTTTACATGGTGAAGAGAAACCAGAAACTTGTGGAAAATTACCACCTTCCTTTTACACTGCTGACAACCAACTGCCAAACCTCACTGAAGTTTCCTTCATCTTAATTGGGAGCAGGGAGACTACTTATCACCCAAGCATTAGCATTACTATTCCTGATCTTGATGATTCATCTGATTTTAGCCTTGGAGATTTTATTTGACTCCAATAAGCATCAGTCGCTACTCAACCTATAGTACATAATGGAACTTTCATTGCAGGGGTCAAATGGAGTTTACAAGTTCTAACTAAGCAATCAAGAACAAGCTGGTTTCTAGATTAAGAAGGCAGATTTAACACACACTTACTTCTCCTGCACCAGAAATGCTACTAAATTACAGCACATGAATTTTAAAAAGACATAAACCAACAAAAAAAAGAGGAGAAACAGTGAGGAGAAAATGGTAATGAATAAAGCATATGGAAAATTGGTAACTGACTCAGAGCCCCTATAGAGTCTAATCCTAGACTATGGGTGGGGATAGATAAGAACTAATTTACACTTCAAAACCCTCGGAAGATGTGCAAACTGGCAACATCAGTTGCAGCTAAAATAAGAAGCACTGGATATTAAATCACTAGATTCCACCACCCACTCTTGGTAGGTGGAGTTACTTCACAGAAAATGGGGATTAACTGATCATCTACAGAATGCAGAGATCCCCAACTTTCTTCTCTCACTAGACTCTCCAAAAGCTGGCAGCCAGAACCCTACCTTCTTAGAAAGAGATCTGAAGACTCTTCTCTGGGGAATCCTCAGAGTTAAGAGAAAACATTCCATCCATGAAATATAAACATGATTGTATTAAAAGATGAAGAACATGAAGAAGAAAAAGGAAAAGGAGCATCATTCAGAGAACAAACAAGTTTGTGAAATTTGATATAATAGAGTTTAATAGAAAGGTTAGAAGATGAAGTTGAGGAAATCTCCACAAAAGAAGAGCAAAAATAAAAAGAGGCAGAAAATAGGAGGGAAAAGGTAAGAACAATAGGACTGGTCCAGTGGTCCAACATTCCAATAACAGTAGTTCTAAAAACCAGAGAAAAATAGAGAGAGGAGTAATTATCAGAAACAAACAAAAAATCAAGACTATTTCTTAGAACTGAAGAACATCAGTTTCCCACTTGAAATGGCCCAACAAGTACAATAACAAAAGAACAATAGAAAGACATTTTATTTTGAAGTTTAAGAATATTGGGAACAAAGAGAAGAGTCTACAAGTTTCCAAATAGGAAAATCTAGATGGCAAAGAAAGGATCAGGGATTAGACTGTTTTAAACTTCTCAGAGGCAACTGTACAGTCAGAGAACCAATGAAACAATGTGTTCAGAATTATAAAACTTTTACAAATAATCCAAACTATCAAATTAGTCCAAGGGTTAAATAAAGGACACACCCTCTACTAAAAAGTTACTGCAGAACATGCACCAACAAAAGTTGAGTTTGCAACAAGAATGAGGAATGCAGGGAATATAACAAATGGGGAATCCAACAAAGAAAAGATTTTAAAAAAACCCTCTAAGGGGATTGGGCTAGAAGAGTCTAGGGTGACAGATATATTGGGGCACTCTGACTCAATAGGCAGAGATGTAGAGAGCTGTCAACCATTGAGTCTCATCAACATTGGAGAGTTATTTTTCAACCAAAGGATAGAATGTCTAAGTGAGTCTGAACCAGTTTCTTACAATCATCCCCAGATGTGCTCTGCCTTAACCTGTTATTGAGAGAAAGAGTTAGGTCATGGTGAGGCAGAAAAATTCAAAGAAGTCCATCCCCTCTAACCATAGTTCCACTTGATAGCTAGAACCCACCTTAACACCCTGCCAAATGCTTTCCAGAATGCAGTCATGACCTTGCCCACTAAATTCTCATAGAATGGGCTCATAGGCACTCTCAGGGAAGCCAAAGCCAGACAGTAATCCAGAGACTCTTTTCAGCTCTCTCGAAAGCCTTCAACGAAAAGTGAAAGCATCATCGCTTCCTTGCAGAGGGAGGTTTAGGACTGCTACTTGGTGTTTCAAAGCCACTCTATCTGAATTAGGGATGCATATATTGATGACAAATATATACCTATGAAGAGAATGGCAAGTACAAAAATCTGTATACTGGGATTATCTTGGTAGGAGAGGGCTAAGGGGAGATACTTGTTCTGTTTCTTAATCTGGGTGGGAGGTACATGAATGCCCATTTTACTACTAATCATTTTATACATACATATGTGCATATATGTATGTGTGTGTATATATATATAGGGGTATAGGTGTGTGTACATATATGTATGAACAACATTTATGAACAGAACATGTATGTGTGTGTTTATGTGTGTATGTATGTGTGTGTGTATATATACATATATATGTGTGTGTATATATGTATAGTATTTCAGAATTGAAAATAAGAAATACAACCTATCTGTGGCAACTGATTTTAATGATAGTGCTGCTAAAGTTCACTGCATATTCTCTGATGTTCTCTGTGAATTAGACAAAAGTATAACTTAGCATCAAATAGGAAAATGAGGGAAAACAGTAGAGAAGCCATCAAAAGCCCCCAAATGACACCTACTGCTGCGATCCATCTCAAGCAATGGACACGGCATATTGAGCAGTCATAACCCTATGGCTTATCATGGCATGTGTACTTGTTTGCGTGTGTGTTTATATAACAAGCAGCAGGATGATCTCTCTGCCTTATCTGGGCCTCAGAAGTCTCTAGAGCAGCAATGTCCAACAGACCTTTCTGCATGCCCAATGCAGGAGCCACTAGCCACATGTCATATCGAGTACTTGAAATGTGGCCGGTGTGAATGAGGAACTGAGTTTTTATCTTGTTTGATTAACTTATAGTTTAAATAACCATATGTGGTTAGTGAGCATTAGAGTTTTGTTCTCTGTGGAACCAAAAAGTTAAATGTCCTTAGTACCAGATTCAATATATTTCAAAACCATCCATGTTTTAACCTTTCCATGAGTAGCGCATAGATCCAGCAAACAAAACTACTTTTCTCTTTGCCCCTACCTAGTTGGATTCAATGTGCTTCCTAATTCCTAGCAGTAGTATTCCCTGGTTGACTGAGGACAAATTTATTTCCCTTATTCTATATCCTACCTTTCTTATCCTAGCTTTCTTAATCACTTCTCTGACCCTCCTATCAAAACATACTCTCAGATCCTTCTTGGTACTTTGGTATAAATGACTAATAATTAATTAAAGGGTTAACCCTCTAAAAAGCACTTGAGTTTCAACATGTTTGAAAGTTGGGCTAACATGACTGTCATAGACTAAATGTTTGGGTGTCTCCCAAATTCATATGTTGAAGCCCTAATCCCCAATGTGATGGTATCTGGAGATGGGCCTTCTTCGGGAGGTAATTATGGTTAGATGGGGTCTTGAGGGTGGGACCCTCATGATGGGATTAGTGTTTTTATAAGAAGAGACACCATAGAGCACTCTCAAGCTCACTCTCTCTCCCCCTTTGAGGACACAGCATGAACGCAGCAATCTACAAGCCAGGAAGAGAGCTCTCACCAGAAACCAAATCAGCCGGCACCTTGATCATGGACTTTCCAGCCTCCGGAACTGAGAGGAAATAGATCTCTATGGTTTAAGTCACCAGGCTATGGCATTTTATTACAGCAGCCCTAGCAGACTAAGAAAATGAAAAGCTTTGACAAATTTAGGTAAAGAAATACAAAAGAAATTGTGGAGTTGACTGGCAATCCTCAGCCCTGAGGATTATACTACCAATTACTTCTTCCCAGCCAAAACATGAGCCCTGCCCTGGCTCCCATCTCAGATTTCACCCTGGCATCCATTAACCTCCTTTCCCTATTTCTGTTTGTTTAAATGCCTCATAATACAGAATGCAATTAAATTAATTGGTTGAGATGACGGTGGTGTGGGAAGACGCCGAGTTAGTGTCTCCTCACGACTAGGGTGCTTGCTGGCCACTGGTGGGGGATCCTGACGCCCGAGGAGACGGGAGGAACCCCCAAGTGAACCACCACCCCATGCAGCTTGTGGAATTTTGGTTCACGAGCTGGGGGTTGGGCCGAAGTTCCTGTGGTGGGAGCTCCGAGTCCGAACCACTGGACTAACAGAGAACCTCAGACCCCAGGGAATATTCATCAGAGTGAGGTCTCACAGAGTTCCTCATCTCAGCACCAAGACCCAGCTCTACCCAACAGCCTACAAACTCCAGTGTTGGAAGCCTCAGGCCAAACAACCAGTAAGAGAGGAACACAATCCCACTCATAAAAAAAAAAGAGACTGTAAAAAAATATGTCACAGATGAAGGAGCAAAGTAAAAAGCTATAAGACCAAATAAATGAAGAGGAAATAGGCAATCAACCTGAAAAAGAATTCAGAGTAATGATAGTAAAGATGATCCAGAATCTTGGTAACAGAATGGAGACATGGATTGAGAAAATACAAGAAATGTTTAACAAAGATCTAGAAGAACTAAAGAACAAACAAACAGAGATGAACAACACAATAACTGAAATGAAAAATACACTAGAAGAAATCAATAACACAATAGCTGAGGCAGAAGAACAAATAAGTGAGCTGGAAGACAAAATGGTGGAAATAACTGCTGAGGAGGAGAATAAAGAAAAAAGAATGAAAAGAATTGAGGACAGTCTCAGAGACCTCTGGGATAACACTAAATGCAACAACATTCGAATTATAGGGGTCCCAGAAGAAGAAGAGAAAAAGAAAGGGTCTGAAAAAATATTTGAAGAGATTATAGTCGAAAACTTCCTTAATATGGGAAAGGAAATAGTCACCCAAGTCCAGGAAGCACAGACAGTCCCATACAGGATAAACCCTAGGAAAAACACACCAAGACATGTATTAATCAAACTAACAAAAGTTAAATTCAAAGAAAAAATATTAAAAGCAGCAAGGGAAAAACAAACAAAAAAAAAACATACAAAGGAATCCCCATCAGGTTATCAGCTGATTTTTCAGCAGAAACTCTGCAGGCCAGAAGGGAGTGGCAGAATATACTTAAAGTGATGAAAGAGAAAAACCTACAACCAAGATTACTCTACCCAGCAAGGATCTCATTCAGATTCAATGGAGAAATCAAAAGCTTTTCAGACAAGCAAAAGCTAGGAAATTTAGCACCACCAAACCAGCTTTACAACAAATGCTAAAGAAACTTCTCTAGGCAGGAAACACAAGAGAAGAAAAAGACCCACAAAAACAAACCCAAAACAATTAAGAAAATGGTAACAGGAACATACATATATATGCTGTCTAAAAGGGACCCACTTCAGACCTAGGGACACATACAGACTGAAAGTGAAGGGATGGAAAAAGATATTCCATGCAAATGGAATTCAAATGAAAGCTGGAGTAGCAATATTCGTATCAGATAAAATAGACTTTAAATTAAAAACTATTAAAAGAGATAAGGAGGGGCACTACATAATGATCAAAGGATCAATCCAAGGAGAAGATATAACAATTATAAATGTCTATGCACCCAACACAGGAGCACCTGAATACATAAGGCAAATGCTAACAACCATGAAAGGAGAAACTGACAGTAACACAATAGTAGTAGGGGACTTTAACACCCCACTTACACCAATGGACAGATCATCCAAACAGAAAATAAGGAAACACAAACTTTAAATGACACAACAGACCAGACAGATTTAATTGATATTTATAGAATATTCCACCCAAAAGTGGCAGAATACACTTTCTTCTCAAGTGCCCATGGAACATTCTCTAGGCTAGATCACATCCTTGGTCACAAATCAAGCCTCAGAAAAGTTAAGAAAACTGAAATCATATCAAGCATCTTTTCTGACTACAATGCTATGAGACTGGAAATCAATTACAGGGGAAAAAAAACTGTAAAAAACACGAATACAAGGAGGCTACACAGTGCGCTACTAAGTAACCAAGAGATCACTGAAGAAATCAAAGAAGAAAAAAAAACTACATAGAAACAAAGGCAATGAAGACATGATGACCCAAAACCTATGGGATGTAGCAAAAGCAGTTCTAAGAGGGAAGTTTATAGCAATTCAATTTCACCTCAAGAAACAAGAAAAATCTCAAATAAACAATCTAACCCTACACTTAAAAGAACTACAGAAAGAAGAACAAAGAAAGCCCAATGTCAGTAGAAGGAAAGAAATCATAAAGATCAGAGCAGAAATAAATGAAACAGAAACAAAGAAAACAATAGCAAAGACCAATAAAACTAAAATCTGTTTCTTTGAGAAGATAAAAAAAATTGAAAAACCCTTAGCCAGACTCATCAAGAAAAAAAGGGAGAGGACACAAATCAGTAAAATTAGAAATGAAAAAGGAGAAAGGAAAAATCACAACTGACACCACAGAAATAAAAAGGATTATAAGAGACTACTACAAACAACTATATGCCAATAAAATGGACAACCACGAAGAAATGGACAAATTCTTGGAAAGGTACAATTTTTCAAGACTGAACCAGGAAGAATTAGAAAGTATAAACAGACCTATCACAAGTAATGAAATTGAAACTGTAATTAAAAATCTTCCAACAAACAAAAGTCCAGGACCAGATGGCTTCACAGGTGAATTCTATCAAACATTTAGAGAAGGGCTAACACTGATCCGTCTCAAAAGCTTCCAAAACATTGCAGAGGGAGAAACAGTCCCAAAAATTCATTCTACAAAGCCACCATCACCCTGTTACCAAAACCAGAAAACAATATCACAAAAAAATAAAATTATAGACCAGTATCACTGATGAACATAGATACAAAAATCCTGAACAAAGTAGTAGCAAACAGAATCCAACAACACATTAAAAGGATCATACACCATGATCAAGTGGGATTTGCCCCAGGGATGCAAGGAATCTTCAATATATGCAAATCAATCAATGTGATACACCATATTAACAAACTGAAGGATAAAAACCATACGACCATCTCAATAGATGCAGAAAAAGCTTTTGACAAAATTCAACACCCATTTATGATAAAAACTCCAGAAAATGGGCATAGAGGGAACCTACCTCAACATAATAAAGGCCATATACGACAAAACCACAGCAAGCATCATGCTCAATGGTGAAAAACTGAAAGCATTTCCACTAAGATCAGGAACAAGACAAGGATGTCTACTCTCACCAGTCTTATTCAACATAGTTTTGGAAGTCCTGGCCATAGCAATAAGAGAAGAAAAAGAAATAAAAGAAGAAAAAGAAATGGGAAAAGAAGAAGTAAAACTGTCACTGTTTCCTGATGACATGAAACTATACATAGAAAATCCTAAAGATGCCACCAGAAAACTACTAGAACTAATCAATGAATTTGGGAAGGTTGCAGGATACAAAATTAACGCACAGAAATCTCTGGCATTCCTATACACCAACAACGAAAAATCAGAAAGAGAAATTAAGGAAACACTCCCATTTACCATTGCAACAAAAAGAATAAAATACCTAGGAGTAAACCTGCCTAAGGAGGCTAAATACTTGTATTCAGAAAACTATAAAACACTGATGAAAGAAATCAAAGATGACATAAACAGATGGAGAAATATGCCATGTTCCTGGATTGGAAGAATCAAAATTGTGAAAATGACTATACTACCCAAGGCAATCTACAGATTCAGTGCATTCCCTATCAAGCTACCAATGGCATTCTTCACAGAATTAGGACAAAAAATTTCACAATTTGTATGGAAACACAAAAGACCCTGAATAGCCAAAATAATCTTGAGAAAGAAAAATGGAGGTGGAGGAATCAGGCTCCCAGACCTCAAACTGTACCAGAAAGCTACAGTAATCAAGACAGTATGGTACTGGCACAAAAACAGAAATATAGATCAATGGTACAGGATAGAATGCCCAGAGATAAACCCACACACATATGGTGACCTAATTTATGACAAGGCAGGCAAAAACATACAATGGCGAAAAGACAGCTTCTTCAATAAGCAGTGCTGGGAAAACTGGACAGCTACATGTAAAAGAATGAAATTATAACACTACCTAACACCATACACAAAAATAAACTCCAAATGGATTAAAGACCTAAATGTAAGACCAGACACTATAAAACTCTTAGGGGAAAACAAAGGAAAAACACTCTTTGACATAAACCACAGCAAGATCTTTTTTCACCCACCTCCTCGAGTAACAGAAATAAAAACAAAAATAGACAAATAGGACTTAATTAAATTTAAAAGCTTTTGCACAGCAAAGGAAACCATAAACAAGATAAAGACAACCCTCAGAATGGGAGAAAACATTTGCAAATGAAACAACAGACAAAGGATTAATCTCCAAAATATACAAACATCTCATGGAGCTCAATATTAAAAAAACAAATAATCCACTTTAAAAATGGGCGGAAGACCTAAATAGACATTTCACCAAGGAAGACATACAGATGGCCAAGAGGCACATGAAAAGATACTCAGCATCACTAATTATTAGAGAAATGCAAATCAGAACTACAATGAGGTATCACCTCACGCTGGTCAGAATGGCCATTATCAAAAAGTCTAGAAACAATAAATGCTGGAAAGGGTGTGGTGAAAAGGGAATCCTCTTGCACTGTTGGTGGGAATGTAAAATGTTACAACCACTATGGAAAACAGTATGGAGGTTCCTTAAAAAACTAAAAATAGAACTACCATATGACCCATCAATCCCACTACTGGGCATATACCCTAAGAAAACCATAATTCAAAAAGAGACATGTATCACAATGTTCATTGCAGCACTATTTACAGTAGCCAGGACATGGAACCAACCTAAATGTCCATCGACAGATGAACGGATAAAGAAGATGTGGCACATATATACAATGGAATGTTACTCGCCATAAAAAGAAACAAAATTGAGTTATTTGTAGTGAGGTGGATGGACCTAGAGTCTGTCATACAGAGTGAAGTAAGTCAGAAAGAGAAAAACAAATACCGTATGCTAACACATACATATGGAATCTAAAAAAAAAAAAAATGGTACTGACAAACCTAGTTGCAAGGGCAGGAATAAAGATGTAGACATAGAGTATGGACTTGAGGACATGGGGTGGAGAGGGGGAAGCTGGGGCGAAGTGAGAGTAGCATTGACATATATACACTACCAAATGTAAAACAGTTAGCTAGTGGGAAGCAGCATCATAGCACAAGAGATCAGCTCGGTGCTCTGTGATGACCTAGAGGGGTGGGAATAGGGAGGATGGGAGGGAGGCTCAAGAGGGAGGGGATATGGGGACATGTGTATGCATATGGCTGATTTGCCTTGGTGTACAACTGAAACCAGCACAGTACTGTGAAGCAATTATACTCCAATAAAGATCTCTTTTAAAAAAGTAATTGGTTGAGAAATCCATTCTATATTTCACATTGCATGCTCTGGATTTTATGTCTGAAATAAAATGCCACGGGTCATACTAATTAATTTCGTTTTCTACAGTTGAAGTTAGGACTACTTGAAGTCATTATGCAAATTTATGCCAAATAGCGCATAAATTAACACCATTCGTCTTCAAAAACTCTAAAATCTTCTAGCAACCAATCCACAAGTGTACTCTTTCATCTATAAGAAACTTCTGAAAGATATATGCACTAAAAAATATATATACATATAAATCATGGTTTCTAAAATATATCTCACCACAAATGATAAGCAGAGTCAGGAAATAGACCAGGCTTAGATATCCTATATATGGAACTGACTTGCCCAAAACATTGAAAACCAAAGTTCTTAAAGGCTATTAAAGAGAAAATGCCTAGAGTTTTAAGAAAACCTGAAAAATGTTTTCCAAAGAGTCAGAGGTATGATGCAAAAGACAACCAAATAGTTTCTTCAAGACAGTCAGTTACTTGATTGAAGAAAGACAAAAGATCCTGTGGACCAACTCTGAGATGAACACCCTTCCCCCCTCCCCCCTCCCCAAGATCTCTGAAGCAATTTTATTCTGGTACAACCATAGGAGTGTGAGTGAACTGTGTTGAGGCCAGTGAATTCCAGTGCATGGGAGTCTCAGGTTAACAAAACTGCAAACTTTGTGAGTTCCCGGATGCAAAACTATTTGCTGCTGGACTGAGTGAGTAGCCCTCATCCCGGCATAGCTGCCCTCAGCCTGATGGTTCAGAGAAGCGGCGATGAGAGGAAGAGGGGGATGGCTGAAGCCGTTCATTGTCTTCTGTTAGTGAATCCTGCCCTCCGCCTCTAGAAAAGCCAGTTATGCCCGAACAGACACTTTGAACATGTATATTCTGGTAGCATAACCTAAGCCATGTTATATTTAAAGATATACAATCCTGAGTTGTGTTACAAGGGTTTAGGCCTGGGTGGAATAAATCTGGGTGAAGAGGAGAATGATAAGAATGATTTTGTGATAACCGGTTTTACCGTGTTTGTTAACCTTTGCCACAATCCTAAGAGGTGGATATGATTATTCCTATTTCTAAAATGAAGAAACTCAGTCTCAGGAAGATTACGTAATATGCCCTGAAATGTCACAGCTATGAAATGGTGCACCCAGATTTCATCCCAGGCTTCTCTTACTCAAGAACCCGTCTCCTGCGCTATTCCTCCATCTCGTCAAACTTGGGCCACACAGAGGGTGGAGTCTCTCCTTTCAACACTGAGCTCAGAGAGGTGAAGCTAGAAACTGCTGACAGGCTGACCAAGGAGTGAGGGGGGAATTACAAGTCCCGTATCCAGAGCTACACAAGAATTGGGGAAAGGCTGTGATCCTCGGGAAGCAAAGCGAAGGTAAGCAATTCCAGGCCGGGACAAAGCAGCATGGCCCTGGGACTCAGAAACCATGAGTCAAGCCACACACATTTTCATAAACACACTTGGCAGGGGTGGGGTCACTTTTAAAGACCCACCATTCCCTTCCCTTCCCTTTCCAGTAGGCCAGCTTCCAAGGGCCTTACAGACTGTGAATCAAGCTTATCCGAACAGTTGACAAGCTCTAACCCTGTCTGTAATTTGAGTCACAGAATTAAACTGACTCTTTCTTACTTCATAAAGAACTACATGCAACTATAAAATGGTGAGCAGGATACTCATCATTATGGGGGTAGTAGAGATAGCAAGAGTACATCTGACTTTAATCAGAATTGTTATAGACAATCACATGACTTGTTTTGCTATTAAAATCACTGCTTTAGAATTTCCCATATTGAGCTGAAGAGCTGATTGACAGTTAACGTAAACTAAATGTAAAACCCACGTTCTCACTTGAGGTGGAAGAAGTTCATTATGTCAGATGCGCAAGATATTCAAAACATTCGATATCATTAATCTGGTAGTTTTTTGCTAGTATAGGTATTTGCATACCATTCATTTTAACATTTATTCTTGGTAGATGACTCTATGCAGGAAAATCCCAATGGCAGATGTTTTTGATCATTTTGATTACTCAGTGAGCTTACATTGCCCTTGATTCTTCTGCAATATAGTATGTGAGGTCTCCATGCAAAGATAGGTAATCACGGTACCTACCTGTCCGGGTTATCACGAAGATTAAAGAAGTCAGTGCCTGTAGAACACAATATCTGCAAATCCACCCTATATTCACTCCTATAAGCCTTATCAAATTCATGGATTTTCCCTAATTCTATATCAACAGGTACGGGCCATTCATAAAGCCTCAAGCCACTTTCAGCAGACCAAACGTGGTGACTTTTATAGCAGATAATGTGTTCTACCAAAGCTTCTACAGGCCAGAACCTAAACCAAAGCATGTAAATAAAAGAACCAACCAAACCTGCAAGGAATCACAGCTGGCTGCTTTATGACCCAAGCAAAGACCCTCAGAGCCAAAGAAGAAAGAGCCACCTTTGCTATGAAATCCACATGAAACTGTTAATGGGATTTATGAAAAGGGAGAAAACTCACAGCAGCTAATTCATTCCCTGCAAGATACTGTGATGCATTCAACAAGGTATCACTGTGGAAAGAAAGGGCTGAAAGCTCAGCATTGAAAAAGAAAGGATTTAATTATCTGACACGTGAGCGATTATAGTGCAATTCCTGTTCAAACAGAATTGCGGCTAAATGCGGCTATTTACCTATTCAAATCACAAACAAAACCATCTTCAATAGGATCATTAAAAGAAGGTGTGAAACCCTAGGGAAAAACTCCTCAGAAACTGCAAGGATTTACAAAGGTTGGATATTAAGCTCTAAATATATACATAAAAATTTTAGAATTGCAAAGTTTCTGTTAAGGCTAAATAAAAAGGTTGTCACTTTCTGAAAAGAACAATAAATGTAACAACAGGGTTAAAAATTCACAAAACAGAAATGCATTTTGAACAGTTGGGGAAACCATCAAAAATACAGATAATCTTAGAATGAATGTATTTTATGTTAACACTCTTCAGAGATACATTTTTAAAAACCTGACATTCCCTTAAGTATTAATTTTAGGCTTACTGACATAATCAAGACAGTTTGTCAAATGTTCGCTATCTTTCTATCAATTTATATGCGGTCTTAAGAAACAAATAGTCTGAAAAAGAAACTGTTCCCTAGAAAATAACACAGGAGAAAAGCCAGGTAAGCTTGGGTTTGGCAATAACATTTTAGGTACAACATCAAAAGCATGATCCGTGAAATAAAAAGTTGATGAGCTGGACTCAATTAAAATGAAAACTTCTGCTCTGTGAAAGACACTTCTAAGAAAATGAAAAGAAAAAACAGACTGGGAAAAAAATCTTGGCAAAACACATACCTGATAAAAGACTGGTATTCGAAATATGCAAAGAACTCTTAAAACTCAACAATAAGAGAGTCAATTAAAAAAGTGGGCAGAAGATCTGAACTGACATCTTACCTAAGAAGATGTATAGATGGCAAATGACTGTATGAAAAATGTGCTCAATGTCACATGTCATTAGGGAATTACAAATTAAAACAACAATATGATACTATTACATATCTACTAGGATAGCTAAAATTGAAAAAAACAGACAATGCCAAACGCTGGTGAGAACATGGAGCAACAGGAACTCTCATTCCTTGCTGGTGGGAATGCAAAATGGTAGAGCCCCTTTGGAAGAGAGCTTAGCAGTTTCTTACAAAACTATACAAACCCTTACCATGTGATCCAGCAACTGCACTACTTGGTATTTACTGAAATGAGTTGAAAATTATGTCCCCACAAAAATTTGCCCATGAATGTTCATAGCATCTTTATTTATAATTGCCGAAACTTCAAAGCAACCAAGATGTCCTTTAATAGGTGAAAGGATAAACAAACTGGTTATCGCACTGTAAAATATTATTCAGCAACAAAGAGAAATGAGTTTTCAATCCACGAAATGGAGGAAACTTAAATGTATATTGTGAAGAAATAAGCCAGTTTCAAAAGGCCACATGTTGCATGATTCCAACTATATGGAATTCTGGAAAAGGCAAAACTATGGAGATAGTAAACAGATCAGTGGTTGCCAGGGGTTTGGGGGGAGGGACTGATGAATGGGTGAAGCACAGGGGGTACTTAGGGAAGTGAAGCTATTCTGTATGATACTGTCATGGTGGATACATGTAATACCTCTGTGAAAACCCATAAAACTGTAGAACACAAGAATGAATCCTAACGTAAAGTATGGATTTTACTTAATAAGAATATATTAATGTTGGTGCGTCAGTTGTAACAATGTATTGCACTAATGCAAGATGTCAACAATAGGAGAAACTGTGCTGGAGGCTGGGGGGATAACAGGGGGATATATGGAACTCTGTACTTTCACTTAATTTTTCTGTAAATCTAAAACTTCTCTAAAAAATAATGTCTACTAGTAAAAAAAAAAAAAAAAAAAAAAAAGCAGGAGAAAAGGGGGAAAAAAGAAACTGTTCCGAGTTTCCCTTAGACAGATATTTTGCTGACACCAGAGAATACTGACATACAGAAAAATAAACTTGCTTTCTTAGCCATAGTGTAACCACTATTCAGAAAGTCAACAGGATGATGGAATAAGGGGCTGGAGGGAAAGAGCAAGGAGCAGAGGTCGTGGACCAGAGGAAGGAAGGAAAGCCCTAGGGGAGGATGGCAGGGGACAAGTGGAGTCTCTCCAGTTTACCTCGTTAGTTCCAAATGTGTCAGGGTTATCAGGGCACTAAAATTCTAACTTGATGGCTGACGATAATTAAACAGAATGAGTTGGCAATATTTCAATCCCGTTCTCCCCCTGTGTACCACAGGTTTATCGTGTGACAACCTGTCATTATTACCTGCCCACTGTTCACCTGGAACCAAGAGGAAAAATTAATGGGCATATTAGCATTCAAAAGGAAACATAACACCCTAAGAACTTTCTATCTCACCATGCCATGCCTGGATCTGTCAAAGGTTTCACCACCCCGGTGCCCGTGATTAAAAATGATCCTAGAGTTTGAACTTCATAACTTGAGCTGAACCGAGTCCTCTCCATGGTTCATTTAAAATGTCACCCATGAGATAAAAGTAACTATGTAGTTTTCATTGCATTTGACTTGAGGATAATATTTTGAAGATGTGCTTTCCAGAAACTAGCAGGCTCTCTACAAATATGGGTTTCAAACTACACGTCAAATTCTGCCATTTATTCTGATGGCAACCCAAGGGACATACAAGTCATGTTTCTTTTTAATCCTCTTACATACTTAATAATGATCTTGAATAACAACTTGTGTATTTTCATTTAAGTTGGCCAATGTGCATTGTATATACAAGGGATTGTGCCAAAATACTTTTTCAGGTCAGCAAGTCATTCACTTAATTACACAGCAAACAAATTTTAAGGATTTTCTCGAGCCAGGGACAACTCCAGTGCCAGGAGTTGGGCATATAATACTAAGGAAGACACAGTACCTGCCCTCAAGGTGTCACAGGGGAGCGTGAAAAGGGGAGTGACATAAAACATCCTGCTGATTATACACATTGTACGAGGAAGGCTGGTGGTCATGAACCCAGTGTGTTTTGGACTCAGGAGAGCTGCACATTCCCCAGGGCAGGATCCGCTTTCATAAGGAATTATTTCCCAAGTGAAGAAAACAATGACATTTGACAAGAAACACAAGAGTTTTTCTAGACAAAGGGAATTCTCTAAGCCTTAGATCATCTTTAGACTCTAAGAAACCAAGAGCATGAAAAGAAGCAAATGTTCAGGATTGAGAAAGAGGTAGGTGAAGAGTAAAAGGGGGTGAGGCCAAGGCCAGAGGCTTGTGGGTTTTTTTTTTTATGCTAAGGAGTTGGGGCTTTATTCTCAGAAAGATTGGCAGATGCTAAAAGGATTGCAGCAGAAAATGGTTTCAAGATTTACATTGACCTAGGGGGGCTTAATGTTGCCCCTAACTTGACTAAACTTTAGACAGGTTTCTCCCTTTTCATAGAGTACTTACTTTAGAAGACTCTGAATTATAAATTCTTTCTCTGCCCCTTTGAGAGGTAAATCTTCTCCCAGCCTTCTGCCAGTTCTACAACCCTGGACATCTTTCCCAAAGACCCAGAACCCATCCCTTTGACATGTAATCGTTCACGGAAGACACTGCTCCAGTTCCTAGTCTCTATAGGTAGCTAATAAGTGACAATTTGCAAACACAGATAGCCTAATCAAATGGCTCAAGTCCTCTAGCACTTTTCCATTTGCTCACCCCAGTGATTGAAAAGTCTCCCGCCTTTTGTCACAGCAGAGTTCACTTTCTCTTCCCCATTGCCACCGTCTTGACCCCGACTGCAATAGTCTTGAATAAAGTCTTGCTTGCCTGTTTAACTTGTCCATGTGACTTTTCTTTGACAACATGTTAGAAAAATCATTGGCAGAGATGTGGAAGGCAAATTAGTGGAAGACAAGGTGAGTGGCAGGAAGGTGAGTTGGGAAGCTATAGAAGTAAATGAGATGAGCAATGCTGGAGTCTGGAATAGAGGAAGACAATAAAGATAAGGGATAGACATGTGGGAGATGTTACGAATCAGCTCCATAATGAATTGGATGGTGAGAGGGAAGAGAAACCAGGGTGATTCACAGATGTTCAGAGTGGCCACGGCAGTTACAACCTTCTCACACACTTGCCTGACACCACAGTAGACAGTGGCCTGCTGAGCTGGAGAGAGGGAAGGAAAACCAAAAAGGCGGGAGGGGGGCGGTGGGAAGGGATAGGTGATGGAAATGATATAAAAGTGGCCCTTGGAAAGATGGTTGATAAGAAGCACTTACAAATGCCTCAAAGGCAATTGATAACACCTAAAATATCTGAAAGGGATTTCAGAGTTAGAATATTGTTACAGGCAGAATTGGGGAGAGAATATTCTCAAGCCTGGAGAATGAAGAGCAGGTGGAGGAAGCGGGGGCGGGGGGGGGGAAGGGGAGACTGTAACTCCCTAGACATCCCCCCAAGGCCCAGACCACATCATCTCAGGAACTAAGAGTAATCGATCCTTTTCTTCTTATCTTTCCAATCATCAGCATCTAGCACACGATGAATGGAAAAGCATAAATGAGAAAGAGAAATCCAGGAAAAACACATTGAAGCTGTGTTCTGAACAAAGATGAAAGGAGTCAGAGGGAGAGTGCAACCCGATCACAGCTAATATGCTTAACATTGCATGAGTTTTCTTTTTTCCTACTTTGGATACATTTGGTTCATGCACTACCAGTAATAAAAGAAGAAAAGTAAAAGCAAAAGGTCCAATACTATCTTCTAGTAAATAACAGAAACCAAAGGTCCAGGTCAACCAGTTCTAGAAAATGTCATCATCTTCCAAGTTAATCTGAAGGTTTACTAACAATGATGTAAAGTTCTATTTTTGATGAAGGGAACTCCATTACAATGAGGATTCCTAATGTCACATACAATGGAATTCTAGAACAACAAAATGATTTATAAAATTCCTTGGAGTGCACTCCCAGTGTTAAATGTGATAGAAGCAATTAACTGTAAGGTTCTAGAAGGCACCTGACAATGGGCATTAGAAAACAATATAATTTTTGTCCAGGTACATTCATTAGGAAGGTAATACTCGCAAAATTCCGAGATACAGGGAAGAGCCACCACTGACAATGTACTGCCAGTGCTCTAGTATTTGGAAGGGAGATAACAAGCACTTAACAGTGACATGGAAATCTTGGCTACATGGGTTGGCCAGACAAATACCTGTGAAAGTCAAGGTGAAATACTGTGTCCAAAAGCAAAAAGATTCATGACCAGACCCAGAATTTAGTTAAATACTATACTCAAAATGTTGTTTAGAGGGCTTCCCTGGTGGCGCAGTGGTTCAGAGTCCGCCTGCCAATGCAGGGGACGCGGGTTCGTGCCCCGGTCTGGGAAGATCCCACATGCCGCGGAGCGACTGGGCCCGTGAGCCATGGCCGCTGAGCCCGCGCGTCCGGAGCCTGTGCTCCGCAACGGGAGAGGCCACGACAGTGAGAGGCCTGCGTACCGCAAAAAAAAAAAAAAAAAAAAAAAAATGTTTAGAGACACTGGTTCAATTCTCTTTCACAATTTTAACATCTTACTGTCAACTGCACATGGAGGTAATGGGCAAGGTCATCGACAGATATTGGAGAAACATTCAGTCATGCAGCTCTGAATTTGAGCTGATTGGATACATGTGAAGAATCATAACAGAAGATGTCCTAAAATCTGTTATAGGGGCCCAAGTCTCTTTGTGAAAGCAAAAAGAGTAAACAAATTATATACAGACAACTGCCGTGTAGAGATGTGAACGAGGGCAGTCTAAAGAAAACACAATTCTAGCACCTGATAACCAAGGGAATGCTTTAATTCTGCTTATCAGTGACTCCAGAAGAGGGGCAGTGGATCAGTGATTCGGGAAGCCCAGTAAGTATTAAGAAAGAGTGCTTTCCACCAGTATGAACTATGAAAGGCCTGACGCTTTTATTCACATAACTAGCAAATAAAATTGTGGTTCTAAATTATTCTGCAAAGAGGTTATTTTCAGACCAGCACATATTTCTGTCCTTTGCTCTGTTCAGTTCAGTATCTTTACCAATAAGTTGGATCGACATATAGAATAAGTATCCATCTTGCTGAGGATCAAAATCTGGCGTTATCTCTGACTACAGTGTTCGGCTAGAAATAGCCTGAAATTTATATTACCTTGCATTTAGATTTCCAATTTGAATTACTCAAATTCCAAAAGGAGAATATTTGGCTTGATAGTAGTTCAGGGCAGACAGAACCTTTAAGAAAAGGTCAGCATTAACATTTTAGGTTTCCATTTTCCTCAGCTCATTCTGAGGCACCTAAAGAAAGTAACTAGCTTACATTCCAATTCCCTGAATTTGGAATAGCAGGGAGGTCAGGCCAAAAGATGCAAAGAGAGAAACTCGGAGGTTAGTGATACATGAGCCTAATTCCTGGTACCTAGAACAGTGCTTGGTACATAATAAGTGTTCAATAAATAGTTGTTACATGAAGAAGGGAATGGATGGACTCAAAGATTTGGGTGTGTGGGTGGTTACATCCTGGCCTTTTAGTTCAAGAATCAGGTGCCGAGTTACGCAGACAAGATGGTGCTTTCAGCACAGATGTGCCCCCCGCAGATCCATGATGGGATGGAGGCCCTCGTTCCCTCAGCCGCTGAAAGTGCTGGCTCTGCTGACAGCTCAGCTGAGCCCCTCTCTCAGAAGGACGCAACCGCACTCACGGTTCACTTCCTCCCAGGGAACAGCCTGAACGATCTCCAATAACCCTTGCCTCAGTTGGGACAATTCTAAATGGCGATCCCAGATCCAGATGTCCCTGTGGGAGTGCTCTGCTGCAGTCGCCTCACAGCTCAGTCTGTCCCTCTGCCCACTGCTACTCCTCGCTCTCCACATCCACCGTTCCCTCCTGGAGAATCTCCAGTAAACCTCCTAACACGTACCGTTCCCTCCTGGAGAATCTCCAGTAAACCTCCTAACACATAAAGCTCAAAAGTCTCAGAGTGGGTTTCCCAGGGAACACAAACAAGAACAAGAACTACGACCCCAAATTCTTTTTTAAAACACATTTCTGTAGCATGGACATATATACACTACCAAATGTAAAATAGCTAGCTAGTGGGAAGCAGCTGCATAGCACAGGGAGATCAGCTCGGTGCTTTGTGACCACCTGGAGGGGTGGGATAGGGAGGGTGGGGGGGAGACACAAGAGGGAGGGGATATGGGGATATATGTATACGTATAGCTGATTCACTTTGTTATACAGCAGAAACTAATAACCATTGTAAAGCGAGTATAATCCAATAAAGATGCTAAAAAACCCCACATTTCTGTAAGTGCACAGCTATGTCTTTACAAAGCAGGAGGGTTGTGGTTAGAAAGTGTACTGGATTAGGAGAGCGGAGATGTAAATTCTTACTAAAATCCTGTCGCAGCTACGTGAGCCTGTGTGAAGCCACCTTTGTAAGTGTCCCTCTGCTGATGCCTGCGGCCAGTGTATGCGACAGCCGTCCGTAAGCTATGAGGCACTAGGCGGACACTAAGTGTTATTATTTATTATTAAACGTGGTGTTGTGACTTTGCAGTGGCTAATGCCACATCAAACACGCATTAACATAAAGAAAGAAAAAGTATCAAATCTATGCAAAGTTCTTAGAAGAAACTCTTCAAAAAGAAACGTAACAACCATTTGAGTTCATATCCCAGAGCTGGCAAACTGGGAAGGTAACAACAAACCGGACTAGGTTGGTACATAAGCAGTGAGAATTAGTCATTATTTTGTGTGTGTGTGTGTGTGTGTGTGTGTGTTGTACACAGGATAAACCAACAAAAAGGAAAAATGTTCCTTTGGGCAAGACTTAAGAATATACCTGCAATTGATGGTTCTCATTACCCAAGGCTAAGTTTTAACAAGGAAAGAAGAATACAATGACAGTATGAACACTTCAGGCTATTTCCTTGTCTGAGACCTAACTAACATCATTAGCATCTAATAAAGCACAGCTCTGGAATCACTTCTTATTTTCTTGTACACAAAGCAAGGCTTTGGCTCATAAACAGAATTAGATAATGAAGGGGATTATATTAAAAATAAGATCATTGTCCTTCAGCCTAATATTCCCCTGGTATCTGAGTCTTGGAAGTTAGCAAGACAAGGAATGCACTCGTGTATAAGCCAAGAAGACCCCCAGGAACTGACAAGTCAGGGTCTCCATGCTTACGAAAAAATCAAGGAGCTCAAGGTTCCAGATTTAACGTGCTGCTCAGCAATTCCTCCCAGGCCACTCACTGTCTCACTCTTCAAATGGCTATTTCAAACTTTCCCTTTTCTTTTTCCCTGAACACGGATACACTTCCCTTCCCTACTGTTAGCTAGTAACGCTTGCTCCTTGTGTCACTAATAAAAGTAATCAGAATAGAACTTCTGCTTCTCCCTGGTACCAAATCCCCCAACCTACCTGCCTCTGTACCCACTCCTCTGCCTTCCCTCCCCGTACTCTCGGGGACTGTCCCCACCCCTCCACTGTGCACTGGACCCCATCTCCACCTATCCAAAGGCATTGCTCCTGCAGCTGGCCCCTCTCTCCTGAATCAAGTTCTCCCTTTCTAGTGGACTGTCCCATCGGCGCGCACACCAGCCTACACAGCTGAACTAGCTTACAAATTTAAAAAAACCCAACAACAAACCTCCCTTGATTCCACATCCAGCCCCCATTCCATTTCTCTTCTTTCCAGTTAAACATCTCAGAAGGGCAGTCTATGTGGAATCGCTTCCTTTGGTCCCATTTGCACATGAACCTACTCTATTCACCTTCTTCCCTCTACAACCTCTTGTGAGGTTACTAATAACCACCCTCTATCCAAATCCAATGACCAGTTCTTAGCGTGCATCTCCCTCCACCTTCACAGAGCATTTGACCTAGTTGTCACTATTCTTTTATAAAATCTTCTTCTTCTCTTGGCTTCTGACCAGCAAGCTCTCCTGTTTTTTGTTTTTTCCTAGCTCACTCAGTGCTTCTTGGTCACCGCTGGGTCCTCTACATCTGCCCCAACTCTATGCACCAAGTTGCTGAGCCCAAAACCTCAGAGGCATCCTTGAATCACCCTTTCCTCCTACGCAGTGCAGCTAATCCATCATCTGATCCTACCAGCATTACCTCCAAAACAGATCCAAAGTCCAACTGTTTCTCCCCAACTCTGCTACTTTAACTCCCTCAACTTCCAGCACACATCTCACTTGGAATATCATGTTAGCCTTGTATCTGGTGCGCTGATTTTTACTTTCACAACCCAGCAGTCAATTCTCCACTCAGCAGCCAGAATTATTCAGAATAAATGCAGACATGTTATACTCCTTCTCAAATAATTCCCGGAACTTCTCATTACATTCTGAATAAAACTTAAAGCCTCTCTATGGTCTACAAGCCCCCTCCACGTGCCAGCCCTTTCCTACAACTTCAAAATGACTTCATACCCTTCTCCACCCAACTAACCAGGTTCCAGCCACATGAACTTCCCTATTGTGCATTAAATAGTCCAAGGATGTTTGCACCACAGGGCCTTAGCACCAGCCACTCTCTCTGCCTAGGGACACCCTTCCCTCAGAAATCCAGGTGCATACTCAACCTTTACTTTTAGGTCTCTGCTTAAATGTTACCTTTTTAGAAAGTCTCCCCCTGATCACCTTATCAAAACTAGGATCCTTTGTCACTCTTGCGTTATTTCCCATTATAGCACTTACTGCTCTATCACTTATTCACTTGTCTATCTCTCCAAATGGAGTATAAGCTGTATGAGGGCAGGCACTTTTCAGTATCCCTGTCAACTGAAGTAGTACTAGAAATATGGTACGCAGTCAACAAATACATGGATTTACGAACAGAAGATTAATTGGGGGGGGGGGTGTAGAGAAAGATCCAAAAACAGAAAATTGTCCAACAAACCAGAGTCTGGTAAATTAAGGTAAAGTCAGTTTAAATACAAAAAAGCATTTGAAATAGTATTGTGAAAGATTTAAAAACAAGTATGCTATTAAAAATATTTTATAAAAGAAAATAACTACTACCTGGAAGAAATAGGGAGCATAGTGATTAAATAAGTATTCAGAATGTCAGGTCCTTAGAATTTTCCTTAAGTTTCTTGGGCCTCAGTTGCTTTATATATAAAATGGGGATAACCATGCTACCTAGTACACAGAGATGTTGGGAGAATTAAATTATATGATATGTGTAGAAATATTAAGACATTTGCTAGCTCACAGTAATAGTACAATATGCATTAACTACAGTTATTTTTATTTATCAGCATTACATTTTCATTAAGGATAAATACAAGATACAGACAAAAGATAGGGGAGAACAGTAAAGGAAACTAAACACAAAACTCTGAGTAAATGTCAACTCAGGAAAATAGAAGTAAACATAAACACTTGCAAAGCAATGGACAGTGCCCTTCAGAGGACAGACTGACATCATTTAACTCCTCAGACAGATTTCAAACGGATCGCCTACCTCCACCAAATGGAGGCCTAATCTCTACTGAATGGCCCTGTTGTCAACTTGTTAGGATGGGGAAAGGTTCAATTTTAGATGAAGCAATCGATAGGGGGAAAAAAATCAGTGTTTTTAGCAAACTCACGAAGCAAAACACACTTAACACGTTCTGATGCTTGCAGTCATTACAATAAATGATGTTGGAGCTTTAAAAACTTTCCTAAGTAAACATGTCAGGAGGAAAATTTTTAAGTCCTATGTCATTTCTACAGGGCTAAACGTTTATTACCGTATAGTAGACCCTGAGGAAATATAGAGTTTAACCACTGCATTTAGCAGATAAGGCAACTGAAGCCTGAAGACGGTAAATGCATTGCCCAAGGTCATTCAACTAATTAGCGCATTGCCCAAGGTCATTCAACTAATTAGCGGTTAGATTGGCTTTTGTCATGCTTGCTTATATATTCCATCCCTTCCTTTGGTTATTTAAATGTTTACTAAGAAAACAGATACATAGTGTTTCCTTAGTCCTATCATAATCCTCATCAAATGAGAAAAAGCTCATTTGATGAGCTTTTTCAGGGATTATTTATGCTTTTCTTTTGCCACCACTGTTTGCTCAGAGTAAGCACTCAATAAATGTGTATTGAATAAATGACACTGAAATGTTCCATGTCCTGGTTTCATCGTTCAATGCCTAGCATCTAGGGTGATAGCCAACATATAACTGATACAAATGTACAGTTTTTGGAAGCATGGATTCATGCATGAGTGAATGGCTCCACCATCTTGGCATGTTTATCAAAGGCAATTGAGTCATCCATAAAAACTGAAAACAATAAAAAGAAAATGCAATGATCCACACCCCCCCATTCTGAAGATGAGTGAAACACGGTGATTCACTTACAAAGAACAGCACAGGGAAAGTAAAAAGACAGGAACTTTGCAGTGGAGAAGCCGGGCAAATACAACCTTAACGAAGAGATCAGCTTACCATCACAAGCATGTCATGTGGGAATCAGGTAACCCCTGATATGACGGGATGGGAAGGGTACTTCGCCTCTGCAGTATTCTTTCTAAGAACCTACAACTCCAGTCTAATTATGAGTAAAACAACAGACGAAGCCATAATAGGGGCTATTGTACAGGTCGCTGGCCTGTATTCCTCAAGACAATCAAGGTCATGGGGGTGGGGGGTGGAGGAAAGACTGACAAACTGTCAGAGACCAGAGGAGACTGGGATTCGTTAACAGTAATGAAGCATTATCAGTTTCTGTGGCAAATGTACTATGGTATAAAATGTTTAACAATGAGAAAAAAGGGTAAGAGGTACGTAGGAACTCCTAGTAGTATCCTTGCAACTTTTTTGCAAATCTAAAATTTTTCCAAAATAAAGTTTATTTTTAAATATTCCATGATGGACAGCAGATGATGCACTTAAGAAATGTATAAGGACTTAAGAGAGGGAGTTTGCGGATATCTGACCAGATCACTAAATATGGGTTTCACAGGTGTAAATTCCTTGCCATCGTAGCAGTCTCTTGTACTAGCTGACACAATAAAAGTAAATCAAATGATTACTCATATTTTCTTTCCGTAATCTTTAATATATACTAGTGTTTTCAATTCTATTTCTGAAAGTGAGAAAGAGAGTTGGAGGGTGGCGATGGTGTGTGCAGTTTGGTGAGAGGATATATATAAAAAAAGGGCAGCTGCTCTGACCCTGGCTTGTGGACTTGCAGATTGAAGGGCAATGTCATAGCAGTGTCTTTTGGAATAGCAGCTCCAACAATCACAGCTACCATTTTGGGAAGGCTTGCTAATGTTGCCAGACTGTGCAGCGGGGCTTTCACATACAACACTACATGTAACCCTCAGCACCCTACGAGGCTGCAATTATAGTCTCGTTTGAGAGATGAGAGATTTGGTCCTCAGTAAAATTACTTTGTCAAGGTTGCAAGTGAGATTCAAACACAAATGTTTCTGACGCTTCTACTGAGTCATTAAACAGAAGACAAGGAAATTCCATTAGGACAACTGCCTAAATATCTAATTAGCCACAATCATTAGTCTTAACCAGATAATAATATACTGAGATATTATCCACTATATAGGTACACTAAATTGTAAATGGCCAGATTAATATCCATGGTGCTGAGATACTGTATGTAAAAGGGCTGTTGAACACTGTATTTGATATACAACAGATGTTAGCAATGCCCCCCACCTTTATAGGCTACATCTGTTTTCAATTAGTTCCAAACTGGTTTTTACTTTTCTGCTTTAGGCCCTAGACTCGTATGAATTATCATGGCCACTCAGAAGTGCAGAGTAAGCTGATACCAGAGTAAAGTTTAGCCAGTTTACCAGAGATAGAGTTACATCTTGGCCAGTATCAAGTCATTCCAAATATAAACATGTATGTCATGTGTCAGTGAAACTCTTTTGTACTTAGAAATATAAGAAATTTTAAAAACTGATTACCCTTTGCCTAGACTATATGATTATATGCTTTATTAAGAACTTATTTGTATATTCATTCTGATTATGAGAGTGAGTTTCTGCTATAATTATTATAGATTTACTTGAAGAATTTTTTTTTAATATGGCTACTTTCTCCTCATGTTCTATTTCAAGTTGAATAGACTTTCCTCTCTTGGACCACATAACCATTATCTTGAGGATTAATAATTCATAAATCCAGTGAAAAAACTATAACTGTTTTAAGCAAGTCTGAAATTGACCAATAAGAGCAGAAGGAGAGAAAGACTAACCCTCTCTGTGTTATCATTTTAGAGGAAATGCCGCCAGGTGAGTTGGGGCTAAATGGAAGGGAGACAGGAAGTATTTAAAATACTATAGCCATCTTTCTCTCTGCCAAAATAAATATGGCGATGAAAAGGGCTGCCCTCCCGTAATTACCACGGAGTCCTGCCTTACAGACAGAAGCAGGGCTTTGTAGGACAACAAACATCTGAGCTTGTAATCTAATGTGAATAATGATCCAGACACATGAGCAAGATTCTATTAAATGGTGAAGGAGAACAGCCACGTGCTGCCTGGATGAGTCACTTGGTGTACCATCAAGAAAGGGAACTAATTTTTTGAACCCAGGAATGCAGGACCTGCTCTAGTTCGGACTTGGATGTTGACAATAAATGAATGACCGAAGAGGACTCACCCGCTTTGTTCTTCCAGGATGCAGGTCAGAGCACATTCCTAGAGTCCCTTTCATCTAGATGTGTTCTCTCTATTTCATGTCATTAATGCTTCAGAAACGACCCCTTTTGGCATGCACTGCACATTGGGACTTGAACCGGTTTTTGCCTTTATCCTCAGTTTGAGCTGTCGGCCCTCCCATGAATCTGTAGTCACTTGCAATTTGGAGCCGGGGAAGAAAGGGTGAGTGTGAATAAGTCCATAAACCCCCAAGGACAGACTTTCCTGAGCAACCACAGTTGAGAAGCATCATCACCATATATTAACTGTAGAATGACTGAGCTGGCTGCTTTTACTTCTAATTCATATGTTGTTTTCCTCAAATCTTTAGAATGAGATAATGCTCTGATTCCCTCTTTGAGAGTTTCTTTGTTCTTCTGGGTCCCAAAAGACATGGCTGAATTTATTGGACTTATATCAAGTCACCTCCCCCAATTTGATATAAGAAGTTTCCTCACATAGATGTTTTATCACATAAGAGATGATAAGCAGAGTACTTGCCAGGAAATGTCATCTTGTAAAAACTCAAATCACAATTACCTCTGGCAATAGTGGACAGATAATGCCCCAGAAAAGATAAGAAGAGGTCATTGAAATCCACAGATAAGCTTCAAATCTCATTTCAGCCAAAAATTTCAAAAGCTTCCCCACTCCTGAGTCTCCTCAGAGTTGACAGTAAGCTGCAAAATATTACTGGCTTGAGATCCAGTCTCTTTTTTAATTTTTCAAACTTGTAAGCTATTTGTTTAGAAGTTTGTAAGAAAAAGAACACAAAACACCATTCTTTTATCATTAGTAGCCTCTAAAAGTCAGTTTAATTTACACTGTTTGCAATCTCCCATTGCAAACGTATAGGTCCACCACCTTACGGTTAAATTAGATTTTGTGCTAGTCTGGCCCGCATGATCTCATTTACATTAGAAAATATAATCTGCCATTGGCAGAAGGGGGAAATGCAGAGGCTCAGGGAATTGTTCCTCCTCCACCTCAAAGCATTCCTACCAAAGGGAACAGGAGTGAAGGATGGAGCGAGAAGGCTGGGGAGAAGCTGAAGGATACTGATGTTTACGGAAAAGGATGAAGAGGGTTGAGGGAGCTGAAGCAGTGAAAGGATGGAGAGAGAAATTCCATACAGGATGCCCTGGTAGGTTTAGTGCCTGAGTTACGGGGGAAGCGGATCCTTGCTCACTGTCACCTCCAGATCTGAAAGTCCCTGCCCCACCCTGAGACTGTCCCTGGATTTCGGGACTTCCATCCAGTACACCCCACTACAGATCACAGGTTCAGGAATCAGAGCTCAGAAATGTGCCCCCTACTCCACTCCTGCCAGTTTTAACTATTTTCATCTTCTACACCTTCAGGCAGGTCCACACTTGGGGCCAGTTAGGGTTTTCGTTCATAAAACCCTGGTTCTCTACAATGCTCCCTTCTCTCTGTTGGCATCCCTGCCTGTGCGCTTGGACACTGGCCCTCATCTTCTCTGCCTTTACTGCACTTGACTACTGGCCCCCACAATGAAGAAGGAACCGGGAACCCTAATATCCAACACATCTGTAGAGTCTTAACTGCTTCTGGCCGATGTTCCCCAGTTACCTCATATATTTTCATGGTACAGACAAAGATCTAAAATAGTGACTAGGAGGTAAAAAATGCCCAATAAATATGGAATATTGAGCAAGGTGAACTAACAGTTATATATATTTAAAGAAGCATATGGAAAATACGAACATTGAAAAGGAATTTGTGTGTTGACTCAACTTAAGGTTTCAGAAGCACTGTCACCTCATGAATGACTCATTTTACCCTGACATTTACTACGCTGTGGGCCTTGCTTTGACGTCATACAATCACATAACAGCTAGAAGTAAAGGACGTGTCTTCCCAGATAACTCTGTCACGCTGGCATGAAGAATGAGGACAGTATTTGGTAATACAGCCTCCAGGAAGAGACGTGTGCTGTCTCAAGAATTTTCTAGATGTTACTATACCATGTTGTATCACCATCATTCTGCTCTTCTCATTTTAGGTCAGCCTGGGAACTAAAATGGTTCATAAACCAAGAGACCCTTACGTGGCATCAAGAGCAGAACTAGTTTATTCTGATTCCCTTTTCTAGTTCCACCTTCTTCAGCCCACAGAGCGTCACCTGGGGTTCCCATGTTACTACACTTCCCTTCATTTCTTTAATCATGACTTTCAGACACAAGATGAATCTATCCATCAAACCAAGGAGGACCAAGAAGCTGAAAACAGGCTGATCCCGTGATATCCATTAGGCACTTCCAACTTACAAGCTTCCCGGAGCTTCTCTTTGTCATAGTGGAATCCTTCATAGTCTTGTAAACTGATTTTGTTCACCCGGATCCTCAGACGGTCTGGGACAGACTGGGGACTGTAAAACAAGAACCGCATGGTCAGATATCAAGGAGAGAATGGAACTGGGAGTCATATGCACCTGGACGGACTAAAGGCAATATCATCTCTTCTTATGAAGCAGAAAGAGTTCACATTCAAACCAGAATCATGGGATCTTGATGAGAATACAGCAATTATCTGGAGAACACTTCTCTGCAAACCTCAAGTTTCTGGAACGGAGGTAAGAACATGGGAATAAGCAGAAAAAGCTTCTGGAGCCCACTCATTTTTTTTTTTTTTTTACTAACTTATTAAAAACTCCAATAAGATTCTGTGTTCAGTTCCACGATAAATGAGATGCAGCTAATCTGAAGTGCTGAGAAGTGGTGTAGAGCTGGAAAGAACTGCTTTAGCAAATATGCCCATAACAGCTTGGCTCTCAGAAGAGACAGGAAAACATAAAAATCAAACCAAGAATCCAGAAAGCACGAGGCTGAGAATGAAATGGCCCCACACACCTCGAACTCCCTGGGGCGCTTCTCAGTCAAAGCCAATTACAATGAATGCTGCCTGTGATGGTGCCACTGAGGACCCCAAAATGGACGAAAAGTGTTAAAACACGTACAACGTGCATTCTTTAGGAAGAGAAGGAAGTATTCAATTCATTTTAAAGGAATTCAAACTGGTTCAGGATAGATAGTGAACAATTAAAAGGGGGTCGTACCAAACTTTCTGAAGCATCCCATTCACCCTCAGAAGGCTTTTACCTGGATTCCTTGGACGTTTTTAACTAATATTTTCCAAATAGTTTAATCATGGGCATTAGTCGAGGGAAATAATTTGATCTTCATCATCACCACTATGGAAGAGTACATTTATTCAATATGTTAATATAACACAATCCCCATTTGTCTTTATTGCTTCTCCTTATATTATGGGGTAAAAGTCCCCATTGACTGAAGCAGCAAGAATAGCATTAGTCCTCAATTCACTTCAGGAAAAGAAAGAAAGAAAGGAAGGGAAGGAAGGAAGGAAAAGAGAGAAAGAGAAAAAGAAAAAAGGAAGGAAAGTCGAGAGAGGAGGAAGGGGCGGGAGAGAGAAGAAAGAGGAGAAGGATGGATGGAAGGACAGAGTGATACTTTAAAAATATTGGCAGGATACCTCTACCCCAACCTCAGACACACATGCACTCACACACACAATTTCGCTGCAGCTCTGGAAGAGGGAGAAATAATTTTAATTTCATTCTCTTGTCTAAAAACTCATTTTAGGGCAAAGTGTAACAACTCCTTCATACATACTCCAACTTAACAGGCACTGGTGAATAAAACTGACATGCGTACGTTGGGATGGAAGATGTGGTTTAAAGCACATTTGTGAATGAGCAGAACAGACCTTTAATATCACACGTACCCACACCGCCATTTACAGGTAGGGAACATGAGATTCAGAAAGGTAAAGTGATTTTAAGGTCACAGAGCTACTAAGTGACAGAGCTGGGAACAGAGTCTTGGACTCTTCATTCATCCCTTTTATGCTCCTTCTATTATACGATGCCAAGAATCCCACAGATTGACAGCAAAGCCATAGAGCCCAGATTAGCAGAGTCGGACGATCCCTACGTGATGCTCAGACTCTTGGTCAATGAACAATCGACAGGGGGGCTGGCTAAGTAAACTGTTGGTACAAACAGGAGAACGCGGGGCAAATATTACAAATGAGTGCCTACCTTTAAAAGAAAATCTGAGTACAATATGTTGTTAAGTGAAAAAAAAAGTCATCGAAAATTACATATGGCATAATCTCCTTCACGGGAATTGTGGAATTTAGGAGTTTATAGAGAAGTGTCTGAAGAAAATGTTCAGTAAGCTGTTTGAGATGGTTACCTGTACATGGGGGGATTTGGGGATTATTTTACACTGAGTATCATCATTTTTAGAAAAATAACGCAATTATTTTAAAGGTACATCAATAAGTAAATCAATGGTAACTCAGGGCAAGAGTAAAAGTAAGGATTATATCAGTGTTAGGTGTTAGCTGTAAGTAGATAGGAAAGAGTTATTAACAGAGTAACCACACACCGTTCACACCAAATGCTGATTTTGAAATTAAGAGGGGCCTGATCTTTTTTTTTTTTTTTTTTTTCCGGCTGCACCACACGGCATGTGGAAGCTTAGTTCCCCGACCAGGGATCCAACCTGTGTCCCCTGCAGCGGAAGCGCGGAGTCCTAACCACCGGACCTCCAAGGAACTCCCAAGAGGTGCCTGATCTTTTTAATGTCAAGTTCACTCCAGTGAACTGCAAAGATTATAATTAGCAAACACTCTCCTGCAAGCGTAGCAGGTAAAAGGGAGGCTGGAAACATAGAACGCGGTGGCCCATCATACCCTGTAACAGGAGAAGAGAGAGGGCAGAGGCTGAAAGAGCTCCGCCAAAACATTTTTTGAGGTAACAGCGGATTTAGTGGCAGTGAGCTCTGGTCCTCTCCAGTGAGCTGGAGTCCAGAGCTGGCTACAGCAGCAGCTGCCGAGTTGGAAATGGGATTCAGAGACTGACTGCAGACCGGTCCCTGCACCCCTCCTCCAGGGGGCTGCCCGTGGGCTCACCAGTGTGAACCACCTTTCTCAAAATCCAACACTGTCTGCTGTCTGTCCACACACGTCTGCCGTCCAGGTTCTCATCTGAACTCACTGATTCCCACCACACACTACTGCCCCTGAACCACAGCCTCCCACCAATCTTATAGAACTTTCCAGGTCCCCTATGAATTCATATATTATCTCACTTCATCTCCAGAATGGAAAAGAGTGGAGACTCTCACTAACCAGCCGACACTCTGTTCCTTCCACTTCCTACACAGTCACTCTTCTGCTCTCATCTCCCATCTTCTCCCAACAACCTGCAACACATCCCACTTTCCCACCAGTGGCAGCTTGCTTAAAACCAGCCTTCTGACTAGGGTACCTGGTATTTGGCCTGCTATCAAATGGTGGCCCAGATCAGGCCAATCAGGAAGGTTGAGGACATTCACCCAGAGGGTCCCTGATGGGTAATCCCTTTGAATTACTCTGGACCCTGGTATAAAGAGTAGGTACAGGAGGCAGCTCAGCAAAGTGGTTAAGAGCTCAGACTCTAGGTCAGATGGACTGGATTGGACGTAAAGTTCTTCCAGTTATTGGTTAATCAGGACACTGTGCTTCAGTTTCCCTATAGGAAAGGTGGGGATAATAACAGTATTCACCTCACGGGGATGTTATAAGAATTAAGTGAGCCAACACAGGTGATGTGCTTAGAAAAATGTCTGGCACATTGTAAGTGCTCGATATTAGGTATTATCGGTATAGTTATTATTCTGAAGTTTGTTCTTTCAGGTAAGGTTCTGCCTAATAAGCACCAGCATCTGCTGCTGCCAGGTATTGGAAGGAGCTTAGGGCATATGCAGGAACTCCCTAGATACTTCTAACAAGCTGCTGGGCTTCCTCCGGGGGCAAACCGTCTAGCCTGGCTGGTGTCATGATTCTCCTGGATCTTCTCCCACTTGGTATTTTACAGGCCAAGTGATAACATGAAAACAGACAACTAGAACATGGGGGAGAAAAGTGCACAGAGATTAAATGAAAGCCAAGTAATTCGATTGTGTCCCTTGATGGCAAAATATGTTAGTGTCCCATTAATGGCTGACCGGAGGTGAAGGATGACAAAGCTTTTCCTTGGACTCCGGGGAACAGCAGTGCCATTAGTTTTCTAAAATTAAATTTTGCCAAGAAAGTTAGCAGAGCATAGAAGTGACTAACAACCTGGTAAAAATGGATTTGCCTTTGTGCCAACTTCTACCCCAAGCTACTCTATACTAATTTAAGCTCTGTATCAGGGGTTCTAAACCTGACTTCCATGGAACCCCTCAAGGTCCCTAAAAAGGACTCAGCGATCAGTGAACGTCCTTTAAAATCGGGACAATGGCCCCAATCTGTCGCCTTCTCATGAATTTCCTCTGAAACATCAAGAATACATTCCTTGTGGAGAGTGGAAGTTGATGGCTCTGAACTTAACTCCCAAATATCCTCATCATGACTTTCTCAAGAACCGTAATAAAAGCACCTCTCGCTGAAGTCACTAACAGGGGCCTCAGAATCTCCAGACTGTACCTTCTCTCTCCACCTGTGCACACCTGTTACCTTGAGATGCTGGAGGGGGCGGGGGGTAGGTTCAGAGCCATCAAGACAACTCCCTGAACACAACTTAGATCTAATTCTCCTCATTCTCTGCTACCCTTTAGTTCCTGCCGATAGATTTTTTTATTTGACTCTTCAGAGACTTTCAATCCATTAGTGTCAAATTCCTTCCTCATGCCTCCAACCTTCTTCATTCTTTCAATCAATTTCTTTACTACACGTTGTCTCTCACAGACTGATAAAAGACTCCTCTCATCCCAGTCTCCTATGTACAGACACCCCTCATGGATGGAAGGGACGAGTTGGGTGCTTTTGTTCCCACTTCCAGACAATTAACATCACATAATCCCTTCTTCTCATTGGAAACACAAATCACCTGGCAGTAACACCACTTAACCTTAAGACAATACAGCACAGCGCATAAAGCAGAACGCAGAATCAGCAAAATCTTAGTTCCAATCTGAACTCTATCAATTAACACACATTTGACATTCAGAGCGCTAAAGTTACCTTCTCTAAACCATTTTCTGATCTGAAAATTGGACTGATAGGAATATAGTGAGAACTGAATGAGAAGATGCATGTAAGGCAGTTAGCACACTCCTGTAAATAGTAAGTTTTCAAGTATAATGTATTGTTATTTTGTTACTATTATTAGCATCTTGATGCGTCTTCAATTTCCACAGGCCTTTTTAAAAAACTCAGTCCTGAATAGTAATATCACAGCAGAAGCCATAGTCAGAGCTCTAAACAGGAGTTAGTAGATCTCAAACCTTAGCAGGATTTGAGTCTGCTGACATGGGTTGGGAGACAAGGTGCAGAGTTACGTAGCCATCTATCGTCCGTTGAATGAGAATGCAAGTGGGGACTGTGAATGTTTGTAAGATATTCTACTTAAAGATATTAAGGATATAAATCCTAATTCACATTACAGAGGACATCCTTAAAGCTGTATAATTATTCTACATTTTGTACCTTGAAAAAGTCCTGTTTTAACATTTCTTAAATGATTCAGTGTAAGACTCACCCCTAAACCACTGTGTAGACTCATCGGTTTTTATGACGAACTGTAATTTAACTGGGCCTTTGTTACTCATATATAGAGTTTTCCTTTGCAAGGTAGAAAAGCATCACAAGTCTCTTGAGGCCTGATATAATAATAATAATAATGAGGAGGAGGAGGAAGAGGGGAAGAAGAGGAGGAGGAGGGAGAGGGAGGGGGAGGAGGGAGGAGGAGAGGAGGGAAGAGGGGGAGGAGGGAGGAGGGGGAGGAGGAGGGAGGAGGGAGGAGAGAGGAGGGAGGAGGGGGAGGAGGAGGGAGGAGGGAGGAGGGAGGAGAGAGGAGGGAGGAGGGGGAGGAGGAGGGAGGAGGGAGGAGGGAGGAGGGGGAGGAGGGAGGAGGGGGAGGAGGGAGGAGGGAGGAGGGAGGAGGGAGGAGGGGGAGGAGGAGGGAGGAGGGAGGGGGAGGAGGAGGAGGGAGGAGAAGAAGAAGGAGGGAGGAGGGGGAGGAGAAGGAAGAGTAGTAATAGTTGTAGATTTAATTTCTTTCAAGAAATGTAAATGTGAGATTCTATTCCGTCGTAACGTAGATATAATAAAGGATGTTTCTAACCAATCTTTAATAGAATTTATTTGAATTGGTTCTTGTTTTGTGAATGGAGTTTTGATTAAAATATTAATTTCTAGTGTGAATTCTTGGGATGAAAGACTATTTCCTCATCCTCCTTGCAGCTCCAGCACCTAAAATAGAGTCTGGCCTGAGTTGTTTACAATAACAAATAAATGAGTGAAATGCAAAAAAGTCAAATCCTTCTGGGACTCTCAGTGGCCCCGAGGCTTGAGCACAGTGCGGCATCAGACCATCCTTGAGATGCTCACTAGAGGCTTTTCTCTTCGGGAGCCCCAGGCAACCCCTGCTTTGGCTGTCCGCTTCCGTCCTGTGTCCATCTGGCTCTCTAGATCTGGAGGTAAGTCCATGCTGCATTATGCTATCTCACCCCCTTGCATCTTATCTCTAGTGGGATCTGCACAAATAAAGAGGGAAGAATTTACAAGAAAAGAGGATGTCCCTGCCCGAAAGGCACATAAACCATTTCAGGACTGCTTGTTCTTTAATTAAATAGTGGTGAACCAGAAACATTTACCACCCACCCTTTCATCAGCTATCAGGCTGGGCCTTATTAAAATATAACTGTACTTAATGGCCTTCCCTTTAGCAACTTCCTAGAAATTGCGTACTTACCCTGGGACATTTCCAAACTATGACTGGTAATAACTTATCTAAGAAGACATCCAAGTAGGCCCCTTTACATTGAGCAGTAAAACCAAATTGAATCAAGGCTTCTGAACAGAGATTAAAATGGACTTTTGACACCTGCTGAGTTCAGAGAGAACTCTAATAATACAGTTGTCTCCTGCCTGGAGTAGAGAACAATAAGTCAGGACTGTGAAATAAATTGTAAAAGGGTTTTTGAATTTGGAGCCAAGGATAAACCCAAATCGCGTCAGCAGCAGTCAGTCACGACCTCCTACTGTCCGACATATGTTTCTGAGAAAGTACCTTTAAAGGTTGTTAATTCTTTCCTGATAGACGTTCACTAAGTTCTTGGCTCCTTAAGACGTCCATCTGTGAGGTGGCTAATATGATATGCCACAGCCTACAAATTATTTGAGACAGCTAGCCTGCCAGATCTCCAACAAGGTAATGGAATTAAAGCATTATAGGGCTGGGAGAGATCTCAGATGTCACCTAATTCAATATTTGCTATTCCATCTGATGCCATCTTCCCCTATTCCATCTGCAAATGGCTGGTCAGCCCCTGCCCCATCCTTGTCTACTTGTGAGGTACAGGACGGAAGTGCCCTATTCCTTGGTTAGATCGCTCTTAAGCATTTGTAAATTCTTCCTAAAGAATCTAAATGGCTCTCTCTCCGTGGTTTCTGTTTATTGACTTTTCTTCTACTATTTGGGTCGGAATTGGGTTTTAAGTCACTGAGGTAATCAGCCACAGGCACTAATGGCAAAGATATGTAAACTTTAAGCACTAAAGCTAGACATATATCAAGGAAATGTTTGCTGCCTTCATGGCTAATAAATTAAAAATAGGCTACAAGTACCAAACATCAAAAAACTTTGATGCCATTGGTTGAAACAAAACTTCACCTTTAAAGTTTCTTGAGATCTTCAAATACACACTGAAATGCAGATTTTCATGCTTGCATTGAAAGTGGAATACATTTCTGTGCTTCTGAAATGGTAAGAAATGAATACATGATAGAGTGAAATTAGCATTATTAGGTTCCTGGCATTTAAAGGAGAAGCAAAGAGGACGAACTAGTAGTGGCTTTACTTGGTGGCATCACAAAGCGGCTGGACCAGTACAGCAGTTTCATCATTTCTGCTATAAGGGAAAAGAAAAAGGCCAATAGCCTTGACCAATATTTCAGATTCTCCTTACCACCCATTTGCTTTTGTGGCAGTGACTGCCACAGCTGCTGAGGACTCGGTCATCCAACTCTGAGACTTTTATGTGGAACCCGCCCCACACACACTTAATGTTACAACTTCCGGGTACCAGAGACACAGGTTTATTTTTTAAGTCGTGGAAACTCAAACTCTCCTCTCCATAAGATCTCACAGTCTCTTACTTTCTCCTTTCCCTTTATTCATGCATTTTAAATTTCCTTCCTAGTTTTCACCCTAATGCTCCCTTCAGCAGCATTTCACGCTGTGGTTAACTCTCTGCTCCTTGAAGCTCTTTTCTCTTAGATTTCAAACCAAAAAGCTCTCCTGGTTTCGGAACTAAATTTCCGCCTGCTCCTTCTTTCTCCTCCTCTAAGTATCCTCCAAATATGGACGCTTCTCTACCCGCTCCACTAAAACCCTCATGGGCCAAGACCAAACTACTATCATCTTGCACCTGAACTAACTGTGCCCCTGGTGCCCATTAACACCCTCATCACACTGCAGATGCAGCAGGCGGTGTGAAATGTAAACGTGATCACGACATGATGATTCTGTTACCTTCCCTTATACTCTGTTCAAAATAAATAAGCTAAAAGGATATACTGTATAGCACAGGGAATATAGCCAATAATTTATAATAACTACAAATGGAGTATAATCTATAAAAATTCTGAATCACTATGTTGTACACCTGAAATGAATATAATATTGTAAATCTCAATTAAAAAAGAACTGAATGCCCAGCTATCTATATACATCTATCTTTACATCGCCCACAACGTGCACTAAATATGAGGCTTTCAGCATCTGTAAGTTACTGCTTCCCATCTAGACTTGCTACTTCTGCAATGAGAAAAATGATTTTTCACCATAACTGACTACATTATTCGTTCCACCGAATCACGTGTTACACATATCGTTCACCATTGTTCAGAATGAGAACCACTCAACAGAACTTGGATCAAAGGAAAAATCAGTTCCCATTGCTAAAGCCAACAAACAGGGAATAACCTCAATGCTCACGTGTCTTATCATTGCTGTGCTCTCCTCACGTATGGAGTTGATTCTCTGGCTTGCCTCTGCTTAACGTGAGTGGAGAATTTCTACCTGTGATTAGATACCATCTACAGATTTAAGTCTTATGAAAGTGGAACCTCCTTCCCTGATATTTGCTGAATTGGTAACTAGGGATGACAACCTTTCAGGAAAAAAAGAAGGCTTAGGAGTTTTACACCTTAAGTTCCCACTTATACTCTTTTTATACTATTTTATGCTTAAAAGTATAAAATTTGGAGTACATAAAGAGTATAAAAATATCATGATGATGGGCTTCCCTGGTGGCACAGTGGTTGAGAGTCTGCCTGCCGATGCAGGGGACATGGGTTTGTGCCCCGGTCCGGGAAGATCCCACATGCCGCGGAGCGGCTGGGCCTGTGAGCCCTGGCCGCTGAGCCTGCGCGTCCCACAATGGGAAAGGCCACAACAGTGAGAAGCCTGCGTACCGCCAAAAAAAAAAAAAAAAAAAAAATGATGAAAGGCAAGGAAAACAAACACCACAGGAAATAAAGAGGGATGGAAGTCAGAGGAAGAGAGAATATGCATTTTTGTAGTAGAATTCTACAAAATCAAATTGCTGAGATGAAGAACAGCTGGAATGGGAAAAGTGAAGAACTCAAGCCCTGTCTTTCATCACACCCAGCCAAAAGCACTTCCATTTTATGAAGTAATTCCATGTACTGGAGGTTTCCCGTATTAAAAATGACTAAAGATTCTACCATAAAACGCTAATATGAGCTACTCTGAGTACTGTAGCCTGCAATAGCATAGAGAATTATTTTGCTGTTCCGATTGTAGAGGACCATTAATCACTATCTCCAATGATAAGGAATCACTGGGCTTGAACCAATGAGACATAATAGGGTAATATCACTCCCGAGCCATCTAAATGGTTTCAGATCTCATGTGCTCAGAAAGGAAAGTATTTTTTACTTCAAGTTTCAATTTCAATATATCAAACAAAGGGAAAACCGTTTATGTATTTGCTACTTAAATGGTAAAAAACTTCCCTTGGGTTTGCAGTCGTTAACTGTTGTAATATCCTGCTCTTATTTGCAACTGATAAAGAAATTGACTTTTCTTTGGTGGAAGAGAGCAGGGAGCAAGTGATAGGACTTGAGTAGCTGAAAAAGTATCATTTCACAGAAGAAAAAACTTCTGGCCTTTCACATACATCCTGAAAGACACTGAAAGTAGGCTTAAAACCTAACTTATTTGCTCATCCTCTAGAAACTAAGCACTTTCATGAATCAAGTGGAGGTATTTGAGTAGGTGTCTATATAACAACATTTTTACAAAAAACCCCAAAATCCCTAGCATACATACAATTTTTAGTATTTAACATTTATTTCACCTATAAACCTACAGAAAAAAATCAAGAATTTAGAATTGTTTATAAGTAAAAATAACCAAACAAAGCAGTGGCCAAAAATGCATAAAGCAGTAATGCAGTGAAAATAAATATAACTGTCTATTGAGGTAGAGAAATGCTGGAACTCCAATTAGTTTGAGAAAGGATTGGATGCATGAATTACAAGATGTGTTCTTACTGAAAAGTTATCGTGCAAACTGTGTGGAAGGAGCTCTGCATCCCTAGGAAACAGGATCAGCAAGGAGAGGATTCCGTGTTTTGTTTCATATCAAGAAAATAAAAACTAAGTGTTGGCCTGACAATAAATGGCATCACATAAACATTTCCATAAATGGTTTCAGCCTTCCATAGGCTGATAGAAAGACTTATAAAAAGACTCATATATTTTCCTAAAAACTGGATATCAGAGAAATAACATTTGCAAAGTTGTTTTCTCTTAATAGGTAGTATTTCGCTGCGCTATGTTTTTTTGTTTTTTTTGTTTTTGCGGTACATGGGCCTCTCACTGTTGTGGCCTCTCCCGTTGTGGAGCACAGGCTCCAGACATGCAGGCTCAGCGGCCATGGCTCACCGGCCCAGCAGCTCCGCGGCATGTGGGATCTTCCCGGACCGGGGCACGAACCCGTGTCCCCTGCATCGGCAGGCGGACTCTCAACCACTGCGCCACCAGGGAAGCCCTGCGCTGTGTTTTGACTCACATTCCTCCCAGGTTGACAACGGCTTGCCAAGGCTTGGAATACTCAGTGGTGCTGCATTTAGCTCTGGAAAGAGACACGGTATCATTAACTCTCCTATCCATCAACCTACAGTTGGTGGAAAGCTAAGTCCCCCACTTGTAACACAGATGTGCCCCCATTACCCCATGTGTCCTTGTCAGAAATCCAAGAAAAAAGAATCAGAGAATCCTCTAAACCCGACTCTTCTTTCCAACTCAGCAAATTCAGCCAATTAGGGGGAAACTTTTCACCACCTTTCTCTAATTTCTGATCCAATGACTAAGGAATTTTATTTTTGGAACCATCCTTCTTGATAGTATAAGAATAGACAGACTAAAGACACACTGCTAGAACAGAACTTGTAAAAAATCATAGAACAATTCTCTTACTACCACAATTACTCATCAACAAAAATAACTTTTGTAAGATTTGACCGTAAACTTGAGAAAAAAAGTTCCTTAGGATAAACTTCTAGTGGTAGACAAATTACTTGGATGACGATGAAGAAACAAACACAAAATAACCAGCTGAAATATTAATTGGTTAATATTTTAGTGCTACCAATACTAAAAGGAAAATAGGAAAAGAGAGGAAAAAGGGTTTCTGTTGAAAATGTCATAACAGAATGTGAAAATAATTTGGGGTGCTTTTGCTGGTCTCATTTGTTTCTATCCTCTCACTTATCACATTTAAGTAGATCAAGTCTCTACCAAAGGCAGTATCCTAACATACTCATAAACCAAGACCCTTTCTTCAAGGAAACATGTAATTGTTTTACTTCGCCTATACAACAAAATACCATCAGACCAAAAGGTTTATGTATGTCCCAACTAGAGGACATAAATCACTTTGAGAGCAGCAGAGCCTAAATGATTAATTAAGGAAAATAATTATAGTTCTCTGTAATATAAAGCTGAAAAGCTTTGTCTTTTTGGTTCCATTTGTAATTCTTCCAATGCCATGTTCATTTTACTCAAATATCTTAGCTACAACTTTTAGAACGTGCTACATTCTTTTCAGAGTTCCATTTTCTGACACGAAATGTGAGGATGAGTTCTGGGGATTAATTAAATCTAGCATCAAGTATTTTCTTTTTATGTCTTTTAAAATGTACTCTCTTTTCATTTCATATAAGTGTTTCAGGGTATTATGACAGAGGAGGGAAACTCAATTGCATCGGTATAATTCAACTGAAACTCTCCTATAAATGAAATGCACGTTGCGTTTCATTACCACCTCAGAAAAGCAATCTGAAATAAATACCCTCTTGGAACACTCAATACAAACGTCTGGATTTCTCTGTTATTGATACGTTCTTCATACTCTATGGCAGAATATGGTATCAGTTATCACTGCAGGACCGGAGTAAAAACTGAAATGTTTCTTTTTTTTCTCTCTGAATGCAGCAATTCTATGACTAACATTGCAGTTGTATCAGTTTATCTAAAGATATTAATAACTGTTTTCTAAAAGTATTTAGTTTTATTCTGGGTGAAGAGTCCATTTGTAAGTAAATCTTTTATTCACAAAGACTAGCAAAATTACTCCTTTTCCTTGCCATTTATCATCTGTATTTTTATAGTTGTTTTATTATGATAATGTTTTAGGAATTCAGATCTGAACAAAAATTTAAAGTTCATACTGTAAACCACCTTATTTTACAGAAGATGAATTTTGGTCCATAGAGGTCACCAGTCTTACTGTACCCAGAGAGTTAATACTTAGAATCTACTATAAATAAAAGAGCAATGTCCTTTAGCCCCTTAGACAGTTTCATAAAAAAAGATTTTAAAGAATTAAACTATCAATACATGTATTGATAGTTGTGTGTATATACAACTCTATAGTTGTATATACAACTCTATAGTTTGTGTATACACAAAGTTCAACCTTCACACAGTTGGTGACAGAAAAAAACCCTAAAATTTATTCAAATTTATCTAGTATGATGCTGTTACGGGCTAGGTTGTGTGCCCCCAAAATTCATATGTTGAAGTCCTAACCCCCAGTGCTGCAGAAATGTGACTGTATTTGGAGATAAGGTCTTTAAAGATGAACTAAGTTAAAATGAGGTCATATGGACACCAATCTGACGGGTGTCCTTGTAAGAAGAGATTAGGAGACAGACAGGGACGAAAGACAACGTGAAGACACAGGGAGAAGATGTCCATATCCAAGCCAAAGAGAGATGCCTCAGAAGAAACCAATCTTACCAACACCTCGACGTCAGACTTCCAGCCTCCAGACTGCGAGGAAATAAATTTATGTTGTTTAAGCCACTGTGTCTGTGGTACTTTGTTATGGCATCCCTAGCAAAGTAATACAGATGCCTATTAAAAAGATGCACTAAGAGAACTAACGCACTTCATTTTAATCCTATAATTACCGTTGATAAAAAGATACATAATAGAGGAATAAGATGAATCTAACTTTTTACTTTCCAAAATTTTAACCTCACTTGGAAACCTCTTCTGGCTTGATATCACTGTTAGGATTATCAGACCCTATTGGACTAATGTTACCTCTAAAGTCAGGCTTTTTAAATTTTAATTTTCTAAAATTTACTTTGATTAAACAAACAAAACTCATGAATTTCCCTCCCCTCTCTGCCCTGCCCAATAGACTGCACCCCAAAACGCCCCGAAGCTCACTGGGCCCCAGGCTCTGCAAAAAGCCAACACCTGAGTGAGTATCGGCTTCACTTTTTTGGTGTTGTTTTTTCTTTTGAAGTGACCTTTCATTATACGAGAAGTGCTGACTCGCAGGACTGTTTCTACACCTACACAGACATGAATAATGCATCTCTAAAACTAAATTTTAAAAGCAACGAGATATAACTTTAAATGCCGAGGGAGTCCTAATACCCCTTTACATAACTGCACCAGATGCTCGAGCCATGCTCACCTTCACCAAGAGAACACAGGCGCCATCCAGCCCCTGAGGATGCGAGCAGGACCCTGCCCGAAGAGCCTCTTTCACAGACCCAACACCATTACTAACAAGCCCGAAAGACTCTCCCCCTTCTTTAGCTACACTAGAATTTATTTTTAACTGGGGTTTGTCATTCTGACATTTTTCGTATAATAACACAAACTTCAAACCTGTACTACCAGAGATTCACGCGTTTGAAACACTCAAATTGAATTCTAAAGTGTTAGTCATCTCTGAGGGGAGTTAGTCATCTCTTAAAAAGGGGAGAAGTTTACATAGTATGATTTGATTAAAACACATAAGTTACATATATATTGATAAACACACAGGAAAATGACCAGAGGTTATATCAACTGCAGAATTCAGTGCCTTAAATGCTATCTTCAAAGAGCCCTGGGTGTTACCTTTATGACTTTATAGCATATGATCTTAGGCAAGTTTCCCAATATTTATTATTCTCAGTCTTCTCATCTATGGGATGGCAATGATAGCAATCGCTACCACATACAGTTATCAGGATGCTAAATGTGATCACAACTCAATCTCAGGCCCATATTACCTCTTTGGCTAAATGAAAAAATCTGCCTGGGTTCTTGCTGAGAGCAAGGCAAAAGTGTACCAAGGCGGTACAGGGCCTGGCCTGCCTGATCAGTACTAAGGATAAAGAATGACCTTGTCACATCCCATGGCAAGTCTCAACTGCTAGATCCCTCAGGGGCAGATCTTCAGAGCCTAGGATCATGCCCTGAATTTTAGCATGACAGAACTTCAGAGCTGATGGAAATCCCAGAGATCAACTGCATTTCTTTTTAATATTTGAAAAACTGAAATGCAAAAAGGTTACTATATGGTCAATGTCACACGGACAAAAGCAGGGCTCCCATAGACACTTAAAACAGAGGATGTCTTCATGGAGTTTGGAGGCCTACAGAATAAGTAGGAAGACACTGCAGTTGGAGACCTGGGTCTGCTCCTGCAGGCCCCTTGTCTTTAAGTCATTAAACGCCCCTGCCCCGGGTACCTGCATGGGAATAGAAGCACAGGCAGAGTGAGGAACTCTTGTGGGAAACTCACAGAGCGTAAGGAAGGGAAAAAACCAATGATCCGAGGTGCAGCCTGGATTCAAGTTTGGAAATTGGTATGAGACGAATCTCAAGTAGCCCTTACTTTTCTTGGGAATTTTCAATTTGCTATATTGGTTTTATGGAACCGGCAGAGAGGGGTGGCATAGGAAGACAGGAAACAGGACAATTTGACATGATTAAAAGTCAAGGAACTGTGGACAGTGGGAAGTGAAATCACCAGAAATTCATAAAACATGGGAGTGGGAGTGAGAGAAAGGAGGAAAAAGATGAGTAAAGCTTAGCAGTTTCCCCTGCTCAGAGGATCAGAGAGCAAATGGCTTTTTTCCCCAGAAAGCCTGAAGCTAAATCTTATGCTTTGCCGTCTGACTCTGAGCTAGAATTGAAAGAAATATCATGTACTCAATCAGTGAGTTTAGCAATTCTCTCTGTTCTTTTAAAACTATAAACTTTATTTTTTGCTTTTGGTTTTATAGCTGCAGTCACTGGGGGAGAAAGAAGAATCTGTGCTTACCCACCATACCCAGAACCAGAACTTCTCTACTGAGCTTTAAAGCAGAGACATTTTTATAAATGGCTATAATTTTTTTTTTGCTTTCTTCCCCTTTATAGAAGTAATGTGTGCTCATTGAAATCAATCTAGAAAATAAAGAAAGCCAATAAAATTTAGCTAAAATTTGTCCATAATCCTACTGCTCAGAGATAATCATCCAGGGACACAAAAATAACAACAGAAGCATTAACAACAAGTGTACTCACAGTATTTGTGAATGCTTAGGCCCTTTTGGTACCCTCACAATTGGTCCAGAAATTATGACCCCAAAGTAATAATCCATGAATTAGAATCTGGACAGATTCCCGGCATGAAGCACTCTTCAGGCATGAAGCGCTCTTCTTCAGGCATGAAGCACTCTTCAGGCATGAAGCACTCTTCTGAAGGTTCAACTGCCCCAGGAGTCCTGATGAACCTGCGGTTCTAACAAAGCCACCAAGCTTAATTCATTTGGAGGCAAACCATATCTGGTGGGTCTTCTTAGCTACTTTAGAGGTAAACCCCATAGTTTACAAAGGCACGTATGTAAATTTCTACATTGGCAATGTTTTTCCTACTCCCTGGTAGAGTGCAGGGTGTGGGAGAGTGAAGTTCACTGAAAGAAGAATGGAAAAGAGAAAGGGTTTTGAAAAAAGCAGACCAAGTCTTATTTTCTAATTAAAGGGCCAGAACTGAATAAACAAAATAAATAGAACTTCTGTAGCATATTACACAAATTCAAAAAAATGTTAAAACAAAAGCTTTGATGTGACTAGTTGGAAAACAGAATTACTGAATTTTTAGAAAGCACTTCAAAGAAATTTCTAGTTTACTTCCTCGGCCAGAGGCATGCAAAGATTAAACCACCTATCACTAATTTATGGGTTTTTTTTAATCATGAAGATTAAAGATTCTTGGTTCTGTCTTGGTAGTTTCTCAGTAATAAAATTCTTAAATTCAACCCAAAAGAAAAAAAAAATAGACATATCAAAAATATTTCTCAAAAAAAAATTTCTTTAGTAAAACCCCCTTTCTTCATAGAACAAAAATCAATTTGCTTTCATCCTTTACCAAGAAGGCTTCACTTATTGGAAGCAAGTTTAGAATGCTGAATCATATTCAGCTTGTTGTCAAAGATAACAATTTATACTTTTTTCATGGATCTGTGTCTGACTCTGCCTTCCCCAAGACAACAAACAAATCCACACAATTTGGCACTGGGAAACATCTTGCTTATGTTTAAATTGTGACTGTTGTGCAAGATAGCCTATTACATTTAACATTTGTTGGTTGCAGTTCAAAAACACCCTGGTTTCTCTGCAGAGCTCTTCTGCTGAGTTTAGCTACGGCACTCTCTGAGTAACTGTAGCAGGTAAAAAGAGGATACAGTGTGAAAACTCTCTGCTTTAAAAGGCAGTAGAGAAGTTCTGGCTCTGGGTAAGGAGGATAAGCACCCACCATTCTTTCTCCCCCAGTGAATGCAGCTATAAAACCTGGACAGAATGCCTAAAGCAGCTATTTGAGAACTCTGAAAAATAAATGATAGCAGCAGATGGGAGAAGAAGACCAGAATTTAAAATACCGTCCAACGAACGCTGAGCTCTCTCCTCCTTTGACCTCTAATCAACCCTGGTCTGGACTCCAGGCAGCACAAAGCCTAAAATGGACAACAGGTGCAGACAGAGAAAGCTCTGGGAAAGCCCTTGAACTCTGGCTTGAGGAAAGGGAAGGGACTCTGAATGGTCAGAGAAATTTGGGGAAATCTTCCTCTTATACCTCCTCCATTTTCTCGCAACCCAGCACTCGGGCAATTTTGCTGTGCTGGCAGCAGCAATGACAAGGTCCTTTTGGTGCTTAAAACTGTAAGGAGAGGGAGATAAACAGCAAGGTCCTACTGTACAGCACAGGGAACTATATTCAATATCCTGGGATAAACCATAATGGAAAAGAATATGAAAAAGAACGTATATATAGCTGAGTCACTTTGCTGTAGAGCAGAAATTAACACAACATTGTAAATCAACTATACTTCAATAAAATTAAAAAAAAAACTATAAGGAGAGGGAATCTTCTTCTCTGATAAGAGCAGCTGTGGTCCCAAGAGGATGGGACAAACCACCATTGCTTCTTTTTCTCTTTCAGTCATATCATTGCTTGGTCCTGGAGGTGAACATGGTTTCAGGAGCTATGCAGCAGCATGAGGTAACTAAAGCCTTAGCTTTCTGGCTGAAGGATCCAAAAATGAAGCCCCAGGAAATGGGAAAGTACTGAGGATGACAAGAGAGAGGGAGGAGCTCAGGAAGACAACTCCAGAAAGACGTCCATGAACTTGGACGCAACTCTAGGCTGCAAACGTGTTAATCTGGCCCTAAACACAGTACCACAGACTTTAGGAACTGAACTACAGAGCAGACCCTCCCCTCAGATCCTGTCCTGAAACTTGGAGGGGTTACACACCAGACAGATAGGAATAGCACTGCAAAGGCTCTGAAAACACAACTGGCACTATGGCTACCATCCTCAGAAATTGTGGCCTGAAAATTGAGTCAACTGCCTTCTAGAACAAAGAAATGATTAAGCAAAGCACATATCTAACAAAGGCTTGGATCTGGAATACATGACAAACTCAAAACTCAACAGGAAGAAAACAAACAGCCCAGTTTAAGAAATGGGCAAAAGACTTGAGAGGATGCTTCACCAGAGAATGTATAAAAGATGGCAAATAATCACATGAAAAGACACTCAGAATGATTAAAATGTAAAAATATTGACATTACCAAGTGCTGACAGAGATGTGGAACACCAGGAACTCTCACACACGGCTGGTGCAAATGCAAAATGAAAAGACCACTCTGGAAAACAGTCTGTCAGTTTCTTATGAAGTTACCATATGACCCTGGAATCCCTCCTAGGTGTTTAACCTACAGAAACGAAAACTTACGTTCACACAAAACCTGTTCATCAAGGTTTATGCAGCTCTATTCAGAATCATCCCAAACTGGAAATAACCCAGATGTCCTTCTGGGTTATTAGGTAAATAAACAGAAACATCCATACAGTGGAATACAATTCAGCAACAAAAAGGAATGATAGATGCAGCAACTCTCATAAACATCAAAGATGTTATGTTCACTCAAAGAAACCAGTTTTAAGGGTTGATATTGTATGATCCCATTTATAGGGCATTCTCTAAAATACAAAACTGTAGCCATCAGTGGCTGCCAGAGTTTGAGATGAGAGATGCAGGGATTAGGGGGTATGACCATAAAGGGCATAGATTACAAAACAGGATTTTTGGGGTGATAGAACCATTTTGGTGATTATGGTGCCAGTTACATGAATCCATATGTCTTAAAAGTGAGAAATATATATCAAAAAAGTCAATTTGGACCTATATCAACTTTAATTACTAAAATACAAAAACAAATATAATAAAGAGTCCAAAAAAATTTATTCACATGGAAGTACAACCAGAATTTCCATTTGGATGCGTGTCACATTGCGTTGTAATTGCACTGTAGGCAACACAAGTGGGTCTGTTCCTGGTGTGTTCATTTCTCCAAGGCAGAAACCTTAGCTTTCTAATCTCTTATCTCCAGTATCCCACAGAGTATCTGATATCTAAAGCAGACACTGAATAATATTTTTGAAAGATGAAAAATGAATAAATTAGGTGTGAACAGTTCACATTATTTCATTTTGGTAGGGGAAGAGCAGGAGGGAAACAGAACTTAATGAAAAGCAACAGTAAAAGTTGAAAGCGTTCCAGAGACTCATTTTACAGTTACACCCCTTTTGGGGCTTTTTGAGCATGACCATTTAATGTGAATATCATGATTAATGAGACACAGTGCATGTATGTAGTCTTCAATGAGGATTCTACTATGAAGTCACTTAATTATAATGAATTTATTAATTGAGGTGTTGGCCTAATAATTCTTTGAGCAACACTGAGGAGACAAGGGTGAAATGGGTGAGGGGGGTTAAAAGGTATTATATAATAATACCTTTATAAATATCATTATAAAATAATAAATATAAAATACTTATTATAATAATAAATTTAAAATAACACCATTATAAAATAAATAAGTCTTGGGGATGTAATGTACAGCATGGTGACTATAGGTATTGACTATTTGAAAGTTGCTAAGAGAGATCTTAAAAGCTCTCATCGCAAGAAAAAACTATCGTAACTACATGTGGTGATGGATATTACTAACTTACTATGATGATCATTTCACAATAGACACAAACACTGAATCATTATGTTTACACTTGAAATTGATACAATGTCATATGTCAATTATATCTCAATAAAAAAGGAAAAACAGTAAGAATGCCCAGATTACAAATTATGTCATATGCCAAGTCTGGGAATTATAACTCTTCTCTGACGTCAAAAAAAAAAAAAAGCTATAGTACATAAAATTTGTGGTGAAATATTCTATTTACTTTATTTTGTTCTATTTCATGAAGCCACTAAATCCCTTTGATTAAAATTTAGCATTCATATGTGGTCATATATGATCAAAATGAAAGTTTCAAGATTCTTCTTTGTGTAAAGCTGAAATTTCCCATGTACGCAGACGTTAATTGTATGTTGCCATTCCTAATGATTTATGCATTATGCTGTCAAGACCATGACTCCCTCCCTAACTAAAAAAGTCATTAGAAAGCTAGAGAGAAAGGATAATTTAAATTGCTTTAGAAAAGCAACTTTACTTTAGGAACAGCAGAAAGAGAGGCTTCTCCCAAAGGAAAGATCATCTGTAAAAAAGAATTGTTTTGAGCAGAGAATGGCTGATCCAAGAGTTAAAAGAAAAAAAAAAAAAAAAGACAAAGTTTAGCTCAAGATACTGGAGTCCTGACTTTCGTGAGGACCAGAGCAAGGTTAATGTGATTCTTAAACACTGCTGCAATAGCAGCATGAGAGTGGGTCTAAGCTAAGCTGCCACTGTCATTATACATAGATACAACACTCATTGTGCTTGGATTTTTCTCTGTGCTCCTTGCTGTATTTGACAGAGTTCTGTTATTGAATGTTTAAAATAATACTCGAATTTAATTTTTATTATATAGACCTTTCATCAGTTATATAGACATAAAATCTATAATATGCAGTAATTAATATAGCACATACAAATATAAAATATTTTAGATAAATATTCAAGTTTTAAGTGGCCACATCTAGGTGGACTGCCTGTTACATGCCATGAAAATAAACATGACAGTTCACCTGATTATAGCATACACACCTGGAAAAAGAAAAAAAGAGCCTCATTCAAATTATACGAGGAAAACTTAAACACAACTAAAACTTAAAAGGTGATAGAAACATGACAACTAGCACCTGGACTCCTATTGCTCATACTCTCAATTCCTTGAACTCTATCAATAGAGCTGCTGGAAATAATGATCACTGAGAGCCATTCTCTGGACTCAAATTTATTGAACAGGCCTTATGGGGTATATGTAATATACCCCAGCATAGCCTCCAAATTGGAAATTAAATGTTATTTTCTTACTGATTCTTTGACCGCTCACTTGTAAGTTCCATGAAGGTATAGAGCTGTTGTGCTCACCACTAAATACAAAGGAGAAAATAGTGTCTGACACAGAGCAAGTTCAAAATAAAATTTTTGGAAAAATATTTTGTCATAAATGAGTAAATAAACGTGTATCCACAAGACTAGGGTTGAAACTAAAATGATACATAACTGAACTTTAGGAATTACTTTGCATATCCCTAGATGTTAGATATTGCAGAGTTCTATTCAGACATGCCTTCTTTCATTCATTCATTCTACCAACCAACCAACAATTCTGTTTAGTTTCAGAATACTTTGTGATAAGGTTTGTGATCAAGGCTGGGAACACAAAGGGTCATAAGAAGATACTGCAAATGATTTCAAGTGGCCTAAGTGTAGTGTGGGATACACACAGATATACAGCTAATATAATTAGTACCGATCGATTATACCTTGAGAACTATAATAAGTACAATAGTAGTGTAAATAGTGAACTCCAATGAGGATGTAACTAGTTCTGCCAGCAAGAATCAAGGTACAATTCTTAGAAAAGGCAGTTATTCAGCTGGGCCCTGAGAAATACACAGGACACTGATAGATGAAAAGTGGCAGATTATAAATTGTTATGAGCATGAATTTTGAAACCAGGCTGCGGGAGTATGAATTCCAGTCTACCACTTATTAGCTGTGTGACCTTCGTCAAATTACTCAACTTCTCTGTGCATCAGATTCCTCATGTATAACATGGAGATAATAATACCACATATGGCAATAAGGTGGTTAGGGGAGTAAGTTAGTTAACCTGTGTAAAGCACCTGTAACAGTACCTGAAACATAACAAAAGTATATGTAAGACGGAGAAAAGAAAGAAGGGCAAGACAGAGGCAACAGCATAAAAAAAGTCCTGAAGTGAAGCGCTAAAAAACATTTTCTTTCTGTTTTTCACCAGAAAAATATAAAAGCACAGAGTGTGTTAAGTACAAACTACTATGTACGAACTGCACTTTGCTAACTCGTTAACAACTTTGGGTTATTGATCTTTTATTACAACTATGGATTCCTCAACCCAGAAAAATCCACAGATGCACATACCTACAATCAAAGCTCCATGCATAATTTCTGGGGTCCGTCCACAGAATCAAGTGCAGCGGGAGCTTCTTCAAGGTCATCTCTGAGCCATAGATAATGGAATGGTCTAACGGGTTTACAGACTTTCCACAGAAACCAATGCTTAGTATGGAATTTTATACAACCCCATGAAACTCTGGACCCTAAAGTACCTAATCAAAAAATTAAACTGTGAACTCAGAGGACTGAGACAGATAGAACACAAAGAATTTCACAGCTGCATCTCAAATCAAAGAAGGGCTAAAGCAGACAGTTACAGTGAGGGGCTTCTCTGTCTGAGAAGCGGACCTGTGAAGGGAGAGGGTGCAGGTGGTATGTCCCTGAGGAGGAGATGAAGGTGAGAGACACAATGTAAAAATGGGACGGCTTTGTACTCACATGGTGAAGGAGCCTGGGGGGGCAGACACTCTCCGCAGGTCCGCAGCTTGCACCTGATGGACACTAGAGGCAGCAGGGAATGAGCAGCGAAGACAGTCAGCAAAACAGCGTGGACAGACAGGGGAACAAGCCAGGAGAGAGAAAGAGAGACACACAAAATTTAAACAGAAATTAAATGAGCGCATCACCAAACAGTAAATGAAAAGAAAAAGAAAATCAAGCCAGCCACGGAAATAATCAAAAAGCCAGTGATAGCGACGAAGCCAACAGGACACATGGCAGGGCCGGCTCTCAGGCAAGCCACAGACTGGAGCACGAGGCGGGGCACCGGCAGATGCTGGAGGAGCGCGGATGCTGCACGGGGCTGCGGGGCAGAGGGTTACCGCGGTCCTCTCCGGCTCTAGGTCTCACTGGGCATCCATCTGTGCGCGCGTGCACGCGCACGCACGCACACACACACACGGGTGGTAGGCTGGCACAGTCAACTCAGAGCAGAATCAAGGTAAACTGAATCCTTTAACATAGTCCTCATGATTCCAGGGCTTTGTTGGAATATTCATGTCAAAGGACAACCGTCTTCAAAAGAGCGACTCGACAAAAACTTTAACTTCCTTCAGTTAAACAGAGAAGGCTTTCTAAGAAATCCCAAGGTAATACCAAGAAAGCCTAATTTTATCACAGTGATGCTGTAATTCCACTCATATTCTTGGTAGACGAGTGAAACCATAGACTTCTCTCTGCTCTCCCTTCTTTTGTAAAGGAGAGGGTCTTCGATGGCCACCAGAAAAGAAAAAATGTGGAACTGAAGAAACTAAACCCCAAATTTCCTGTCACTGTTACATCATTATTCTCTTCACTCTCTTCGACCATTTGAACAGTTTCACTATAACTGCAGTAGACGTATCCCCCCATCCCTCTTTTCCACGGGGTACATACATTCTCATATAAAGCCACCCATGAATTAACTCCTCGTCATCCTGAACGGGCTATCAGTTATAACCAATGATACTTCTCAGCAGCCCAGGATGCTGGAAGTCGGTTGCCCAAGGTTTGCCAACTAGAAATCTTGCCCCTGGATAATACAATCACCCTTAACCATGTTGTCTTAATTGCTAGTGAACTCAGGCTGAGATCTTCCTATGCACCTGAGTAATGTAGAATGTCTGATCTCCCTCAAAAGTGACTTTCAAATAGAGAACATAATCAAATTTATCTGGCTGTCATGTTACTAGTACATGAATATGAACCTAAACAAATCTGCTCTATTACTTTTAGGGGGGAAGAAATTTATTGGAGTCCTATTTCAAGTAGATTCATAAGCCATAAACGACATACTCTCCTGTACCAATGGGGTGGAGAGGGGAGGGGAGAGTGAACATAACGGGCCTAGCCTTTCAGTTTATATATACTAACAGCAAATAGGGTCATAAGGCAAGAAATTATTTTAGAAAAAATTGTTTTCCTTTTTGCTACATGAAGATCCACTGGCATCATGAAAGCTTCCTAGTTAGCTGTTTCTCATGGGAATTCTTCCAGCCATCCATGTGCACCAGATCTCGAAATTCTTAAGTATATATCTTCTACTTCTGCCATAAAATGTGACCAAGACATTCTCTGTATTATTTTTATATTCACGAGGTTTTAGATTTATGTTACTTTAGAAACAATTTCTGAGAAACGTAACAGATAGGACATTATAGAACCGATCCACGTGTGAGTCCCTTGTTCAACATGTAACCGTAAGTCTCAGACACACTAGCAGGCACTGGCGACCCTGTGAGGAAAACCCTGGGGTCTCCCCACAGAGCAGGGGAGACAAGCAAACCAATAATTACACTGGTTTTGATAAATGGTGTGAGAGAAGTGACGAGAATACTATAGGAGCGCTGAGTGGTGTATTTAATAGCTAGAAGCGGATAGAAAAGGATTCTTAGGGAAAGTGATATTTCGATGGAGTTTGAACTTGAGCAGGGGCTAGCAGATGAAAGCACGTGAGGAGGGCAAAAATATAATGATACACGAGACAGGCCGTACTGCTCCAGAAATAGCAATACGCTCTGGAGCACAGGAAGGAGAGGACCAAGGCGATGATCAAAAAGGTCAGTAAAGCCAAGGAATATAGGTTTTACATTTTTAGAAAGATCATTCTAACCAGTCTATCGGAAAAGACACAGTGTGAAGGGCAGCAACGTTGGAAACAAGGAAATGAACTGAGCAGATTTTAGCAATGCTGACGAGAAGTAATGAATACGGCTCCGCAGCTAAGGCTGTGTGACTAGCAGAGGGGAAAGATGGTGTGAGAGTTAAAGGTGTGGGAAATAAACAGAAGGAAGAGTTCAAACAACGCAGGGGACGTGTAAAAGTGGAGGTGACTATGAGATATGCAGATAAAGATGTCAACTAAGATATCTGGGTATGAGTCTTCAGTTTTTAGAAGAAAGCCTGAGCTGAAGACACAGATCTGAGACACACTAGCTTATCCGTCATAGAGGGAACTTGTGCTGCAGATGTGATTTCCCAGAGAAGGGGCAAATCTATGAGGAACACCAGCATTTCAGCAGAAGAGGGGGCCACAGCCCTAATATCTCAAAAGTTCATGTTAACATGCTATGTGAAAGGAGGATAAGTCCTTAAGATGAATTGAAAAGCTACCCCTTTCTGACTCCCTTCCCCCTAACACAGATACACACAAGTTTTTAAACTAAAACAGCTCTCTTTCTTCAAAAAGAAGGCATGCAAATGATGAAGAAACAGTAAAAAGTAAGAAAGAGAGAAAGGAAAAAAAGGGAAAGAAGGACGGAAAAAATAAAGGAAGGGAAGAAGGAAGAAAGAATTATCTTTCAATTATCTCTTTCTGCCTTGGCGGCAATAGTGAACTTTGCACACTGTGGCCTAAACAGAGAAAAGCTTGGAGGGCTCAGAAGGTGGAAGAAAACTTTTAAGAAGATATTAGTGGCCAGGCCGCCCTTAAACTGGAAACTCCACTTGGAAATCCAGTGGAAGAAGTTAGATTTCCAAACAAAGATTTCTACTGAAATAGAAAGAAGCAATCTAATTACAGAGGGTGAAAAAGAGTAGTGGTGAGAGATTTTCTAAAAATGTGTTGAATGATAATTTTAATAATAAATTGTAATAAAGATCTTGGCTAATCTTTAAGATTTATATGTGTCCTTTTAAGAAATGGACAGAATATTATTACTGGCATTTCACGCAAGTCTTTCCTACGGCCTGAGGCTGCTTGGATGGAGACACCATTGCCCCCTGGTGGGAAATAACTGCATTTTTGAGTTGAGGCTGCTGCTTTTTTTTTTTTTTTTTTTTTTGCCGTACATGGGCCTCTCAGTGTTGGGGCCTCTCCCGTTGCGGAGCGCAGGCTCCGGACGCGCAGGCTCAGCGGCCATGGTGCACGGGCCCAGCCGCTCCACGGCATGTGGGATCTTCCCGGACCGGGGCACGAACCCGCGTCCCCTGCATCGGCAGGCGAACTCTCAACCACTGCGCCACCAGGGAAGCCCGAGGCTGCTTCTCGAACACCCTCCCGGCTAAATCTATGAAGTCACATCATCTGTCATATGTGCCATGTGTACAAAAAGAAAACAACTCTTTCCATTTGTTTTTATATGAGAAGAAAGCCCAAATAAATTCTTAATACAGTTTCTGAGCAAATACAAATTCTTTCTCAAGGGCAAAAACTGTTTGAAACTAAACACCCGAAAACAGTTTCATGTCTCATAAGGTTATTAAGCGTAGAAGCACCAGGCATGAAAGTGGGAGCTGTTTGCCTGTAGATATTAAGAATTTTTAGCTCTGTTAACAAACGATCTACAAGTGATCCAAAACAACGTGGACTATCTCAGAGAGGGCTTTTCACTTAGTAGCTCAGAACTTTCCCTTAAACCAATAGTTCATGGCTTAACTCTAATGTTTCAAGAGAGAATATGATCAACCATATACTATTGCTGACACACTGCCTGAAACTCACAAAGTGTATATTCAACCTAATAGTGGTAAAGGCAGAGGACAGAGAAAGCTGCAGAAATGAGCTAAGAGTTTCACTAGCTGCAAAATGTAAACAAAATGAAAAAGGCAACTAAACAAGCCCTCTGGAGAACGATCTAGGAAAAGTGCCGGGGGAGCCCAGATTGACTCTGGAAAGGGAGGATGCAGAGGAGAGAAGATCTCTCACACCAGCTTCAAGCTTAGAAGCAGAGACACTAAAAACTGAAACACGTCACGAGCCCTGTCGAACGCTGTTCTTCAAATCTGCCATCTCAGAAAGACAGGTGAAGCTCTGGCAGGGAGCGATAACACCTGTGTCATCGGTTCATTCTAGGCACTTCTGTACTTGTCACATGGACTCAATAAATACATGGCGAAGCATGCCCTTCCTTCACAGGCACTAGAGGAAGCCAGCCATTCAGTACAAATAGGTAACCATGCATCACAGGCCACAAATAGAGGAGCACCTTGGAGGGACCCTCGCTCTGACAGAAGAATGGCCCAAGGCTGAACCCTAAAACGTCCTTACCTTGAGTCAGGTCAGCCATAGGTGCGTGATATATGAAAGATACTCTAAAAGATACCCCAAATCCCCATCTTTCTCCATCCCTTTCTCCAACCCCAAAAAGACATTTCAATCGAAATTAGATTAAGGGACTCTATAAAATGCACTCAAAATATCTAGTCATTTATCACCTTGTCCGAATCAGTTTATCAAAACACCCAAGAAAGGAAAGGGTCCAGGAGGGATACATTTTGTTTAGGCATTGAGTCGTGGGTCAAGTTTCATCTAGACAAGAGGATGCCACCCAGGATGGCAAAATTGAGTTGAAGCATCAGAGTACACAGGACCCCAAAATGGGAGCATTGGGAAAGGGCAGAAGGGGATACGATGTGGAGAGAGGGGAGCCAAAGCCAGCTCTGCCGACCTCCTGCACCTGGAGAAACCAGCTCTCCAAGTGACCAGGGAAAAGAGGAGGCCAACAGCACGCCTTCTTAAACAAAAAAGAACACGTTCGACAGGACACGTTTTACGACCCTGAATCACTCAGTGATTTTCTGCTGGTCCCAGTAAGTATATACTCAAGCGGTCAGTGGAAAAGCATCATCAGTCTAACACATCATACAGCAATAACTTCTGAAAGAAGGGTGTGGTCACCGTATAGTAAACACGAAGAAGAAATATGTGCGAGAGACCAAGGAGCTGCTGAGTTTCCTGGACTCGTCTCCTTTCCCAGCACGGGGAGGCCCCTGCTCATGCACATGCGCAGTGCCCTCCTCTCCACGGTCTCCATGTTCACCAAGGTGGGCAAGGGCAGACTCACTCATTGAGTAAAGGCATGGACGTCCTTCTCTTGCTCTTCTGTACCATGTTGGCCTGATTCCTCAACGAGATCCGAATCATAGCCGGGGCCAACCTACAGGGCTCCCCATCCACTTGCATGGGGATGGATTTGTAAGTTAGCAGCATGACCTCCCGACACTGGTGCAGCCTTTCTCCGTGGCCCCCGACTTGCAGGGCAGCCTATAAAGACAAGAGGCAAAAGGAAGCGAGAGGTTAGTGCTTACGAGTTACTCAGGAAACCTAGAAAGCCCAAGCCCACTGCCTATAATCAAAAGGCCTTTGAAAAATACTTACTGAAAGCTGTTAGCCACGAGTAAAGTGGGCAACCTTGGATAAATCATTAATACACATAAACTGAAATATCTAAATTTTGACGGCTTGATCACAGATCCTCACTGATAGCCATTTTTTGCTTTTATGTATTTTCAGCCTTAACTTAATCGTTAGTTTAATACAAAAGCTCTTTGTGTTATCTACTCCCATGAAATAACCAATGTACATAGAATAAAGAATATAAAAAAGATAAAATACATGGTTTAAGACGGCCTCCATACTACACTTACTATATAAATATATTTATATATAATTATAATATATAGTTATATATTATATATTAAATATATTATATTTAAATATGCAACCCATCCTTAGAAAATTTTTCAAACTTCAGGCAAGCTTTTCCTTTTTACCTAAAACCTCCTCAAACTACTTCAAATCTGTGTAAGATCAATGAAATGCAAAATAATAATCCTCAATTGAAAACATTCTTTAGAGTAAAGCAGCTTTGAGGATCAAAATCAAAGACAGTAAGAGCTCAGTTCACTACAGTAGCCACAAAATGAAAAGTCAACCCAACATTAAAATTCTGCAACAAAGTAGCATAATTTCTCTGCCTTAGTAAAAAAAAAAAAAAAATTTTTTTAATATATATTTTAGTATCACTTATCCTTTTAGGGATGAACTAAAATCAGACAATATGTTTGGTTATGCATACAGATAGCGCCCAAATTGTCTTATACAGTTTGAGGGACATTTTTATACACATATGTAAATCTCCATCCAGATCAGGCTTTAGGCAGTTTATAGCAACCAGAAGGTTTCCATGTGTCCCTGCCCAATCTATTTATACTCCTCTCACCAACCAATCAGTAACCACTATTCTGACTTCTATACCATAGATTCAATTTGTTTGAGCTTGAACTTCATATAAGATGAATCATACAATATGTACTCTTTTGTGTCTGACATCTTTTGCTCATCATTATTTTTGAGTAATAGAAAAGTGTATTTACCTACTCTTCTGCTGGTAAACATCTGGCTGTTTCCAGTTTGGGGCTATTAATGATATAAACTTTCTTGTGTCTGTCTCTTGGTGGATACATCCCCTCTCGTGGTACGTAAGATGAGTACAATTGCTATGCCGTAAGTTTTTTTTTTAACTTTAGTAGATACTGCTAACAGTTGTTCAGTAAGGCTTTATTATAATACATTTTGAGTATCAATTTTTAATGAAGTAAACAAACTTTTAAAAGAAGTTAATACTAACTCTAGCTCAAAATCTAAAAGATAGACTTAAAAAGAAAAACCTACGGGAAAAAACTTTGTTAACTGAGATTTGTGAAGTCAATTTCCACTAATTTGGTTCCCAGATAGTTGTGTTTATCTGATACTTTGAACTACTTTTGCACTTGCATTAATCTGAACAACAGAAACCTGATTATGTATGGATGCAAAGAGAAAAGGAACACAAAGGGACAGAAAGGAGGAAAGAAAGTAGAATAAAAACTGAAAAGTAAAGAACATACTTCATTATTGAACACCTTTGATGTTAAAAAGCACTCAGTTGTGAATTTTATATACAATTTTATTCAATTAGTAGAACAAGGAGGCAGAGGAGAATGAGGCGAGAATTTACTAAAATTCTTTACGGCCTATTACCCAATCCTCTGTTACTCAGATTAAGGTCTTTCTGGCTGCACTTAAACGACTCATTTAAGTTAATCTATGGACTTGAGCCACTACCTCATCTCCCGAACTTTTCCAAAATATTTCCCTTGCCTTCAACAAGCACTTCTCAGGGCAATATTTATCTGACCATACTGTATCCCTTCATCCATGGAGGAAATACCATTTTCTTCTCTTTTCCCCCAGTCTTGACTAGGCCTAATGACAGATAAAAATGCAGAACCTGCTAAGTATGAACTTATTCCTCTGGGTTTGACAGGACTGAAAATTGCTTAAATACTTTCGAACCCTTCGGTATCAGAAGGCTTCCACAGTACTACAGAGAACATTTAAGCCACATTCTCAGCCTCGGTGATAGATTAACAGCAAACACAATTAACAGAGGTAAATAGCTGTCAGTGGCAGTTCCACTGGCATTTCAGAATCAGTCCAGGATCACTGAACAGGCACAAGAGGAATTATAGTAATTAGCTTTTCAGAATAAAGACAGTTCTATTATTGTTAGCACAAAAACACTTACTTTTGGAACAAGTTAAAGGTAATTTTTTAAAATTCTTACTAGAAATAGTTATTTTTCATCATTCAGATTAATCTAGACTTAACATCCTATAAGGCATAGGCCCTAATAACCATAATCATCCCCAGAATTTGCTAGAATGAGTCATTTACTGATAAGAATACATTGGTGTATTAATGACAGATATTCAATTGTCTGTTCAACCTAGCATGTATTATACTCTTGTGAAAACGTCAAATATTGCCTTTCTGGTAGTATATGACTTAGGAGGAAAACAAGGATAGCCCCTGAACTAAGTGCATCCGTTGCCATTTATTGTCGTAAAGTCATTATAACAACTTTCTTTCAGTCCACAGTTAAGGTGTGAGGTTTTCTTTCTTTCTTTCTTTTTTTAAGATTTCTTTGATGTGGACCATTTTTAAAAAAGTTTTTATTGAATTTGTTACAATATTGCTTCTGTTTTATGTTTCGGTTTTTTGGCTGCAAGGCGTGTGGGATCTTAGCTCCCTGACCAGGTATCGAACCCACAATCCCGGCAACGGAAGGTGAAGTTTTAACCACTGGACCACCAGAGAAGTCCCTGGTGTGAGGTTTTCTGACTTTCTGCACTATGCTCCTCCCCGGAATACTATTCTCCATCTAAGTCTCATCCTCCTTCTTACTACTCAAGTCCTTATTCCACTTGCTGTCAGATGACAGGACAGACAACCCTGGATTGGGAAATCAGAACAGAAATAAGGGCAAGTCTTCCAACCCCTCCTTTCTCCCGACTGCTGCAGGCCCCTGACTCCCAGTCCCAGTCCTGTAACAAAAGGCCCAAGGCAGCGATCAGTGACAGGGACAGTAAATAACAGAGATAATCAACAATACCGAAATCTGGGTTTTTTTGGTTTTTTTTTCAAGACGAACAAGGTGGTCTTGTAAAACCAAATAACAAAAAATGGAAAACTATTTTGTTTTATTAAAAAATAAAACAAGAGAGGATAAGATATAATAGAGTTTAAAAGTCATACAAGAATGTTATAAAGATCTATATGTTAATAAACTGGAAAACCTAGATAATAGAAATTTCTGGAAAAAATATAATTTGCAAAATTTGGTGTAATAAATACAGAAATTGGATAGATTAGACTGGTTTTAAAAATTGAAAGTTTTCAAAAACATTACTCATTCCATCCCCAACCCCAAAATGTGCCAAGTAGACTTAGATGTTTTACAAGTAATTCTACCCAAGTTTTATAGAAAGACAGTGTCTAATAAAACTTGTTTTAGAAAATGATGCTATGGCTTCTGAAATAACAAACCAGATAAGGGCAGCAGCAGAAAACAAACTTTTAACCTAAATTATACTTATAATCACACATACCAAAATCATTTTAAAAATAGCTAATTGCTTTTACTGGTCTGTTACGTAAAAACTAAACTGTGATCCATTACGGGTTTGCAAGAATTAAGAATACTTCAACATCAGAAAATAACAAAGAATGAAATAATTCCATTTGCAACAACATGGATGGACCTACAGATTATCATATTAAGTGAAATGTCAGAGAAAGACAAATATCATATGATAGCACTTACTTGTGGCATCTTAAAAAAATGGTACAAAACGAACTTATTTACAAAACAGAAATAGACTCACAGACACAGAAAACAAACTTACGGTTACCAAAGGGATAGCGGAGGTGGGGGGCCGGGGAGGGGTGATAAATTAGGAGTTTGAGATTACTTCTCAAACTATATATAAAACAGGTAAACAACAAGGACCTACTGTATAGCACAATGAACTATACTCATTATCTTGTAATAACCTAAAATGGAAAAGAATCTGAAAAAGAATATATTTGTATACATATATATGTATAACTGAAACACTCTGCTGTACACTTGAAACTAACACAACATTGTAAATTAACTATACCTCAATAAAAATAAAATAAAAAAGAAAACACATTATTATAATTTCACCATACTGTGGTTTAAGTGAGATAAACCACATTATCATCCCAAAAGATGCAGAAAAAATAATAAAGTTCAGTGCCTTTTAGGGTCAATTGTTAGAAAACTAGGAATCAAACACGATTTATTTACCTGATAAAGGTCATCTATCAAAATCCTTAGGGAAAACATTATTTGGAATAAAGAAAATTCAAAGCATTCCTTTCAAGGGACAAGATGATCCACTAGTAACAAAAGTTTTCAACATAGTATTGGAGGTCTTGACCAACATAATAAGTCAAGGAAATAAAATTGGAGGAAAAAGCCATGGAAGAAAGAAAGCAAACCTTGTAATATTTCCACTAATATCATCCCATACATCAAAAGTCCAAGAAAATTCACAGGCCAAAAATTAAACCTTGTAAGAAAGGTACACTATCAACATAAAAAAATCAAGGGCTCCCCATCTCTAGCAATAACTAAGTAAAAATATAATAAAAAATAGGATGTCATCTATCATATCAACAAAAATAAAGCAATAAAACTTTTATGCAGAAAAGTTTTAAACTACTGGAGACATAAACCTTAAAGAAATGGAGAACCACGCCATAGCCATGGATGGGACAATTTAATACTCTAATGATATGAATTTCCTCCAAATTAATACATAAATTCAATGTAATTCCAAGTGAATATGAGAAATACTATTTTGAAGAATCTTGTCAAACTGATTCTATAATTAATTTCAAAGAATAAAGGTTCACAAATGGCTGAGAATATTTTGAAAACATAACAATAGATTATCCTTATTGAATATTGAGTCATGTAATATTCAAAGATACAATTCAAATAAAGGTGTTTGCATAAGAAAAGACATAGGGGGCTTCCCTGGTGGCACAGTGGTTGGGAGTCCGCCTGCCGATGCAGGGGATGCGGGTTCGTGCCCTGGTCCGGGAAGATCCCACATGCCGTGGAGCGGCTGGGCCCGTGAGCCATGGCCGCTGAGCCTGCGCGTCCGGAGCCTGTGCTCCGCAACGAGAGAGGCCGCAACTGTGAGAGGCCCGCGTACCGCAAAAAAATAAATAAATAAAATAAAATGGAGAAAAATAAAATGAGTATTCTACCTCACATCATACACAAATATTAAGCCCAGATGTATTAAAGGACTAGGAGCAAGAAACATAAATATTAATATAAAAATTAGCCAGTAGAAAGAGAGGAGAGCGCAAGTATATATTTCTCCTTAGCTCTCTTTTTTCAAGCAGTGTCTCTGGCAGTGGCTGTTTCTCCTCTGTTTCCATTTCCCACTGGCAAGCACTCTTCCCAGGCCACCCTGTCTCTACGGTCCCAGCACAGACAGGCAGCCCCAGCAATGACCTCAACTCTTGTGGTCTGATTCCCTTCTCTGGAGTCCCAGCTCCTGCCCGATGACCCTCACTGCACAGCCCATCAATGGCCACTTGTCCAAGGTCCCACCACTGCTGAATGGCCCTGGCTCCTGAATGCTGATAACACTGTCTTTTCCCTTTGTCCCTCCAGTCCTGGAGGTGGCAGAGAATTTCTGCAGTTGCTAATCCATGGATTGCTCTCTATGGGTTACCTCTTTTCAGTTCTTCTAACATCCTGTAACTAGTCCCCTGTACTAAATTCCCTCAATTGAACTATCTCACATGGGATATTTTCCCTCTCTGACACCCTACCCTAGTCCCCCAAATGAAAAATTTTACTTAAGTAATTTGCAGTGGCACCATCATTCAAGGCATATTTTTCTATACAAGTTTTTACAAGCGGTTTTATTGCCACGAAGCAATGCCATTAAGTTTTATTGCTTTTTTCCATTTTATCAAATATTAACATTTCTGGACATGGGTGTATTTTAAAATCCTACTGTAATACATGCTGTAAGCAGTCTAAATACCACCAGCAATAGTATTACTATTTACTTAATTATTGTTCATATGAGTAACATTTATGGCAAAAATAATTCCATAGATTCAGTTTCTTTATATGTTAAGTGATTAGGTTTTGGTAGGCTGCTATGGTCTGTTTTAGCACTAGCATTTTAGGATTCTAGGTTGTACCTGTAATTTCATGTTCTCAAATTCTACCACATGCCATCTAACTTTGACAATATTAGCTGTATGCTAATGCACAGCCAGTAACTACAATGAAGCAGAGGACAGTAAAAAGGAAAGGCTTTATTTGAAAAACTTTCCTTCTGCTCATTAAAATTAATCCAGCAATTATTAAATACTATGAATAAGAACATTTTTTGAAAAAGTGAAGATTCTTATAATGAAGAAACCTAAGTACTCCTTCTCACTGGGGTTTATTGTATACTTATGTCTTTTTCCATTTTTGTTCAATAGAGGTAGATTCACTATTAAGGTGAGTTCATGGGAGGCAAAAAAGCCACAAAAGGGGTCTGTTCAGCTTTTCTGCCAACAGTGAGATCTAGCCTGGAATTCAGTGGTGCACGATGGAAAAAAATCATCTTCATGCTTTCAAGCTATTTCCATAAATAGTCAATCCTCTGAAATCTGTAATATCATGACAGAGTTAATATAGTGTAGTCATATAATCAACAACATATCCTGGGATCAAATAAATTTGTATAAACCTGGGAAGAAACACATCTTATTGATGATTGTTTTTTTTTTACACTAGGTTAGTAGCATCCATCCCTTATACCAGACTTGTTTTTGGATTTTGTGAAGCAAGAAGGGAACTGAACAGAATATAATGCTGAAACAGTATCAACTAGGTCACAATAAAAGAAAAGCCAGACTCCATACAATATATCATCTATTCAGCATATAATCAATTGTATTAGACATGAAAAGAAGCAAGAAAATGTGATCCGTGAGGAAGAAAAATTTTTTGAAATGATCACTGAATGGACTTAAGAGCAAACTGGACACTGCAAAAAGGGGTCAGTGAACATGAAAACAGAGCAATACAAATTACATAATCTGTAAAACAAAGACTAAAACATTTTATTTTTTTCCCCAAGACCCATACGGCAATAGCAAGCAATCTAAAGTACACATAATTGAATGCCAGAAGGAGCAGAAAAGGATGGAGCAGAAAATACACGGATGAAAATATTCCAAATTTGTAGGGAAAAAAAAAAAGGTCAACCTTCAGTTCCAAAAAGATCAATGAACCTAAAACAGGATAAATACAAAGAAAACCATGTGGAAGTTAGAATAATGCCCACTACAACAACCAGGAAAACTATGCCCACATTCTAATGCCCAGAAACTATGAAAACCGTACAAGGCAAAAGAGCCCTTTCTGGTATGATTACATTAAGGATGTTGACATAGGAGACTATTTTGGATTATCTGTGGGAGGGGGCCCTGATGTCATCACAAAGGTCCTTATAAGGGAAGAAGGGAGGCAGGAGAGTCAGAGAACAAGAGGTGAGTATAGAAGCAGAGGTCAGAGTGAGGCGGGGCCATGAGCCAGGAAAAGTAGGCCACCTCAACAAGCTGAAAAAGACAAGGAAGTGGGTTCTTCCCCAGAGTCTCCGGAAGAAACACAGCCCAACCATCCATCTTAGACTTCTGATCTCCCAAACTGTATGATATTACATTTGTGCAGTCTTAAACCACTGCTCATGGTAATTTGCTTACAGCAGCGACAGAAGAGTAAAACAAACACATAGAGGCTTAAAACTAGAAGAAAAAAGCCTCAAAAACAGAGAAAAAAAGACATAAAGAGGGGAATAATGATACAACTGGTACCTGACTGTTCATCCTTAAAACATGGAGGCCTGAAGAAAATGAAACAACATATTTAAAGTGCTGGAAGAAGCCAACAAACAAACCAGTCAATCCAGTATTCTATATTCATAAAAATATAGTTCAAAAAAATGAGGATAAAATAAAGACATTTCCGAAAAATTAAATTTGAAATTATTTACTGCCAAGAGAACTGTACTATAAGAAATGCTAAAGGAAATCTTTCAAACTCGAGCAAAATGATACCAGATGAAATCTTTGATCAACAGAAAGAAATGAAGAAAGCTGGAAATGGTGAATATGTGGGTATACATAAAAGACTATGAACTGTTCTTTCACCTCTTAATTTCTTCAAAAAACAACTGACTGCTTAAAGCAAAAATATCAATACTGAAATGCAGGGTTTATATGTTATGTCAGAGTGTAATACATGAAAAAAATAGCACAAAGTAGGGGAGAAAAAATGAAATTATAAGAGAAAAAGGTCTGTAACAAATTACTTGTATCAAGAATAAAGGAGGGGATTTTACAGACATTAAAAAAATAAGAGAACACTGTGAACAACTTTAGGCCAATAGACTTAACAATTTCAATGAAGTGGACAAATTCCTTGAAAAATTCAACTTAGTAAAACTGACTGAAGAAGAAATAGAAAATGTGAATAATTCTATATCTATTCTTGCCTCAAATAAATCTCAAGCCCAGACAGTTCTTTAGGAAATTCTATGAAATACTTAAGGAAAAAAATAATACCAATCTTACAGAAATTCTTTCAGAAAGCAGACAATCCCTATCTCAATTTACGGGGCCAGCATAACCTTGATATCAAAACCCATAAAGGATATTTCAAGAAAATAAATTTATAGACCAATATCTTTCATAATCAGTCACAAAAATGCTTAACAAAATATTAGTAAATTGAATCCAGCATATAAAAAATGACAGTACATCAAGTGAGGCTTAACTTGGAAATGCAAACTGAGTAATTTTTTTAAAAAATCAATGGAATTTATGATATAAAGAAAATAAAGGAGAAAATCAGGTCACTTCCATATATTAAAAAAAAAAGCATTTGATTAAGTACATCACTCATTTGTGACTTAAAAAAACTCTCAGAAAACTGACAGAGAATCATAATTACTTAATTACATAAAGGGCTTTTATAAAAACAGCAACAACGAAACAGCATACCTCATGAGGAAATATGGAATGCTTCCTCCTATAATCAGGAAGAAGGCAAGCATGTTCATTCCTACCACAGTTATTCAACATATTGCCAGCTCATTCAATAAGGCAAGAAAAATAAAAGGTGTGTAAGGAAATAAAACTGTCCTATTCACAGACCACCCAATTATGTATACAAAAAAACCTAAGGGGGCTTCCCTGGTGGGGCAGTAGTTGAGGGTCTGCCTGCCGATGCAGGGGACACGGGATCGTGCCCCGGTCCGGGAAGATCCCACATGCCGTGGAGCGGCTGGGCCTGTGAGCCATGGCCGCTGAGCCTGAGCGTCCAGAGCCTGTGCTCCACAGCGGGAGAGGCCACAGCGGTGAGAGGCCCGTGTACTGCAAAAAAAAAAACCCCAGAAAAACAAAAAAACCTAAGGTATATATCAAAAACTACTAGAACTAATGAGTGAATTTAGCAAACCTGCAAGACAAAGTCAATAAATAAATATCTACACATGTGTGTACACATAGACATCAGTTATTTCTATATATTAGCAATAATAATTACATGTGAAATTTAAAATCATACTATTTAAAATACTTAGGAATGAATTTAACAAAAGGTATGCAAGGACCTGAAAACTGTGCTGAAACTATAAAAGACTGCTAAGAGAAATTAAAGAACACCTAAATAAATGGAGAAATATATCATGCTTATAGATTGGAACATTCAATAATGTTAATATGCCAATTCTCCCTAAATTTACCTATAGATTCAATGCAATCCCAATTAAAATCCAAACAGTTTTATGTAGACACAAACTAATTCTAAAATCTATACACAAATTCAAAAGATGTAGAATAACCCTAACACCCTTAGAAAAGCAAAATGAAATGATTCATATTACCAGGTTGAAGACTTACAATAAATCTATAGCAATCAAAACAGTGTGGAAGTGGATTAAGGATAAACAAATCAATGAAACAATAGAGTTCAGAAAAAGACCCACATACAATCAAGAGGCAAAGGCACCAAGACAATTCTATAGAAAAGGAAAGTCTACTCAAAAAATAGTGCTGGAAAAAAACTGGATAAATGTATTTTAAAAAATCATGAATGAGATTCTTTTATTTCACCTCTCATCATGTTATTAAGAAACTTGCAAAGTTTTGGATAATCGTATTTTTAAAAATGAACCTTGAAGCTACTTTGCAGAATACACAAGAATTTGAGCTGAATCACATACTTATACATAAAAGCTAACACTATAAATCTTCAAGAAGACAAAGGAGAATATCTTCCCAACCTTTCCTGGAGTAAGCAATGATTTAAGAAGGACACAAAAAGCTCTAGCATGAAATATGCCTACCTCCTAAAACTGGAATTCATAAGAATATTTAAACTTCTGTCGATCAAAAGAAACATTAAAAAAAAAGATAAAAATAAACTGAGAACATATTTGCACTAAATATATCTGTCAAAAGACTTGTATTCAGAATATATAAACAGTACCTGAAATTCAACAATAAAAGATAAACAGCCCATCAAAATATGCAAAAAATACAGACATTTTTTTAAAAACCAAAGACATAAAAGGTAACAATAAAGGTAAACAACATGTCTTACTCTCTTTTTTGTTGGACATAATTGACTGTATAAAACATAATTTCTTTCTTTCTAGGGATGTAATTTTATCCTCTCATTCTGTTTCATCAAGTGTAATATTATAATAGCTTTTTGTTTCTATCCATGAACACATTTTCAGAACCTGTAGGGTATTAAATTCCTAACACTTCCCATCAGGTATTCTTAGACATTGCTGTTGGGCAAGTAAACAGTACAAAATTTCTAGAAAGCAGTTTTATAATTTTTATTAAGAGGCTTTAAAATGTTTATGCCATTGAATCAGTCATTTCTCTCCTGGGGATTTGACATAAGAAAATAATTTGAAATGTTAACTGTGGTTTATAAACATTATGTTAATTACAGGAGTGTTTTATACCACCAAACATCGAGAAACCTAAAAGTTCCATAAAGGAAGCTTTTCATAAAGGAATAATTATTATGTAAATTGAGACATAGTTACACAATGAAAGAGTAGGATTTACTTATAATATGATTCCCTATATATTTAAAAACATGGAAATAAAGCAATTGAAAGGGAACACATCAAAATATAAATATAGTTAGTTATGGATCATGTGATTCTGAGTGATAGTTTTAGTTCTTATACTTACATATGTTATCAAAATAAACATTTAATATTACTTTTTTCTAAAAAAAAAAAAAGATTATCTGGTATGTGTACAACTTCAACCCTGGGAGTTTCTCTATGTAACTTTTCTCACTGAATAACCTTTTGCTTTTCTAATTCATAAATATCAAACAGCCTACATATTTTAATTTCAATTAACAAAAAGAAAGCGGGCTATGCTTTCCTTAAAGTTCAGGAGACTGAAATCTTTGGATTACATACCACATAGCAAATTAGGCTCTCAATTCCTCCATCTGAATAATGCTTTCAACTGTCTTGAAAAGTTTTAGATTACTTAGAAACAGACTCAACATGAAAGGCCCTTTACAACTGTAATGGCAGAAAATTGTGGCAGAAGTAAATACAGCTTATAGGGTCTGATTATGGTCTGTGTAGAATCCAAAAAGCTAATCAGGTTACCAAGCACCCAATGAAGAATCATCTTAATTAATAGGAATGCATTTCAACCAGTAAAATGAATTGAATACTTCTGCTTTGAAATGTGCAATTACAAGATAAAGTCTAAAAGAAACAATATTTTCTCCCATTCTAGTAATTCTATTTCAACTCTCTCTTAAAGCACCACTCTGAATATTTTAGATACACAAAAATACATACACTTTTACCCAAATAACTACACTCTTCTGTTTATATAATCATCTTACACAGATGTGTGAGTTTTCAAATAATTTACCTTCTTAGAAACATAATAGTTTCAAGGCATGTGAAATTTAAGGACTGAAAATAAAGTGCTTTCATTATTGAGTAAAAAAAAAAATACAATAGTGTCTGCTATATGAATAGGAAGGTAAGATGTGTATGAATATGAAGCAATATTATTTAAAGAACATGGATGTTCAAAATTGTGCAGTATTATCTACATTTAATAATTTTACTATTCCATTTTCTCTACACCAACTCCCATCTATTATTTTCCTCCTTTTCCTACTAATGATGGGATGGGAGAGAAAAGGATTTGATAGACCCCCCTAAATATTCTCTCCTGACCTAGAGGGATCTCCTGAGCTCTAAACATATATTTCAAACTGCACATTTCTATATCTTCTTAGATGTCTCACAGGGGTTTCAATTTTAACTTATATAAAACAGAGTTCATTTTTTGACACTATTACCTTTCTTTTATATTTTCTATCACATATAATATATTCACCCTTTGCCTATGCTGGCCACCCAGCGTTCACTGATACTCCTTTCTCACCCTTCACAATAAGTCCGTATCAATAACTCTTGAATTCACCAACCCCTTCTATCTTCATCACCACTGTCTTTCTTCAGGCTTTCGGATCTCCTCATCTCTTCACCTGGACTTTGGTACCAATGTCCTGATTTGTCCGTCTGTCTCCAGAAGTTAAGATTCTGGTCACCTTTCACACTGACATCCAAATAACTTTTCTGAGCAACAAACCTGATCCTGTCTCATGCCATCTGCTGCAACCTCCCCATAACAGTTAAAACAACAAATTATAAAAACCCAACCCTTTCTGCCCTTTATTCACCATTTGTATCATCACTCTGAGCCACCACTAGTAGTTCTCCTGGTTTCCAGGCCCTCTTAGGCTGATCCCTCTAGGGGAGCAGCCACTTGGCCATCTCACCCATAGAGACTCCTGCCTCCTCTGTGAAATTTTTGCTGATCTCCCCAGTTTGTAAATACGGTTCTCCTTTCCATCGTCACACATGCCTTTCTCCTAGAATTTGTGTCAGACTGTTATTGCTCATTTCTTTCTTCATCTCTCCCCACAACATGAACTGTGGGCATCCTGAGGACACAGCTTTTCTACTGGTTCATTTTGTAACCATTTTACCTAGCAGAGTGTCATTTATGGATTCAATAAGTATTTGTGGATTCAACAACTATTCAATAAATATTCATGACCGACATTGAATGAATGAGAGCAGTGAGACATTTTAAATAAGTATTACCTTGAATTTACAAAACTCCTGTTAATTAGAAACCATCAATATTGCCCATATTTTCCATATGCTGCATGGCATTTAATGATACAGTCTCAAAAGTTATGCAGCATCAATTCCACTGTACTCTATTTGCCAAGTATTTGTAAGCCCACCTAGATTCAAGGGGAGGGTATACAGACGCAAACTCTTCATGGGAGTAGTTCCCAAAATTGGATGCCACTTCCAAACCACAGTCACCATCAAAAGATGCTAGTGAACTAACTTATTATTTTGAAAATGTATATATAAAAGAACCATTTATCCTGCTTCTCTGAAACAAACTGTATAACTAAGTAACAAAACAGTAGGAATAGAAAAAAATTTCTCTTTAGAGACATATTCCAGTTAATAAATGAAGGATAGAAGTAGAATATCACAATTTTGCAACCACTGATGATTCCTGGATGCAGACATTGATCGTCAAAGACTGTTAACCAGAGAGAGAGAGAGAGAGAGAGAGAGAGAGAGAGAGAGAGAGAGAATGAGACGTTACATATCCTCTCTTGGAAGAATAAAACACTACTTACAAAAGAGATCTGGGAAAAAATGTGTCTGATGAATCTATATCCAAATATCAACTTAGCGGAAACAGGGAAGAGAGAAGAACACGTCATTGAGACTTTGGGGATGTTATCAGCACAGTACAGGACAAATAGCCTGGTTTCTTTAATAAATAAATGAAGGGAGAGAGAGAGAGAGAGAGAGAGAGAGAGAGAGAGAGAGAGATGGGTGGGAACCTACAGAGACTTAAGTGTCATACCAGCCAATCACAGTGAATGCATTTTATATGAATCCTGATGAAAACAAACAGAGCATAAGAAAACAAATGACATCTGCAAGACAACTAAAAATTTGAATACTGAGTATTTAGTGATATTCAGAAGCTATTATTTTAATTTTTGAGATAACATTTTGTGATTGTATCCATAAAAGAAAATCTTACCTTTTAAAAAACACATTCAGAAAATTTCATGGGTAAAATGATATAATATCTGGGATTTACTTCAAAATAATATGAGAGGAGATCATAGCTGGTGACAGAAATAAAATTGTCCATGAACTGATAATTAGAAGCTAAGGGATGGTGCGTTAGGGTCCAATATACTGCCTGTTTTTACACTGAACTTTTCCCATAACAACTATTTATTCTTAAAACACACTTTAGGTGGAAGCATGTGCTCGGCTTCCCGAGGCACCCCTTTCCCATTTGTGAGTAGAGCCTGGGTACAGAATGCCACCAACCTTGCCTGATTTCATCAAACAAGCCTTCTGACAGGTCTCCCATCCTCTAGCTTTCTCCTGGCTTCAGTCCATCTTCTCCAGGATGACCCAGCCGTGTGGCTGACAGGGTCTTGGTGCTCCAGCCAGGTGTCAGGCCTGAGCCTCTGAGGTGGGAGAGCCGAGTTCAGGACACTGGTCCACCAGAGACCTCCTGGCCCCACACAATATCAGTTGGCAAGAGCGCTCCCAGAGATCTCGGTCTCAACGCTAAGACCCAGCTCCACTCAATGACCAGCAAGCTCCAGTGCTAGACACCCCATGCCAAACAACTAGCAAGACAGGAACACAACCATACCCATTAGCAGAGAGATTGCCTAAAATCACAATAAGTTCACAGACACTGAAAAACACACCACCGGACGCAGTCCTGCCCACCAGAAAGACAAGATCCAGCCTCATCCATCAGAACACAGGCACCAGTCCCCTCCACCAGGAAGCCTACACAACCCATTGAACCAACCTTACCCACTGGGGGCAGACACCAGAAACAACGGCAATTACAAACCTGCAGCCTGCGAAAAGGAGACCCCAAACACAGTAAGTTAAGCAAAATGAGAAGACATAGAAATACACAGCAGATGAAGGAGCAAGGTAAAAACCCACCAGACCAAAAAAATGAAGAGAAAATAGTCAGTCTACCTGAAAAAGAATTCCGAGTAATGACAGTAAAGATGACCCAAAATCTTGGAAATACAATGGAGAAAATACAAGAAACATTTAACAAGGACCTAGAAGAACTATGGAGCAAACAAACAATGATGATGATCAACACAATAAATGAAATTAAAAATTCTCTAGAAGGAATCAATAGCAGAATAACTGAGACAGAAGAAAGCATAAGTGACGTGGAAGCTAAAATAGTGGAAATAACTAACACAGAGCAGAATAAAGAAAAAAGAATGCAAAGAATTGAGGACAGTCTCAGAGACCTGTGGGACAACATTAAATGCGCAAACATTCAAATTATAGGGGTCCCAGAAGAAGAAAAAAATAAAGGGACTGCGAAAATATTTTAAGAGATTATAGTTGAAAACTTCCCTAATATGGGAAAGGAAATGGTCAATCAAGTCCAGGAAGCACAGAGAGTCCCATACAGGATAATTCAAAGGAGAAACACACCAAGACATATATTAATCAAACTATCAAAAATTAAATACAAAGAAAAAATATTAAAAGCAGCAAGGAAAAACCAACCAATAACATACAAGGGAATCACCATAAGGTTAACAGCTGCTCTTCCAGGAGAAACTCTGCAAGCCAGAAGGGTGTGGCAGGACATATTGAAAGTGATGACAGGGTAAAAGCTACAATCAAGATTACTGTACCCAGCAAGGATCTCATTCGGATTTGATGGAGAAATGAAAATCTTTACAGACAAGCAAAAGCTAAGAGAACTCATCACCACCAAACCAGCTTTTCAACAAATGCTAAAGGAACTTCTCTAGGCAGGAAACACAAGAGAAGGAAAAGAACGAAAAATACAAACAAACCCAAAACAATTAAGAAAATGGTAATAGGAACATATGTATTGATAATGACCTTAAATGTAAATGGATTAAATGCTCCAGCCAAAAGACACAGACTGGCTGAATGGATACAAAAACAAGACCTGTATATATGCTGCCTACAAGAGACCCACTTCAGACCTAGGAATATGTACAGACTGAAAGTGAGGGGATGGAAAAAGATATTCCATGCAAATTGAAATCAAATAAAGCTGGAGTAGCCAATACCATATCAGACAGAATAGACTTTAAAATAAAGACTATTACAAGAGACAAAGAAGGACACTACATAATGATCAAGGGATCAATCCAAGAAGAAGATATAGCAATTGTAAATATTTATGCACCCAACACAGGAGCACCTTAATACGTAAGGCAAATGCTAACAGCCATAAAGGGGGAAATGGACAGTAGTACAATAATAGTAGGGGACTTTAACACCCCACTTTCACCAATGGACAAATCATCCAAAAAGAAAATAAATAAGGAAACACAAGCTATAAATGACACATTAAACAAGATGGACGTAATTGATATTTAGAGGACACTCCATCCAAAATCAACAGAATACACTTTCTTCTCAAGTGCTCATGGAACATTCTCCAGGATAGTTCATATTTTGGGTCACAAATCAAGCCTTGGTAAATTTAAGAAAATTAAAATCATATCAAGTATCTTTTCTGGCCACAACACTATAAGACTAGATATCAATTACAGGAAAAAATCTGTAAAAAATACAAACACATGGAGGCTAAACAATACGCTACTAAAGAACCGAGAGATAACTGAAGAAATCAAAGGGAAAATCAAAAAATACCTAGAAACAAATGGCAGTGAAAACACGATGACCCAAAACCTACGGGATGCAGCAAAAGCAGTTTTAAGAGGGAAGTTTATAGCAATACAATCCTACCTCAAGAAAAAAGAAAAATCTCAAATAAACAACCCAACCTTAAACCTAAAGCAATTAGAGAAAGAACAAAAAAAACCAAAGTTAGCAGAAAGAAAGAAAACATAAAGATCAGATAAGAAATAAATGAAAAAGAAATGAAGGAAATGATAGCAAAGATCAATAAAACTAAAAGCTGGTTCTTTGAGAAGATAAACAAAAGTGATAAACCATTAGCCAGACTCATCAAGAAAAAAAGAGAAAAGACTCAATAGCATTAGAAATGAAAAAGGAGAAGTAACAACTGACTGCTGAAATACAAAGAATCATGAGAGATTACTACAGACAACTATATGCCAATAAAATGGACAACCTAGAAGAAATGGACAAATTCTAAGAAAAGCACAACCTTCCGAGACTGAACCAGGAAGAAATAGAAAATATAAACAGACCAATCACAAGCACTGAAATTGAAACTGTGATTAAAATTCTTCCAACAAATAAATGCCCAGGACCAGATGGCTTCACAGGCGAATTCTATCAAACATTTAGAGAAGAGCTAACACCCATCTTTCTCAAACTCTTCCAAAATATAGCAGAGGGAGGAACACTCCCGAGCTCTTTCTATGAGGCCACCATCACCCTGATACCAAAACCAGACAAAGATGTCACAGAAAAAGAAAACTACAGGCCAATATCACGGATGAACACAGATGCAAAAATCCTCAACAAAATATTAGTAAACAGAATCCAACAGCACATTAAAAGGATCATACACAATGATCAAGTGGGGTTTATTCCAGGAATGCAAGGATTCTTCAATGTACACAAATCAATCAATGTGATACACCATATTAACAAATTGAAGAATAAAAACCATATGATAATCTCAACAGATGCAGAAAAGGCTTTTGACAAAATTCAACACCCATTTATGATAAAAATCCTCCAGAAAGTAGGCATAGAGGGAACTTACCTCAACATTAAAAATGCCATATATGACAAACCCACAGCTAACATCACTCTCAATGGTGAAAAACTGAAACCATTTCCACTAAGATCAGGAATAAGACAAGGTTGCCCACTCTCACCACTACTATTCAATACAGTTCTGGAAGTTTTAGCCACAGCAATAAGAGAAGAAATAAAAGGAATCCAATTCGGAAAAGAAGTAAAGCTGTCACTGTTTGCAGATGACATGATACTATACATAGAGAATCCTAAAGATGCTACCAGAAAATGACTAGAGCTAATCAATGAATCTGGTAAAGTAGCAGGATACAAAAGTAATGCATAGAAATCTCTTGCATTTCTATACACTAATGATGAAAAATCGGAAAGAGAAATTAAGGAAACACTCCCATTTACAACTGCAACAAAAAGAATAAAATACCTAGGAATAAACCTACCTAAGGAGACGAAAGACCTGTATACAGAAAACTGTAAGACAGTGATGAAAGAAATTAAAGATGATACAAATAGATGGAGAGATATACCATGTTCTTGGATTGGAACAATAAACATTGTGAAAATGACTATACTACCCAAAGCAATTTACAGATTCAGTGCAATCTCTATCAAACTACCAATGGCATTTTTCACAGAACTACAACAAAAAATTTCACAATTTGTGTGGAAACAAAAAAGACCCCAAATAGCCAAAGCAATCTTGAGAAAGAAAAATGAGCTGGAGGAATCAGGCTCCTGGACTTCAGACTATACTACAAAGCTACAGTAATCAAGACAGTATGGTACTGGCACAAAAACAGATATACAGATCAATGGAACAGGATAGAAAGCCCACAGATAAACCCACGCACATATGGTCACCTTATCTTTGATAAAGGAGGCAATAATATACAATGGTGAAAGGACAGCCTCTTCAATAACTGGTGCTGGGAAAACTGGACAGCTACATGTAAAAGAATGAAATTAGAACACTCCCTAACACCATACACAAGAATAAACTCAAAATGGATTAAAGGCCTAAAGGTAAGGCCAGACACTATCAAACTCTTAGAGAAAAACATAGGCAGAACACTCTATGACATAAACCACAGCAAGATCCTTTTTGACCCACCTGCTAGAGAAAGGTAAATAAAAACAAAAATAAACAAATGGGACCTAATGAAACTTCAAAGCTTTTGCACCGCAAAGGAAACCATAAACAAGATGAAAAGACAACCCTCAGAATGGAAGAAAATATTTGCAAACGGAGCAACTGACAAAGGATCAACCTCCAAAATATACAAGCAGTTTATGCAGCTCAATATCAAAAAAACAAACAATCCAATCCAAAAATAGGCAGATGATCTAAACAGACATTTCTGCAAAGAAGATATACAGGTGGCCAACAGACACATGAAAAGATGCTCAGCATCACTAATCATTAGAGAAATGCAAATCAAAACTACAATGAGGTATCACCTCACACCAGTCCGAATGGCCATCATCAAAAAATCTACAAACAATAAATGCTGGAGAGGGTGTGGAGAAAAGGGAACCCTCTTGCACTGTTGGTGGGGATGTAAATTGATACAGCCACTATGGAGAACAATATGGAGGTTCCTTAAAAAACTAAAAGTCGAACTAGTATATGATCCAGCAATCCCACTACTGGGCATATACCCTGAGAAAACCATAATTCAAAAAGGGTCATGTACCACAATGTTCATTGCAGCACTATTTACAATAGCCAGGACATGGAAGCAACCTAAGTGTCCATCGACAGATGAATAGATAAAGAAGATGTGGCACATATATACAATGAAATATTAGTCATAAAAATGAAATTGAGTTATTTGTAGTGAGACGGATGGACCTAGAGTCAGTCATATGAGTGAAGTCAGTCAGAAAGAGAAAAACAAATATCATATGCTAACACATATATATGGACTGTAAAAAAATATATGGTTCTGATGAACCCAGGGGCAGGACAGTAATAAAAACGCAGATGTAGAGAATGGACTTGAGGACACGGGGAGGGGGACGGGTAAGCTGGTACAAAGTGAGAGAGTGGCATGGACATATATACACTACCAAATGTAAAATAGATAGCTAGTGGGAAGCAGCCGCATAGCACAGGGAGATCAGCTCGGTGCTCTGTGACCACCTAGAGTGGTAGTATAGGAAGATGCAAGAGGGAGGGGATATGGGGATATATGTATACGTATAGCTGATTCACTTTTTGATACAGCAGAAACTAACACACCATTGTAAAGCAATTATACTCCAATAAAGACGTTATAAAAATTTTTTTAAATAAAAAAACACACTTTACTAATTCCTTAAAGTCAAAACTCCTAGATAAATTCTATAATGCACTTTGTGATGTCACCCCTGTCTTCCTCTCCAGCGTCACCTACATCACTCTCACTTCACCTACCTTTATGCTACATAAGACTAACTGTAGTCTCCACAGAGGACTATGGTCTCTAATACTACCAAGTGTATGTAAATTTCCCTTTTTCCAGAATGCCAAGTCCATTCTTCTTCTCCTGGCAAAATTCATTCATCCTGTCACATTTACTCGTTGACAATTACAGGTATCAGGCTCGCTGCTGTGTACCAGAGATACACTGGAGTGATGGATACCGACCATCTGCCACTCCCACCCAGCACTCCACCACTTCCCTGCGCTCCTTTTTGTCTGTGAAACTGACCCATTTAGACTGTATTAATGGCCCCCTTGTCCTCCGGCTTCCGTTAGACTTCTCCAGAGGGAGACAATGGCAGAAGCTCTGGAGGGCAAGAATTGTATTGATGCCCCTGACCCTCTCCCTGCCAGGCTGGCACAGGATGGCTGCTTTCACTTAGCAAATACTACTCCTAACTGGTGGTCTTTCCGAAATAGTTCTCTTTCTGGTACAACTGACTGCTTCCCTGCCTTTGCACCTTTAGCTCAGGAATACAACACCATCCATTGTTGCTTCTCATAAACCTAGTGCACTATTTGTAAAGAGTCCCTCCATTAAATTCTCCTCTAATTACCGTTTCACTCTGCCATATCCTTCTTGTTCAGACTTTAATTATATAATTGTAAGCAGAAACAACCCAAACCAAAAAAAGACTGTAAAGAGAACCTGACACACATACAGACTGAGAAGTTATAGAAGATGAAGGGGTAAAGAACATTTGAGAGAGAGGCAGCATATGCAGTGTCCCTGTGGTACAAAAGCAGCAAGGGATGTCCAAAGCGATACTTGACTTGACAGGCAACGAGCTAGAAAACAAAGAGGGCAGTGGGAAAGGATGGAGAATCAGAGAGAAACTCTGTTTCTCTCTTTGTGATAAAGATTTAGATTTTGATCTTGAGAGCAATGGGAAAGTGTCTTAAAATTCTCCCTGCCCTCCCAAGCCTAGGTAAGGGATTATCTTCTCTTAGACATTCCCTGACAGCCTTCTACCACACAGCCAGGACTAGGAAGCTCTCACACACGGTAAACATTCAATACACGGTCACTGGATTAGTGAATAAATGAATGAGTAAAACACGTGTGGCCAGGTTTGTCTTGGGAACCTCCAAGAATTCTCCCTGGCACATACCCTACCTGGGCTTATTCCTATTTTCTCTTGGCCGAATCTTTACCTATAGTTAGCATAAAGACCTTTGGAGAGAAAGAGCTATACATGAGCTACAACTCTGGAAATTAGATCAATCCTAGAGCAATCTTTTACACCTAATGGCCATTTCATTGTAGACATGGCACATGTAACAAGCAACATCACCATCTCAGGCGATGGACATTCTTGCCATAATCACAATAGGGTATTCTGTTAAATCTCACTAATTCGAGGTGATGGAGGAAAAGTCGTTTGGAATCCACAAGATGAGTGAAAAAGAGTTGTTTTGGGTTGTTCAGGACAAGAAATGCAACCTTCTTGCCTTGAGGCATAAGGTATGGCCCAAACCAAGCGCTAGCCAAGTGCAAGTAGAAGCTTTATTTTAATTTGCTTTACAAACTGATAGTGTGGCCTGATTTACACCGGATACAATGATAAGCAAACTTTTTAATTGGTTTCCTCATCCTTCAATAATAAGTTGAAACACATGGCTAAAACCTGCTTGAAACTGACCTTATACTATACATTTACTTTTTCAATGCCAGCAAACAAAATTAAAATGCAAGGTGATCTCGATACTGTGCAACTGAATATTCATTAACGTCACAACAATGATGTTTTTCTATATTCGGGTATTTTGTGATAAGGGAGACGCCCATCTTATGCTTAAGCAGGCAAGATGGAGATGAATGCAAATGACCACTTTCCTTATTATCTAAGCACTCAAGTACTCAGCAAACCAAAAAAGTATCAAATGGCAAGGTTTCTGCATCAATGCTAGGATATGTCTGTGGCATAATGTTTTTTAATTAGCATGAAAACTTTCCACTTCATTCTGGTAGAAAATTCATCAGGATAATTGACACATAATATTCATGTATCTTTGAAGTTTAAACAAAAAATATGCATCAATTTTTTTAGTGACGTGAAGAATTACTTTTTGTTTTTGTCTTCCCCTGGCAACTCTACATTGCATAAAGTTTGTGAGTTGACAAGCCAGGAAAGAACATTATACCAAGGTCCTATAAAATGAATAGTAAAGTCTAACTCTGACTAAAGCACATTACACTTCAGTAACATAGACGCATTGCCCACCAGAGAGGCCATGGTGAATCCAATGACTTCAATATAACCATCGTCATGACGCTGAGGTTCAAAGTCATGGTGATCTCCTGGGTTCCCCCAAGGCATTGTGCCAGCACAATATCTGCAAGAGAAGAGTAGAAACAGAATGAAATTTGCTCCAGTCTTCCCATGATTATCATTGGGGATTAATTTATAGTTCAACCTGATGTTTATTTCACACATCTTTCTACTCTTGGTTCACACCTCCCAATAAAAAAGAAAATGAATTTATCACCTCCAAGTATCAATTTATGAAAATGGGGCAAAATTTTACAACAAAAGCATCCCGTGGAGCCCAACTTTCTCCTAATTATTTATCAACATGTCTCACTCTGTAATTCACCAATGCTTACTTTCTATCACATACCATGAGTTATCAATAGGTGGTTTCAGAACTTGGTCTTGGAGGGAGACATATACGTGCCGATAGGAAAGGGAAATGGAACGGAGGTGGGTAAGCATCAATAATATACACAGAAAGAAGGCAATAAGTACCCCAGGACGAAGGAAAGGTAACTGAAGCGGACAGAAGGAGTGAAAAACAGATGAGACAAAGATGTGAGATTAGAAAGGGAAGGGGAAATCAAGGAAGTTAAAAAGTGGAGGAAGCAAAATCCAGAGGGGGGATGGGGGAGGAGCAAGAAGAAAAAGAGAAGAGCATTGTTATTGCTAATCAACAATGTTTCCTGAGAATCTACTAGGCCTTCTACTTCGACAACTAAAATGAAAATACTTCCGGAACAGGATGTAAGGGGCTACGTTGAGCACTGCCAAAAGTAATCAGGAGACATATTTTCCTAGCCATGGATTTACTCACAATTCTCATTTCAACTAAATTCAGTCTAAACAGAACTTGCTCATGGATTTTTGTGTCTGAGTTGTCTGGTTTGCAAATAACAAAGGGTCATGGATCCAACCCCTTTCAAAATCTTGGCTTGGGAGCCTAGAATCTAATTTGATGTCACTGAGATACATGCTTATTTTGAGACTAGTTAATCTTAAATATCCCTTTCTCCTGAGGTATATAATAGCACCACAGAGAGCTGACATCCTGGCTAGAAAATGCTCCTCTAATTGATCCTATTTTTTCAAAGTAATCATCTGGCAATTATTCTGAATGAATTCCATGCTGAAATCAGGCTGGATGGTTGCCTAATAGCTTTTGGGAAACTGAGAACAGGGATTTGTTCAAGTCTATCATTCCTGGGTGAGGGGTGAGGGGATGGAAGGCGTCAGTAATTGAGAATTACATTAAAATGTTCCAGTCCAGAGGGCTGCCTGGGCTTCTTAAGGGTGGGTAAGTATACACCATGCGTGCCGTATCACATAAACACAAAAGTACCACAGAGAACACTAAACAAACCAAGTAGGAGAACAAAATTATCAGACTCGAAAACCCTTAATAAGCCATTAAAATAACTGTTTTTCATTGTTTGTACCTGGAAATTCTCTATAATGAAAGCAGAAAACCTTAAGTCAAATGGAGTTCACATCAAACCAAGGAAACAATATGAACAGAGCTTACCTGGGTATATTTAAAAATACTATACACTGGAACTTCAGTTCCTGAATCTTTGGGGTGAGATCTGTTCCATCACACTGCAACAATCAAAGCAAAAAAGCAAGGATTCTGAAGTAGGCTCAAGTCTGAAAGACAACTAGGGTGACAACAGCACGTACCATGGTCTTCCCCTTGTCCCTGTCTCTGCTGAAGTGGATGCCCATTACTATGATTGAAACTTTATTCTGATTATAACTTTCCCAGACCCAGGGTTCTGGGCTTGGATTTGTTTTGATTTAATGTAAAAACAAAGCTGCCATTTGACCAGAATGATTTTTCTCTGGTCTCACAATCAAAGGAACGATCATCACTCTTAACCTTGGATTATTACTGGACAGCATAAATTGGCTTGTAGTATCAACATTAGAAAATTTATAAACGTTTAAAAGAATAAAAAGGATGAATCCTCAAGTTGAGGCAGTAGCAGTCTCTACCGAAGTCATCTGATTCAAACAACAGTCGTGAATGTGACCATTTATTTTATTTGCTTTCTGAGATAATTTTTATTTTGAAAATATTCGACATAATATTTTGAACACTGTTTAAAAGGAATATACCCTGCATGCTTTTTTAAAAGTATCTGTTATAAATTAGTATTAGCAATCACTAATTAGTGATTTGCTCTTATCAATTTAATCTCTTACAGACTGTGACCGGTCTTCTGCGATAAACCGCTTTATTGAACCTGGCCGTGACCCTGGGTTTCGAGAGCCTCAGGGTGGCTTGGCCTCAACACTTCTGTGTGTGTGGCTTCCCTCACCAGTTAGTACTTTCCTCAAGAGCATCATCTGACTAATCAAAGAAAGGGGTTTCGTTTCCCTTTCTCATTTCCCACTGGTGACAAATGCCAAAAGAGGAACAGTCTAGTCATGACTGTAGGCCTCTCAATGTCAAAGGTATAAAGCCTGCTTTTATATTTGCTCTCCTCACACCCTCATCACAGAATTTCCCCCACTGTCTTCTCTGCTGAAGAGAGGGTAAAGCATTCCTAAGCTCCCTGCTAATTTCTAAGGATGGCTTCAGAGGGAGTTTCAATCCAGGTAAAATGACTCTGCTAGTGGTCAAGGTTGTCTCATTCTCCTCCCAGCTGATCTTAACACAGCCTAATTTTTTTTTCATGAGCATTCTCAAAAATTGTTCCTGGGAAATCTTACAATCCTAAATAAACAAAGTATTTTCAAACGTTTTTTTTTTTTTTTTTTTTTTTGCGGTACGCGGGCCTCTCACTGTTGTGGCCTCTCCCGTTGCGGAGCACAGGCTCCGGACGCGCAGGCTCAGCGGCCATGGCTCACGGGCCCAGCCGCTCCGCGGCATGTGGGATCTTCCCGGACCGGGGCACGAACCCGTGTCCCCTGCATCGGCAGGCGGACTCTCAACCACTGCGCCACCAGGGAAGCCCCTTCAAACGCTTTTTAGATAGGAATCAAATTCTGGACATTGACTGAAGGTGTTTTTACAACACTCTCAGATACTTAAATAAACATGAGGTCTCCCAATTTAAGGACTTGAAATGAGTTGATAGATGGCTCTACCAGTGAAGAAAAAATGTAGACATCTTAAATGATCAAAATTGAGTGTTGAAAGCAACTGAACTTTTTAAAAATAGCATGTGATACATCAAAAGCATGCAAAGCAGTATTGTTGCATTACAGAAAAAAAATTATACTTAATATTATTGTACTTAGAATTCATTTTCTAAAAAAATTTTCTACTTTCTCCTCCTGAAAAACTCATCAGCGATTCTGGAAACTCATCGAATTCTGTGAGGATGGGCACCTTACAATGTATTGAGTTTTACAAAATTTTCTTATATATTATTGCATTTAAACTTTACAACTCTTTAGAGCGGCCGTTTTCAACTTTTTCCTTACTTCAAACACACAAAGGAAAATATGTACACACAAAATATCTTCCCGTGTACAAGCTCACACACTGATGAATCAAAACAAGAAGAAGAACACATGTGAAGCAGAACAAAATAATGCTGTATGTAGGTTTTCATTACTGTCCTCTGGGTGTGTGTGTGTGTGTGTGTGTGTGTGTGTGTGTGTGTGTGTGTAGCATTCATGTGAGAGATTATTAACTATTACCTTGGAAATACTGACTTCACCCTGTGGCAAAGATAAGATGGTCTGCTGTTATGTGTACATCTAATTGCTCTAACCCCCCATCCTTTTCATCTCACACTCAGGAAACATACAATGATGTCGTTGTAGAAATATCCTTGTGTCACAGCACAATGGTCAGTAACTGTTGCTTCAAATGCATATGTTGTTATGCCTGCTTTACAGATGAGGAGAGAGAACTCTTCTGAAAGGTTGAATGCTTCCCCCAAAGTCATATACCTCATAAAGATAGACCTAGGACTGAATCAGAATTGTTCAGACTTAGTTTCTATTGTTTTTTTTTCTCTTCATAAAAAAAAGAGATGATTACGTAGACCAATCCACCTGGAATGTTACATGTACAGGCTGATATCAAATCTTTTCTAGTTATTTGACTGCCACCTTGGCCTCTCTACAAGCTTCTTTTAATCCCTGATACACAGCCAACCATGCCTGAGATATTTCTCATCAGGAGGACTGCCAGATGTGGGAGAAAAGCTTTCTAGTGGTGAGGCGGCATAGAGCTTAATTTCCATCCAGCTGAGTTAAACAGTGGACAGCATTACCATTCCATATGGCCACTGCCCTCCGCTCAGTGGCTCTCCCGGCAGGTGCTGCAATGTTCCTAATAATGTGAAAAATACTGCAAGAGGAGGGAAGGTTTATTTTTGGCTTGGTTGAAGGCAGCCAAAGAAGAAACAGGGGAAGTTTGAGGCAAGGTTGCTGCTACTTAACTAACCATCATTTTATCAAAATCAAGATCTTCGCAGTTCAATGGACCATGTGTCTTTCTTGTATCTAGCTTTAAAAAGGCAATATTTCAGTTTTCAAAAGTTGCTACTGCTATAGGATGCTTGCTTTTCGTTGGTATTTCTTGGGAACTGAAACATCTGAAAGTGATGCCCAGGGTGATTAGTGGTAAACTCTGTTTCAACTGATTTAGGAGATTCACGTCTCCTACAGGCTTTATTGGTGACAACGAATTTGAATTTGTATCCTCTCAGCCTCCTCTATATTCCTCTATAAATCCATGAGTTTAAGGTCATATATTTGTCTCTACTTACATGTATACCTTTTGTCCTGTCCCCTCCTGTCACAAATGCTATTCTTTATCTATTCCACGATAAATTCAAGCATTGCTACATTCCCATTCCTTCTTTCCCATCTATATATTTTTCTCTATCTTCCATGTTTCTCTTCCCTTATACAGGTATGTGCAGCAAAGTCATGTTCATTCCCTCTTTTAACTTGCTTACTATAAGGAAACACTTTGTCTTTCTTAATAATCAATGATACGCTATTTTTAAATATATCTCTTAGAGAAAAAATGACTTCCCATCTCCCTTGCCTCCAAGATGAGTATCCCTAAAACCTGGGATACAGACCCAGAGGGAAATAGCACCAAAAAAAAAAAAAAAAAAAAAAATCTCTTAAGTGGTGAAGGATCTTGAGCAGGCTGGAGAGCGAGTGACCACAAAATAATGAAATCAAAGTATTTTTCTAAGATGGAGACGCTTCAGATAGGCTGGGAATAAAGATACATGTTTGGTGAGCATCTATTTCTACCTTAATAGCCAGCCCAACTTCATTCCTTTGATGACTTCCCCGACTGCACCATGGGCAGTTTTCATTTCTCCCTTTGTGCCACCAGTATATTATATAAGTAATCCAATAACAACATTGATTATATTGTTCTGCCCAGAGTTATGTGCCCTTCCTCATGACTCAACTGTGAGTTTCTTCAGTGGTGAAGCCAGTCATCTTATTTAACTTCATCCTCAGCAACTAAGACAGCGCCTGACACATAACTAAATGCTCATAAATGTTGGTTGAGCAAACTACACTCAATTCAGTTAAAGTTCTATGCAGCCCACTGATTAAGTATATAAACTGGTATTTGGGGTTCATGTTAGGGGGCATGCTTTTTACATTTAAATGAAACGAGTCAACACATTCAATACTTACGACAACTTTAACATGCTTGGATAAATCTCTAGAGCTTCTCTGGAGGAAATCAGAAAAAGCTGCCTATACAAGGAAAGAAAGAAAGAAAGAAATCTTCATTGCATGCTTATGCCAAATCCTTGCTTCTGTAAGATAGATAGGTCCTAGTGATTCTAAGTTACACAAAAATATAAGACAAGTTCTCCTTTTGCTGAATCTACAGTAAACTAGTGCAGAGACTAAGTTGAATTCTTTCTTTGTTTTCAAAATGTAACCTATAGGGGCTTCCCTGGTGGTGCAGTGGTTGAGAGTCCGCCTGCCGATGCAGGGGACATGGGTTCGTGCCCCGGTCTGGGAAGATCCCACATGCCGCGGAGCGGCTGGGCCCGTGAGCCATGGCCGCTGAGCCTGCGCGTCCGGAGCCTGTGCTCTGCAGCGGGAGAAGCCACAGCAGTGAGAGGCCCGCGTACCGCAAAAAAAAAAAAAGTAACCTATAATAAAATTTAAGATCACAGTAGGAGAGTGAAAATGTAGGTAATTTCAAGGGTCAGTTTGGAGATCTGACTACCTTTCCTGATCTTCCTATTTGTCCATTAGATGCTGATATAATCTTTAACTTGCCACTGAGAATGTCTTATTTCACCCCGTTTTACTTCAATTCCCTCTATCCAGTGGTAAAATTTAAGCCACACTTTTTAAAATCAATATTTTAGAGGCCCCTTTTTCTTCTTTCCAGCCATTCATGCCCAAGGATGTCCCCGAGTAGGAGGAGAAGGAAAAAGAAGGGGGCCCCTTTAATCTCATCTATGCTTCCATGAAAAACTTCCCATATTCTGTCAATTTCTCATCCAAATGTCAGTTCATACGTGCCCCTATGAAAACTACATTCTAACCCAAGACATGCCATACATCCTTCAATCTACCTAATTTCCTCATTCTCTAGATTGGCTTTGATGTTTGCTTTTCACACCACTCCTTGAATACCATGCCCTCAGTACAACTTTCAGGGCTTTTAAGTTCAAAGATGATGAACTCTCTGACAACTAACTTAAGAAATACATACTTACTTTCATTCTTAAACCAAGACATTAAACATTAACCATATATAGACACACATGTAAACATCTGAGATGTGTGTGTAATTATTAGCAGAGTATACTTAGCATCTTTATTACCATGAGTGAATTAGTATAAATAATGTGTAATCATCAAAAAATGAAATATATACTTACCCCTGCATAGAACATTTTATTTCGAAAACGACTGTTGAATTTCTCCGGATTTGCTTCTGTAAAAGGGAAAAGGTAGTTTTGTTATAGAGACCTGATTAAAGGTAGTGAGTTAGATTAGCACCCCTACGTCTTCCCTCTCCCTCCCCATCCCAAGGACCCAACAGCTTCATCATCATCTTTCCCTTAGTTACAGGCAGTTGGCACAGTTGTCCAGTGCTGCAAAGTGTAGCCCCAAACTGGCATCAGTGGCAGCGTCAACTGGGAGCCTGCTAGATATGCAAATTCTTAGGCTCTACCCTGAACCTGCTGAATTAGAACGTCTGGGGGCTGGGGTCTAGGAATCTGCTTTAACAAGTTCTCCAGGTGATTCACACGCACATTAAGGGCTGAAACACTCTAGACTCTATTCAAAATAGAGGGCTGGCAGGGATACAGTGCAGGGGTGATAGAAGCAAGAGGGAGGGGGAGGAGGGGGAGGGTCAATTATTTGCTTTGACCTCCATAGGACATGGCTTCCATAAACTATCTATGCAGTTTCAAATTTAATTAAATATGGAGAATTTGGATAATAATTAATAGAGAATTTGCTTTCATATTTTGCAAAAACTCCTAACTACCATCTGTACTGTTGTCTGTGACAGGCCTTGAAACATCATTTGATTTAGTGAAGTTATATAAATATAGATAGATAGATAGATAGATAGATAGATACAGATGACCTGCAGAATGGACCCAGGGCATAGGACAACAAAAGCTCTGACTGAAATGGTTTAATTTTGAGTTTGTTCCTGAACGTTTATAGGTTGAGGACCATAAAACGATTAGACGAGAATTTGCATTGGAAAATGTTCACATGAATTCAACGGATTAAAAAATCCCCAAATGAAATGCTATTTCCTTACATTCTTTCTAATAAAATTCCAAGAGATTCCAAAGGAACCCACTGTAAATATTTGCTTTCTGCTCTTTTGTCCCATATGATCATTAATCCCTTCTTAGGGGTAGGTCTTTCTCCAAGTCATTTCTCATCAGACAGCTGGCTGACTAGCTGGAAGTCTCCAAATCCCAAACCTATTTTTGAATGGCAAGCGTGACACCAGATGGCAAAGGTCATGGAGACCAAAATTCTACCTACATCGTCCACCTTCTGGACTCCATGATTTACATCCTTCACGTATGAAAAACACATTCACTCCCTCCCAGGTCCCTAAAGGTTTCATCTCAATTATAGCATCAACTCAAAATCCAAAAATCTCATCTAAATCTCATTAGCTCATACTTCCCAAATCTCATCATCTAAATGATTTCGCTCTGGATGTAATCCATTTATAATGATGATCAGACCCTGGCTATAATCCATTCCAATAGTTTAATATATTAATCCCATCTTTGTATACAACACAATAACATATGTGCCATTAGAATGGAATCCTAAAGCCTACTTTTGTCTGAAATTGGTCTTGCCTATTAGGGAGTAAATATAAGTTCAACACTATGTTTATAAAAATCAGTAAGTGATTTGAACCTCACATAACACACATCTTCCAAATTCTCTGCATTGGATATCTACTCAATCTTAAGACTTCAGTTATGTATATATAAATGACTCTAAAATCTATGCCCACAGTACAGTGCCACCTTCAATTCAAATTGTATATATTATAAAAATCTTTCCTTCCAATGTCATGTCCCATCAAGGAGAAATATTTTTATCAACATTATCTTCATGTTTCTAACACCATTGCAAAAATTTTACATTATGTATTAGTTGGTCACCTAACCCGTATCTTTATCACAAACTCATTTTCCTTCCTGTCTGAAATGCCCTTGCCCACTTTACTTCTTGTCTACAACAAACTCCTTCTTTATTTCCTACTATAGTCCCTCCTACCCTTTCTGGAAACTTTCCCCTGATACCTTTGTCCTGCCAACAGTCCCTACCAAACTCCCACATTATACACTGTCTGAACAACTAATCTTACCCTTACTTTATATTCCCTTCTACTTTTATTTATTTTTTATATACAGGCCCATCCTTCAATTAAACATTCCGTTCCTGTAACAAACATTGAGACAGCCACTGGACTTGGCACAAGGAATATGAAAGTAAAGACATAGTCTTTTGCCCTCATGTTGTTTAGAGTGGGGGAGACAGGTCTGAAAATGAAAAATAAAATGTCCTTTTGTATATGCCATAGAAAGATGTCTCTGTAAGACAAAGTAGGAGTCACACACAAAGGGAATGATCAGAAAAGTGTTCCAGAGGCAAGTACACTTGAGTCTTGAATGAGGAGTAGATGCCATGTTGAGGTTCAAGATGGAAAAGAAGGTTACAGAGAACCTCGGACAGTGAGAGTTTCTCAAGGGCAGATTGTGCCTAAGTCTTATTACCTGGGCAAGAGCCTGGCAGTGTGTCCTTTGCAGTGATGGTGATGATTTGGTAAGCCACTGAAAATAACACCTTTTTAAAGAAATCTGTCAGTTCTCCATATGAATCATGAAACATTCATAATCTTTTAAAACATGCTGATCTGCATGTCTCTGTATATTCGGTGAAAATAGCAAATCCTAAATCAGATTTAAAAACTGCTTCCTCTAGAGTCATAGTTGTATTTCCTTGACCTTGTAGCAGAGGCTCAAATCCTCTGAATAAGAAGCAACTTCAATGAGGCAGTACAACTTTAGCAGACAATCTCAGACTAAAAGTTTGATGTGTTTAATATCCTTCATGTCCCCCCCAAAATGACAATCTAATTCACGCAGCTGGCAAAGCGAGACCTTGCTTTGCTACCTGATAACGATAATCATCGTTAACATGCCTATATGTTAATGGATTGGAATATTTTCAATGTACTTCCTCAAGCACTGTCATAATGCAGTAGTGATTAAAGCACTGGGCGAGACTCCAGCTGACAATTAAATGACCAATCCTATTAAAACTCTCAATTCTGTTCCAAACAACTGCACGTTCTGATGTGCAACAGTTCAGCCATGCATGGCTTAGCCACTATGAGAATAAAAAAGCTTCTGTTTTCCAATCAAATTAAGTATACCTTCTATCTGATGAAATGATTCATGTTTGCCTTCTGTATATACAAAATGTTAAGTCAATCAAAATGTTAAGACTATCTCTACTCCTTGCTTGATTTTTTACTGGTAATTCTAAAGGCATTTACACAGTAATGCCACTAATAAACTGTCTCAAAATAAATGTCGTTTTAATTGTCCCTTCTAAAAGAAATACAATATAAGTATCAATAGTAAGGCAGACGTCTGCATTTGTCCCATGTCAATTTGATGGGTTATTTCACATCGATGCCAAAAATTGTTTCTGCAATTAAATTTTTTAAGATTCTGCTTTAGTGAGACTTGTTTTTCCTACCCATTGCATGTAAATGGATGAGCGTAATTCCCAATGTATTGTAGTTTTGGACTAGTAACGAATCGGTTATTCTACACAAGCTCTTTTGCGTTTGTTTTTTGGTAATGGCTCTTATGGGGCTCTGAATCACTCTGCAAGTATTTGATGGCAAACGATACAAGTTTTGTCATGAACTCAGTCCCTGAGCAGCTGTATTTGAGAACAGTTTGAAGTCTCAACTATGGTTTGTGTGGCTTGAGAACTGCCACTCACACAACCTACCAACAAAGTAAGTACGTATGCCCCTATTGAAAATGCGGCCTGCTATCTTTCTCTTCTTTCTGCAGCTGAGCTTGAGATTTCTTGACTCAATTTTGGATTTGGATTTTGGGGAAAATCCAAATAAATGGAAAACAGTAAAAATAATAATAATAATAATAGCTTGAGTAATTATACCTTTCATCATAAATAATGATTTTTTTTTTTTTTACTTAATGCAAACAGAATAGACTAACAGATACTAAGAAGTCCACACCTCTGGTCTAGGCATATCAACCAAGTCTGGTTCCAATAGTTTGTGCATATTTATCGTGTACCATCTCAATATCCTCTCTGTAAGTATGGTATGCGTTACTCTCAGTCAACAGCAATCCTCCCTTATCCAGCTCTTCAGCGGCTGTTTTTCCTCAAGAGCCTGGGCTTACCTGCAGGGAAAATGTTTGCAATTCCTTCTCCGATTGCAGGAAAGCACTTACACTAAGCCTCGGCAATAAAGTATTCAAAGTAAAGTATTAACTCTTGGCATCTTTCAACCAATTATTTTATAATCACACATATAGAACGATGTAGACATACATATACACCACAATTTGTATGTTCCTCTCTAAAATGAAATACTTCCACAGTTTAAAAGAAAAGAAAAAAATCGCTTTCCCACAAGAATTCTTTCTAAGCCTGGTCTTTCCACCGTAAGGTCTCTCTTTGCTGCCCTCTCATTCTGAGGCACCAAAGTTTCACCACAAGGAAACATATCATTAGGATAACTTTCAGATTAGTAAGACAAAATATTAGGCTCCCTTGAATGAGCTCTCTGTCCGCCACTTACTCACTTAGACCTCTTCTCCTGGCAGGATGTCTAATTTGGAGGTTCATGCATTAGTGATAACTGTACGACTTTACAAGTACTGTTAAGAAACGTAAAGATTTTATTAGGAAGCCCAGATCCAGAGTCTCCCAAAGAATATGAGAAATAAATGGGGTAAGAAATGGAGAAAGAAATCTCCAGTTACTTCCCCAAGTCTACTCTCCTTAAATTAGGAAAGGCAGCAGGTTATAAATGCCAGCCCTAATGTAGGACCCTCTGAATATCTAATCTCTGAGAACTGTCTAGAGCAGGGAGGTGCGGAGCGTGTCGGTGTTTCTGATTTGGGTATTTGCTATTTATGGTTCTGTTGTCAACCAAGCTTTCTATCTGTGATTTTCTGGTTAACCAGAGAAAACTATGACTCTTTCTTTAATCAGTACTCCTTCTACTTAGCTCAGCATTTGACCCTCAAAGCCTCATGAAACCAGGAATGCAAAGTCTAACAAAATTGCTGAATTCAGTAAGAGAATTACAGATTTATACTCTACTTTTATTTTGTCTTCTAACAGCCTTAATCCTATAGCCCCATTCCTGATCTTTAGTATATAAAAGTGTTGTCAGAACTTTCTCTGCATTATTACTGGAATCTGAACCATTGAACTTTAGCCTTTTGTACTCTGTATTTCAAATTCTATGAGTTAAAAGCTTAGAGGCTCTTGCAGAATCTAGAGGAAAAGTAAAAGAATCCCTCATTACGACTTTTATCTCACAAATTACTTATACTTGCAGCCAAGCATTATTTTGGTTACATGTTACCATATTCACAAGGGACTAGGGACAGGCAGAGACATAGACGTATTGTACAAGAAGAGAGTTTAAGAGAAAGAGATTAAGAGAGACCAAGAAAGCAAGAGATTGAGGCTTCAAAGCATAAGCCCAAATCCTAAACTTTCTCAGTTCTGAATGACATAAGAAAATGTTGATGAAATATTTAACTTGTCATTATTTCATCTTATTTCTCTTTCAAAAGTTATTTTGCTTCCCCAAATCTCGATTCCATCTCTTCTAGTACTTAAATGACCACCAGCCCTCACTCATACTACCTCGTCCAGTGGAGATTCCAAGCACCTTCCGTGCCTAATCCAATCACCATCAAGCCCTTTTCTTTCAACCTAAACCACCTATAGCCAGCCCCCGTACTGTTCTAAGGTGACTGTTGTCTCTTTTGTGCACACAGGGAAGACTTTCACGTTTGACTACAAGATTCCAATGACCTTGGTTATAAAGTCCTGAACTTTAATAATGGGTGGTTTGAGAAGCTGTAAGTATTCTAATGACTTCAGTGAAAGACTCTCTTTTTATCACTTCTTAGTAGTTCGCTAACTTCAAAGTTTCTAGTCAAACCTAAAGATTAGCAGTCCTGAGTCCCGGAGTAAACATCTGGTCCTGACCTTTACCATCTTTGAGATCCTAAACAATGAGGTCTCAAAGTAACATCTGTAATAAGTTCCTATCTTGTCTAGCTCCCAGGGGCAACATGAAGGTTCAAATGCAACTGCATTAGACACACTGTCAACATTTAAGTGATATGCGAACAAAACGGAACATGCAAAACACCTGCTGGCAACTTCCTCCCTGGGAGATGGAAATGGGACGTTGTCCTCACCTCTGGATTCATGGAACTCCAGTGTGACGTGGGCATCAAATCCGAGGCTGAAGTAATTATTGAAAACATTCAGAGGAAGCTGCAATGATGAACAAAGGCAGAGGTGAAGTTGTGTGTGACCAGGCAAAAAGAGGAAAATAAAACCTAAAGCCAGACACTTGTCTCTGGGGCAAGTCCCTGGGAGGATGATCAATTAAAACTCAAGGCAGGGTGTCTATGTGGAAGGAACAATGGATTTTTGAATTAATTCTTTAGTGAAAGCTCAACTCAAACGATACTCCTAAGAATTTTAAATAGTTTAGGAAAAAAGGGATACAAATACAAATTATTCAATGAGAACCATTCTTGTGTACATTGTAATAAGAGAACCTCATAAGCTGAGGGATGCACGTTTGTAATAGTTACACAGGATGATTCAACAAGCAAACTTAGCAAGTAAATTCAATTGTAAGGATCGTGTCTAACCTTCTTAATCAGTGGATGCAAGTTTTTTCAAGAATTTACGTTCAGCATATTAATACTGCAACTTAAAATGAATAACATTTGTTTACCCTTCAATTATTTTCCAAAAAAATACATTTTTTGACAAAAGTCATGTAAGCAATAAGTCAGTGGGAGCCATTCAGCTATTCTCAACCTAGAGGAAAAATAAAAATAAAAATAAAAATATATGTGTGTGTGTGTGTGTGTGTGTGTGTGTGTGTGTATTTATCAGTATTCAGATTCCTATTTAGTCTATCAACTCTAATCTTTAATATGACTCTGAAATATGCAACGCAGACACACAGATACACATACAAGCCTTAGCTTTCCTTCCCAGAGTCCTCTGGGTCCCTGGCTATTACTGCTACAAGCTGAGTAAAGGAAAGAACAAACTATGCAGCCTAAAGTTCTGCATTAAAACTACAAAGCTGATATGATTTGAAAGCTTCAGTTGAATTAGAAAAGCATGTGGAAAATGCTAGAAGGCAAATGGTGGTTCTTACACTTTTCCTTCTGCAACTCAGAATGAAAGATAAACGTTAAAAGTAAATGGAGGGGCTTTCCTGGTGGCGCAGTGGTTGAGAGTCCGCCTGCCGATGCAGGGCACACGGGTTCGTGCCCCGGTCCGGGAGGATCCCCCATGCTGCGGAGCGGCTGGGCCCGTGAGCCATGGCCACTGAGCCTGCACGTCCGGAGCCTGTGCTCCGCAATGGGAGAGGCCACAACAGTGAGAGGCCAATGTACCGCAAAACAAAAAGAAAAACAAAAAAAAAAGGAAATGGAGAGGTAATTTTATCTCAGCCTAGATAATGTTTCCAGATAATTATCAGGTTTATCCTCCAGATAGAAATGCACTTCTCTTCTATTAGAAATAAGTGTTTGGCCTCAAGATTTCAAAAGTAAGTTTATTACAGGGTTTCATATGCCCCTTGATCAGTAAGATTTTCTGTTTGACTAGAGCGATAATCGTGTCCCATTAAGAGAAAAATGAAATGAGAGGAAGAGTCAGAGGGAGAGCAAGAGATATTAATGCAGAAAGAGAAAAACTGAAATAAAGGATGAACCCTTCGATGGAACGCCGAGTCAGAGCTTGTACTGATTCAGAGGTCAGATCAGCCCTTAGAAGTCGTTACAACCGACTAGAGAACAGGGAGAGAAACTAAACACACAGAACCTTGCCAAAACATGTCTCACTCTCCTGGCTTCAAATATGAGAATGTCCAGTTCCTGCACTGAAACAAAATACAAGTCCTTAGTAATGACAGCAAGGGTTGGTGATCCTGCCAAAAGCGCAGATATGTTCATTTCTCCCATTTATGCTCTTTTGGCTACAATTCTAACCCATGTCTTAGCATCCACTGATAACTTAGGAGAACATCTGGTCACCATCCCCTAAATAACATCACAATTTAGTCTGTTATTAAGTTCTTATTCATATTTTCCAGGAAAAATTGCCCTGATTTCCTACACATCTCCTCAAAAATTCACTTTCAAAACCCTTTAATTATCTGGATTAATGTTCCCAGGCTGCACCAAGAAGTCTTTCCACTTCTTAAGCTATTGGGAAGAGAATTAAATATAGATTGCTATTGAGGATCTAACCATTCCAAGTTGAGTGGGGTTAGGTCCATAACATTTCCATATGGTACACTTCTTTGTACTTCAGCTGTTTTCTATCCAATTTCTGTAAGTCAAATACATTAGGAAGAAGTATTATATCCCAAGATGACACTTGTTTAAACAACGTTGTGACGTTACGAACTCAAGATCAACTGAGCAATCATGATATCTACTAACAACCTTATAGTTTCTGGATCATAGTTTAGGTGAAAAAACCATGAAGGTAAGACAAACATGTTTTAACCAATTTTAGCCAAATAAGTAACTTGAGCATCTATCACAATTGGTCAGGATCATGGCACTAATCAGTAAAGGTGCATTGGTTTGGTCTAAAATGATATCGAATTTTAAGGCTGAAACCACCATGAAATCTTGGCCTCAGTCGATGGCACAACCCAATATAGCAGGGATGCCGTTTAAGTACAGATGCCTGGGCCTTCACCCTGCACCTACTTAATCAGAATCACTGGGAATAGGACCTTGTAAGCTGCATTTTATAGGCACACCTGGAGATTCTTACACAACAAAAATTTGAAAACACTGTTGTAGAAGGAAAGCGGAAAGTAATAGAAAGCAAGTGTCTACTCAGAAACCTATCAAATTTATCTGAGATTGAGGCCAGAACTTAAAGCCAAATGTTCCCCTGAAGCTCTATAGTAGCATTTTTACAATTATGTCCCTTGGTTTCTCTTGGGTTGAGATACAAGTTCAATCACTGAAGGAAAAACACTAAGTCAAACATTTATTTAGGCATCTTGATGTCCCAATCAAGTGATGAAATTGAAATATTTGCTATCAGACCAGAAATCCCAGGCATTTCTCTTTCTTTTGAAAGACCCTGTGCCTAATGCTTCAGATCATACGATTTTTTTTAACTTCTCATAGGTTAAGAGTTTGCAATGAATTTGAAAGATTAGAAAACTGATATATTTCTTTCTGGTGTGGAATTTGAGGACAGAGAACAGCTCCCTGCGCTATGGAAGTAGGTAGGAAATCTTGGTCTTTAGACGTCTACGGGGCAGAATCATCAGGAAGTGTTATACTCATAGCCCTAGTAGCCGTCAACTCAAACACCGTCCTGTCATCTCATAGGAAGGAATTGGCACATGACCCTCCAGCCAGGAACGTATTTCCTGTGGCTCAGGCAGATACTCCAGGGTTAGCTTTCTGCTGAAGGAAGAACTCTCTAACCTTACACACGCCATCTTCGAGTTCTTCTGGAGGCAAGTCTGGGTTTCTTTCCACATGGAGGTTCCAGCGATCTAGCTGTACAATCGTCCCATCTTCTACTTGGCAAAGGATCTTAGAAACAGGTTCATCAGTGTAGCCCTAAGGAATCAAAGAGCACACACATTGCTGTCTGGAGAAGGGAACAGTACAGCCAAAGGTATTTCATGCAAGGCAGAGCCCTTGTTCTACAGCTGTTTATTTTGCAATTAGCAAGGCTGGGAGAGTAAACTGTTCTCCTCGAGGTACTTAGAATTTAAGACAATAGGCATGGGTAATGTGCACAGAAATACTAACTCTAGCTGGTTTGAGCTGAGGAATGACTTTTGCCAGCACCAAGAACCAACGGCCACCGGCAGGCTTTTGAGATCCATGCTGGATGGCTGTTTTTATCAGAGTGAAAAGTGAAAACTAGAGGAATTTGGAGGATACACAGAACAAGTGTATGTGGAAAAGTGGGAAAAGAATCAAGGTGACATCGGCTAGACAATTTCTTCCACTGACGTTCCATTTCACTCACCTCTCCCTGACCTTGTACTAGGACACCATTCCTTCCAGGACCTAGGGCAAGTCTGACTGAGGAATAGCCCTGCCAGGGAGCTAGCTACTTACTCCTTGAGCACACATTACTGATAGCACGATTATTAAGGACAGTCAAGTCACTGATTTGGATAAGAGGAATTAATACCAATAATACATTTAGCTGATTCATGTAAATATATTTATGATTTATACCATGTTTACTTTAAAAAAAAAAGACCGATGGGAGGTTAATTCATCCAAGGCCAAATAAATATCTGCTAATATCTGGACATAATTATCACCTATGGGAGGTGAATGCACCCAAAAGCCAGAGTAACATCTGCTAATATCTGAAGATAGTTTTCATGGAGCTCAGCCCAGGCAATGGTCTCATATGAGCAGTTAAAAAGCTGGTGGGGCAGCATATGTTAGTATATTGTGCTTTCTTATTTTCTTAGTACGATAAAAATAATGATGATGATGATGATAAAATGGCTGGTTAGTGACAGGTAAATTACTTTCAACAAGCTTTCCCGAATTGGCTCCATGTTGAAAAGGACAGTTGGTTACCTGTATAATCAACAGTTGGTTACCTGTATAACCTGTATAAAATCATGACGACACTGACCAGAAATCTAAATGCTCAAACAAAGCCATAACTCTTCCAGGATTGTAACTCTGAACCAGACTCACTCTTCTGGAGAGGACTGGGGGTCAGGAGCAATTCAAGTCTCTGTGATTGTTTAACATGAGGACCTAAGGCCAACCCACCCTCTGTCTTTAGTGGGTACCTCAAAAAGCCCCAGGCCTGTGTACTAACCCCCATTTTTTTTTAAATATAAAATGTTCCCTTCTTCTCTAGCTGACTGTAAGTTTAAATTGAAGAAGTCACCAGATAAAACCATGGTTCATGGGGGACCTTGATTCTCAACTCTAACTTGGTCCTTGAACAAGAGTAGCATGTGCCCCTTCCACTTGAGCATCTATGGGTTTGGAGATCTGTTGCTGGATGACATGGGCAGCCCCTGAGGGCAGTTCTTACCCCTCCCCAGTTGAGAGTTCGAGCCAGGTCGTTCCCGGTCCCCAGAGGAAGGACCCCAACCGGAGGCTGAGGGCTCAGCTGCAGTTCATCCAGAATGGAAAGGATCCAGCCCACCTACAGACATTTTGGGGACCAGAAGAGATATAAGGAAGACAGATAAGTTACAAAGACGACAACCTGAGAACAGGAGCCTTTAAAAGGAGCAAATAGAATAGTTCTACTTTTCTTTAAAACATGCATGTTTTAATCCAGTGACCAGGGAACTGAAAGGCCACTTATCTCAAGCAGTTTCACAATGGCAAGTCTCTTATAGGAAAAAGAACCATTTTGTATATGCTGTATCATATAAGCAAAACTAGACCCATTCATCTGTATGTTACCTAGAGATGTACTTTAAAATTCAGGAGAGTTTACAATTTAGGGAGGTATATACATAGGGCACTGCAGGAAACCTAAGACTCAGGAGCAGACTAACCTCAATTCTGGCCCATATTGGCTTCGTAATCTTGATTAAGTTATTTAACCTCACAGACTCATTTATCTGATTTTCAAAATGGAGATAATGCCTACCTCACAAGATCGTTTATAGATTAAACTAAAACGTACATAAAACCCTCATTATGGTGCATGGCCCATGTAAGCACTTATTAAATGGTTACTCTCCATGTTATCTTAGAAATTAGTCATGCTTTCCTAAATATCCCTACATTCCCCTTAATGAAACATTATGAAAACATAATTATGGATGAACTTAGTACTTATTATAAGTTTAGGCAGAAAACAGATACTTATATACTAGAATCATATTCCTGTTTAATCTTTTTCTAAGATAAATAATACTTTGGGTTTAGTCTTATTATAACTATTTAGAAAAATTACCCCAAACTTGGAAATACCAAAAAGGAACTTGCATATCCTCACAATGTCATTCTAGAGTAGTGTCACAGGCTTATCTAAGAACTTTATGACTGTAGGTTAACTTGAGGATTTCTGTCCTGCAGAGGTACAAATGTCAAGAAGAGATCACTTTAAAGGTTATGGTTCTATTCCCCCATAAGGGCATAAACTAATTTTGTCTCAAATTTAGAAAAATTATTTTGGTATAAACTACATAATCATTTTCCTCTTCTTGTATTATCTTGCTGATTCCTTTATTAAAAAGCTAAATAGGGCTTCCCTGGTGGCGCAGTGGTTGAGAATCTGCCTGCTAATGCAGGGGACACGGGTTCGAGCCCTGGTCTGGGAGGATCCCACATGCCATGGAGCAACTAGGCCCGTAGCCACAACTACTGAGCCTGCGCGTCTGGAGCCTGTGCTCCACAACAAGAGAGGCCGCGATAGTGAGAGGCCCGCGTACCGCGATGAAGAGTGGCCCCCGCTTGCCACAACTAGAGAAAGCCTTCGCACAGAAACGAAGACGCAACACAGCAAAAATAAATAAATTAATCAATAAACTCCTACCCTCAACATCTTCTTAAAAAAAAAAGAAAAAAAAAGCTAAATAAATTTTTGACATGTATTCATTCTAAATTTGTATAATTATTTAAAAATTTTTTTTAAAAATTGTACTTTAATTGTACATTTATTGAACACTACTGCATATAAAACATGGAACTAAGTAATTGAAATAAAAAGGTAAATGAACTACACTAAGATAGGTAAGGCAGAATGCCTGCTCTCAAGGAGTTTACAATGAACAAAAAGAGAGACATACTGATTGCTTTCTATGTGCTAGTCCCTGAGCAAATTTTTCTACTGAATTATCTTATTAAGCTTCAAAACAACTCTCTACAATAGATATAATTTTTGTCTTCATTTTGTAGATAAGGAAACCAAGACTTGGAAGGTTTAGTGACCTCCTTAATCATGTGCGAGGTAGAGCTGACATTCAAAGCTAGGTTTGCCACACACCAAAGGCCAACCTCTTAGCCACTCTGGTGCAGGGGACCTTTCAGTAAAGAACTAAACCCAGCTCTAGATGTGGCCTGAACATCCCTGAGACCATGGCATGTGCCTTGGGAACCCGTGGAACACTGGGGAAACCTTGGAAATTGCTTAGTCAAATTCAGTTAATTTGCAGATTTATTAACTGAGGTACACAGAGGTCATGTTATTTGCTCAAGACAAAATAATCAAAAGTGGCAGAGTCGGAGTCATGCCAGGTCTGTTGACTTGCATCTAAAATCCTTTCTCCTCCAACACGAGTACTTCCCAGGATGTCAAACTTGCCCATCTGGCAAGAAATCTAAAACTGTCTTTACCTTCTAGAAAGGGATACCACTATGTTCATCCAAAGTGGTAAACTAAAAATCCAGACCTACACTAGTGTCCAAAATCCCCCCCTTTCCCCCAAACTGGGCGATTTGCCCCTAGACAAGTCCTTAGATTTCCAGCCAGCACTTCTTTAGCTCTTCCCTTACACACAATACTCACTAACCTTGTGAACTGAAGTAAAGGGAAAAAATGCCAGATGCTAAAGTAGTGCTGATGACTATGTTGCTATTGCTCCTGAGCTGCTGAAAGCACAAACTAGACACGGTAAAAGCAGGCGCCTCTAATAAACTACAAGAAGGGGATTTAAAAGTCATTAAAAAGGATGTGAAAACTCAGAAATCCCAACAAACTGGGATCACTGGCTGCGGCTGTAAACAGCCCTGAGTAGAAACAGAGACTCTCAGAAATGTGGTGGAACTTTCTAGAAACCAATTCAATATCCCATACAGAGCAGGGAAAAGAAGGAAGTCTCTTTAAAACTTCTGAGAGCTGATCATGCAGACCTCAGTCCATTTACCTTTAGGGAGATTTTTGTTATGTTTATTTGAAATAGGTCTATCTTTTCTGAGTAAAGATAATGCTATGAGTTCACACTTTCAACACCCCATTTCACTCTAGACACAAACATGGGAGGGGAAAAAAAGTCTTCATGGGCCAGAAACAAATGAAGCACAAAATGGCAAGCAGAGGAAACCAGGAGTTTGGCTTCTGTCTGATTAGGGGGAATAAAAGTTCACCCCTGGCTGGTAGGAGGCTGTGTATGAACCAGGCTCCCCACTGGCCAGCAGAAAGGAGGCCAAGAAGAGAGGGTGAGGGATCACTGCCTGAGGCCATAACCCATAGAAAGTTGGGATGCCTTAAGGCTCGAGGCACACAGCCTCTCTCTAACAGTGCGTCCAAATTCCCACGAGCTCAATGACACCCCTGAAACACCCCTGACATGGCCGCAGGATGGGAGCCTTAGCCACTTAAAGAAAACCCGACTCTACTCTCAGGATCCTGAAACCATTCAAACTACTAGAAAGGATTAGTAAAAGGAGGCAGAGAAAGAAAAAGGAAAAATCATAAAAATACAACTACCATACGACACAGCAATCCCACTCCTGGGCATATACCCTGAGAAAACCATAATTCAAAAAGAGTCATGTACCACAATGTTCACTGCAGCACTATTTACAATAGCCAGGACATGGAAGCAGCCTAAGTGTCCATCAACAGATGAATGCATAAAGAAGATGTGGCACATATATACAATGGAATATTACTCAGCCATAAAAAGAAACGAAATTGAGTTATTTGTAGTGAGGTGGATGGACCTAGGATCTGTCATACAGAGTGGAGTAAGTCAGAAAGAGAAAAACAAATACCATATGCTAACACATATATATGGAATCTAAAAAAAAAAAAGGTTCTGAAGAACCTAGGGGCAAGACAGGAATAAAGACGCAGACGTAGAGAATGGACTTCAGGACACAGGAATGGGGAAGGGTAAGCTGGGACGATTTGAGAGTGGCATGGGCATATATATACTACCAAATGTAAAATAGATAGCTAGTGGGAAGCAGCTGTATAGCACAGGGAGATCAGCTCGATGGTTTGTGACCACCTAGAGGGGTGGGATAGGGAGGGTGGGAGGGAGACGCAAGAGGGAGGAGATATGGGGATATATGTATATGCATAGCTGATTCACTTTGTTATAAAGCAGAAAGTAACACACCATTGTAAAGCAATTATACTCCAATAAAGATGTTAAAAAAAAAAAGGTAAAATCAAACACATCAAAACAACTTCCTCTGAACACGAGCCTGCAGAGAGAGATTCTAAATCCCAGGAAGAACGCTAATGGTAAGATGGATGGGAAGGTTAGAGGAATAATTCACAGCCCATGAAACACAAATAAGTTTCAAATAACTTTGAAATAAGTGTCCCATACCTTCCACGAATTGATAAGGTGTCTTCTAATAGTCCTTTGATCGTATAATTGTCCTCATTCAAACCTTAAGAGCTGTTCCTGTTTTTGTTTTTGTTTTCTGAGAAGGTTGCCAAGAATGCACATGAAACTGTGGTGTGTGGTTCCACACAAAACGCCAGGAGCCCTCCGGACCCTTTGATTTTCGCTTTCTTCTCAATTGATTTGCTTTACAAAAATGCATAAATAGATTCTATCTTCTTTTTCCAACAGCCAGTTATTCAATTATTTAATTTTCCCCTGAATACAAGCAGATAATCTTAGTATCTCATCATTACACAACGCTGGAGCCATCAAACGTCTCCTGCCTTTCACAGCAGAGATTTCTTTTTTTTTGTCTTGAAATTCCCTCAGGTACAATCCATGTTAGGCTAACAGTTCTTTGGCTGAAGTGGGCCCGTATCTCTCCTTTGCACAACGCCTGAATAGTTGTTCTCATCCAAGAGCTACATCGTCACTACCCAACAACCAGCTTCCTCAGAAGGCAACATAACATAGGTGTGCAGGGAAGGCACAGAGCTGCGAGGAGCCCAGCTGCGTCTGAAGCCTGGCTCCATCACCTACCGAAACTCACGGAGCCAGTGAGTCACTTAATCTAAGTTCCCTCCTATGTAAAAAGGGATAACAGTACCTGACTCATAGGGGTATTTTACCAACTAACTAACATGGAGACGTTGCTTAGCATGTGCCTGACAAATAGGAAATGCTAAATTGACATTAACTGCTATGATTAAGATATACTTTTCTTCCTCTTTCTTTACTTCATCCATAAAGGTCCAGTTTCCTAGAAGCAAAATGCCCTCTTCCTGTCTCTCTACTTAAAGAAAAGTTGAGTCTCAAAGTTCACAAATCACTCCCACCTTTGACTGCCATCAAGTCACAAAAATCTCTCTTTCACAGACTATCACAAACAGTAAAAGCCAAGCTGCACTGCAGCATAAAAAGGGGGGAGGGAGGGAGAGAGGGGGAGGGAGGGAGGGAGGGAGAGAGGGGAAGGGAGGGAGGGAGGGAGAGGGGGGGAGGGAGGGAGGGAGGGAGAGAGGGGGAGCGAGGGAGGGAGAGAATATGGAACAAATACACCTACAATAGCAGGAGACATAAAAGATCTTGAGTAATAATCCGTGTACTTGCCCTATGAAAGCAAAACTATGCAAAAGTCTTAAGGTCCAAAGCTGTTATCGGAGGCCCTCCCTTCCCAGGACCGTGCTCCTGCTGGAAGTCCAGACTGCAGGTTCGTGGGCAGCGACTGTGTTTGCTGGGGCTTTTGCATGACCCCAGATCCTCTCCACCAGCTTGACCAGCACCCCTTCAGTTAAACTTCATTAATTGCAACACACACCGCTTTGCATCTTTCCCATCACAACTGAAGAAAACTCTCTGGATTGGGCAAGATCATCTTCCAGGTGGCAGAGGTCCTTTCTGCCTTTGTGTTAGGAAATGCAGGGCTGACAGGGCTAGAACACCAGGGTGCTGGGCTTGGCCCTGAGCAGAGCAGCCCAGCCAGACCTGCAGCCTCAGCAGCTGCCTGGTGCTGCCACCCCCTGGCCCTGTTCAGCTGTAACCATCACTGAATATTTCCCAAGTGCACATGGAACAACGTTTTCATTCGGCAATATGCTAACATTAGCGTTGGCTGAGGGGTGGAGAGGGCCGTGAATTGACATTTTCTCTGAACGAAGCAGATGCACAGTTGCCTTTCCTCATATCATCTGCAGGCAGAAACGTGAGGGATACCCACACGGAGAAATCACAGGAGAACGAGGGCAACGTTTCTGCACCCAGAAAGATCATCAAAACGCAGCATTTGACAACTGGGTTCCCTTTCTTACACGTACACAATGATTCTTCCTTTCGATATTTTCATATTTGCACTCAATAGTTTACAAAGTCACTCTGTGTTAAAAGAAATGTTTAAAATTGAGATACTAGTCAAGGTATGAGCTTTTTTGAAACAGAATGTAGATTTAGGCTATCCATCCTCTCATCGGCAAGAGGACAACTGGGGGTGTACCAAGCTCTTCTTCAAGAGAGGCTGGGACGTCGGGGTGCTGAGGGAGAAGAGGCCTGTGGAACCATCTGCTGGCCCCGTCAATTAAAGGGGAATAATAATGCTTTCTTCCCTGCTCCGGCTGTAGTGAGTCGGGGCGTGGGGGGGCCTACTGTGTAGGATGTCTCCTCATCTAGGGAAGCCAGTGGAATCATAAATAAGCATAAGTGTGTGGCTCAAGTCCATTTAATCCCAGCCCTTCAGAAAGACGTTAACAGGGTTAAGGGTGGACCTTCGGACCCAGCCCAGCTCATCAAGGCCAAGGGCAGGTACGGAGGGATCCTGTTTCACCTTAAGGATCCATAATGAGGGGAAGGGACCTGTGACCCTACTGTCTCAGTTCACGCACTCCTCGATATTTAACCAAGGTGGCAGCCATGGGGAGCTGGCTGGGTGGAGATGTGACCGAGGAGAGGACAGAATACAAATTTACCCCGTGACCAAAGAGAGACTGTTTCTAGTTTAAAAACATGAAGGTTTGAGATCATTCTGAGTTAGTTTTCTCTCACCCTAGAGATCAAAGATGGGACCAGCCCATTCGAAACCTGCAACTATGTGACAACCTCAGGATTATGCAAACCACTTACAAAGAGACCACACCTGGGCCACCTTCCTCTGCAACCGTCACTGGCCTTGTGTGGTGACGGACTGCTTGAACATGGCTGATCTCAACTGGAGGCGCTGTAAATTTAAAATATACGCTAGATTCTGAAGACAGTCCAAATTGAGCATAAAATATCCCACGAATGACTTTATACTGATTGCATGTTGAAATGATAATATCTTGGACATAGTGGGTTAAATAAAATATATTATAAAATTAATTTAACCTGCTTCTTCTTAGATTTTTCTAAGTGCCTTCTAGAAAACTTCAAATGTAACAATGCGGCTTGCATTATAGTTCTCTTGAACAGCAAAGGTCTATACTAACATAATGCTACAGCTGTGAAGACCCTTAGGGATCCAAACGTATCCCTTGCAGATTTAGAATGTCTCAGAAGAAGTTAGGGAACCTTCCAAAGCACCTCTTCCTCCTCCAACTGCAGTACCTCCCTCCCTGCACTTTTTACCAGGATAAAATTAAAGTAACTCATACTGAAGCCGAATAACTTTTCTCCAATTAATGCAACGTGTCTATATATTTAATAAGACCTTGTACACACACTAATGTGATTGAGGGTTAACGTATCCTCATCCTAACCCATCAAAAATATTCCGTATCTGATTCCTCCTGGGACCTTGTCACTGACAGAATTCTGACAGCCTCTACAGTGACAGATACACTCACTAAATAAAGGGTGAGCCCCTTATGTCACATATATACCCGACACTTCACTTGCCTCGAGCCAACAGCTTTTCTTCATGCATCCATCAGGATGCCTCTTCTTTATAGAAACACTCAAAATTTAAAGTTTCGTATTCGAAACTGATAAAAATGTCAATCACGTACCTTGATAAACATTTCATAAACCCCATATATCTTTTACAAAACATCTAACAAGGTAAAATAAAATAAAACCTGGTTTTACATAAGGTATAAGATATGCAAAGCTTTGGGCTTCCCTGGTGGCGCAGTGGTTGAGAGTCTGCCTGGCGATGCAGGAGACACGGGTTCGTGCCCCCGTCCGGGAAGATCCCACGTGCCGCGGAGCGGCTGGGCCCGTGAGCCATGGCCGCTGAGCCTGCGCGTCCGGAGCCTGTGCTCCGCAATGGGAGAGGCCACAACAGTGAGAGGCCCGTGTACCGCAAAAAAAAAAAAAAAGATATGCAAAGTTTGATTCTGCATGACTGGACTACAGAGGTTACCACTGAGAAAAATAACTAGTTCAAAAGTATGCATCAGTTCTAGGGGAAATACATTACTTTTCATGGCTGTTGTAAAGGACCCATGTATAAACGTCTAGTGCAGCTGTGAGTTATGTAGAAGGATGTGAAAATTGAAGTTAGGATCACAGATAAGGTACCAAAAAAGAAAAAGTGCCTATAATATAATTGAAAAGTTACAGTTAGCCTTGTGGAATACCCGTTAATACGGTCTATTTAAAGAAGAGATGCTAGAAAAGCTGGGGAACAAGGTAGTCTGCGTGTCAAGTAGTGACATTAATGGCACCAGAGAGTATAGAAATTCAACACTGTGATTTGATCTGGTCATTAGGACCCAATAGGGAGGTACCAAGTCTCTCTCATTCTGGGTTTTGTCCCAGACACTCTCTTGAAACTATTTCTTGAAAACCAGCAGTTACTTCCTAGTCTCCAAATCCACAGTAATTCCTGTCTCTTCTTAAGAATGTAATCACTGCCTCTGTCTTGAAACTCCTTTTGGGTTTTTTTTTTTTTCCTCGACAGAATAGACTACTGGTGGTTCTTCTGCTTCTATCTTTCAACTTTCCTTTTGAAATTCAGCTCTGACTCCTAATTATAAATGTTTCACAAGTGTCTGGACTTGGCTCTCTTCTTTGTCCTTTATGCTTTGAATTCCCATGTTTCCAAACACTTTCCTAACTGCAGAGAATACCTCAATACCACATAACTTAGAACAGTGCTTCCTTCACATATCTGCTGAGTAGAGGAAAGGAAGAAGAAAGCAGTGAGGCAGAGAGAGGTGATGGGAGGTGCAGTGGATAATGGGGAAGTTTGGAAGGTGGAACTGCCAAGCCAGGATGAAGCCCAAGATATGGAGACGGAACAGGCAACCGATGTGGATTTCTTAAGTCAAGAAAGAGGAAGGACTCTGAATTCAGGACACCAGGCATATCCCCATAGTCAAATAATTTTGGAAAACGCTGGGTTAAACAAAGTGAAATAGGTTTGGCTTCTTTAAGACTTTATAATGAATTTTATAAGCTAATAATGTGTATTAGAGTCTCCAAGAATAGTAAACATTACTTTCCCAACTGAAAAATGTTTTCCTCTCCACAGAAAATCTTAAAGGACCAGTGCAATCACTGTTTTATTTTTTTCGGTTGTGTTTATTAGTATATAATGTGTATCCAGTGCTGCATTAAGTGTTCACGTGCTGTGAGAGATAAAATTAGAAGATTCCATTGCTGCCTTTGAGAATAAAACATTCTAATTAGGAAGATTAGAGAAAAGCCAAAGATAGTTCATAATAAAATCCTATGAGATCAGACTCCAAATACAGAAGAAAAGACACTGGACAGCAAAATCTAAATGTCACGATTCTCAATTATTTGCCTTTGCTAAATATAGCAACCTAAGTAGAGGGCAAATTGAGAAACAGATGAGACAAACTGGGGAAAATACACCAGTGATATTAAACTTCAGCCCAACTCCATCTTTTCTCCAAAAATGACTACAAAGGGAACCAGTTATGATCTTTATGCAAACCAATGTTAGCCAATATTCTAAGTTTTATTTCCACCAGTAAAAAAAAAAAAAAAAAAAGCCATAATTCAATTGTGTACACATACTTCTCCATAGTTGTGACCAATTATTAAGAATATATGGAAATAGGTCAGTTTCTGTTTTAAAAATAATTTAGTCATCTACAATCCTCATTCTAGTGATGTGACCACATCCTTACTTTGTGGAACAGGAAAGGATATAGCCTAGTGGAGAGAGGGAAATCTAATTTAGAAAGATCAAGTATGAATCCTTGAGGGCAATAACAAAGTCCCTCCTAACCCTTAGGGGATTGGATTCACATGAGAGACAGAGGTTTGAGGGGATTGGAAAGACTGTGAGGTGGGAATGAAGAAAGAGAAATGTCTTAAAGAAAACAAAAGACAAATGGAAGAAACAAGGAAAAGAACTAGATTCTCTTTCAAGGACCTACCGTTCCATCCCCACCACAGGCCAGAATCCGCAGATTTGGTACTTTCCTATATAATTCAAGCCTGTAGAGGATACAGAAGGAAAAGTAAATAAAAGAGCATATCACCGGCCATAGCAGAGAGCACGATTCCAAAACACACCAAAACGAAGAGGGGCGTGGAGGGTGTCACTGGAGAAAACGCATAACCGCGAGAATGGTAATACCTTCAAAACGAGTCACCGAGTAGTCACCAAGTACTGGTTCCAACAATCGGATTAGGGGCTGGCAGCAAACGTCACTGGAATGGGGTTTTAGGGTGCCCTAGTGTTTTATTTCCCATAATTCCTATTAATGTGTCAACGCACGTTATTTTCCTCACTAGTGTCAAATTCCTTCTTTTTCTTTCCATTCTTCTCCCTCCTTTCTCAAAGAACATCAAATCTGATTAGCTTTTCCCAGACCTATTTATTTTTCAAATCTACACTTCCCACTCTTACTCCTAGAAAACCTTCTTCAGAGAGCTAGGAAGGACACCCCACTAGCATTATTACTACTGCACCCACAATTCCATCTCCCTCTCAACTCACCCGCTGACGCTCAAACCCCCATTGATACTGCTCAGCCCCAAAAGGGAAGAATTACTGAATTTTCTTTATTTTGAATTTGTCTGCTTGAAATTAGATCTTTCCTGTTGTCTTAAGAAAATGCAATGATACTGTTCCCGCTAAAATGTTTGCTTAAGTGACAATTTCAATGGCTCTATTCCAGAAAACATCACCTATTTAAATCAAATCATATTTTTTTCTGAAAATAGTTCCTGTCCTGCCATGTTCTTTATGGTTATCTATGACGTATCTACCTAAAGTCTAACTAAAAATGATAAAATCTTAAGTAAATGTGAAAGGGCAAAAGTAAATGTAAAAGGGAAAAAGCAGATTTGCCTTAATACATCTGAATGCAGAAAAAAATATAGAAGTCTTATAGCAAACTCTAGTGGCAAGGAAGTTCACAGATTAAGAGAATGACAACAGAAGTTAATTTTCATAATCAATGTTCTCTCGTAGGCTTAAAATATGTAATTTATCTATTTCATACAGGAATATTATTTTCTAGAAATTATCTGAGCTTGTGTTTCTTTGCCTCTGATATTATTACTTATTTATAAGTAGTTATAAAAATAATTAGTATCTCTTTAGCTCTAATGTTTACCAGATGACATCTGAACTATCTTATTAGGTGGGTTTTAAAAAGGGAACCAGACAGCAGCAGAAATGTCCCTGCTCCTTCCCACCATGTACCCCTCCATGAAAGGGAAGATATAGGACACATGTCATCTACAGAGAGACTTTATTTTTCACCACTTTGAACAAAAAACAGAGAATGAAATTTCTGAGAGGCTCAGATGAAGGACTGAGCAGGAATTAGAATGTCTCTCCCACTCTGGTATGGAATCAGTTAATCAATCAAGCTCTCAAATGGACACAGATGCATACAATTTCTAATGCAAATAAATGAAAATATTCATAAACAGAGATGGTCCTTCTCCACAAAGATACACTTACATTCCCGTTAATGTACATCTCCAAAGTGGTACATGCATAAGTAGAAAAAGGATGGATCCTTTCTCCATTCAGATTTGCACATAATGTACATGTGTCTAAGCAGCAAACACACTCAGAGTTAACAACTCAGAGGGTAAGTGTTGAAGGAAACTAACCCAGTGAAGAGGGAAACAGCAGATGAAGTTTCAAAGGGAGGACAGTGCAGGTGAGCAAGTAGATGAGAGACGGTCAGAAAAACACTTCATGAGGTCATCAAATAATAAAGCTTGACTCCAAAGCAGAAAGTCCTTCTCACTCGCCTAAAATAGTAAGAACCATGGAGGGTATTTCCAGACTTACGCGTCTTTTGGCCCTTCCTGAGAAAGATCAAAGACTTGCCGTGGGTTCAGGTACCACATGAACATCTGCATGACCTTGGTTCCCTGTAAGGAAAAAAAAAAACTGACAATAACAGGAAGAAATTTCCAAATATTACCTGCTCATTTAAAGAATAAAAATAAATCCTGTTCTAAAAAATAATATTGAATTATAAACAGTATAGAGTAGCAGTTAAAATCATGGGCTTTGGCCATCGATATACATAGGTTGAATGCTTATATTAGGCTCTGTCTAACCTGTGTAACTCTGGGCAAGTGCTTTAATTTCACTAAGTTCAGCTCTCTTCTCTTTAATGCAGGAATAAAAATGCCTAGTTCACAGACTTGTTGTAAAGATTAAATGCAATAACGTCTGAGGAGAACATCAAAGTGGTTGGCATGCAACAAATGCTTAATGATTAGTATCTGTTGGCTTTTACTATCATTATTTAATGTGTGAAAATCCACATAGGGAAGTTATTAGTCAACTTATGTAATTTAACATTACTTTTTACTTTATTGTGCAGATTATTGTCTTTGCATAATATAAAATAAGGACAGTATTAGCTAAGTATGACTTTATTGAAATAAATGTTTTTAACCACAGCAAAAGTATCTCAGGCTCCCCATACTTAAAATATATAATTTCTCTAGTTAGTGCTATCAACTCTTACTTTGACATTTTTCAATTTCCATGTATACATCTGTGTCTTTTTCTCTCTCTCATAACCATTTCTGGAGTGTCTTAAGTAACTGTGATATTTATAGAGATATCATGGCAAATACAAAGCCGTTCTGGAGATCACTTCTTAAAGTGAATTGAGCAAAAATCAAATTAAAGAAGAATTTTTTTTATTAAGCAGTATCAAAAGAGCTTTAAAATTGAGTAGGGTGCCTCATTTTAGGTCACTACCAACCATAGCAAATAATATTTGATCGGTTGGGCAGCATCCGTTGCTTATAACTATCATCCCTTTATTAGCTATCATGATTGCTCTTCCTTGAAAATATTCCTAAGTTTGGATACCTATACACTGTATTTGAGAGTCATCCTAGTACAGTAGAAATAGCACAATATTTGAGTCAGAGCTAACTTGGGTGTTCTAACTGGGTGACTGAGAATTTATAATCTTGCAGAAATTCAGCATGTAAAATAGGGCAATGTCTACTTTCCAAGGTGATTATGAGAATTAAATGAATCAGTAATAGTTTTGTATCCAGCACAGTATGTGGCACAAAATAGGCCTTTGTAAATGTTAGTCCCTTTCTTTTTTGTTCCTTGTTAACCTATTCATTAAACTACACTTGAGCATGTGAGGGCTAAAGTGTAGTTTATAATTATCACATTGCTATGCCAGTTGTTAACAGAGGCCAGTGTAGGTCTTTTGTTCCACATTTCATCCAAACCTATAATTTAAAGTTCTGCTTTATCATGTGCTTGCTATAAATTTAGGAATAACATTCTACCCTTAATCATGACAACTAATCCTTCACTTTCGCCAAATGACATACTTTGTTTCCTACAAAATCTAGATATAGATTTAGATACATAATAATAACTAAATACTAAACCATTCTCTTCTTTCCACACCAGGCCTTGGTATCAAGTCAGTTGGGGATTATTTCAAGTAATCTTTTATGTTTCATAGGTAACACCAGAGTCATTCTAATGACCAATCAGTTTATTAAAAATTTCCAACTGACTTGCTAGAAAATTAATTTTTCACTTTTAGATTCCTAGGGCAATGTGAATTGTGGATGTTAATTACTCCTTCGTTGTCACCTTTGGCTATGGTGTGCATCTCAATTCCAGTTTCTCTTATATATACAATACTAAGTAATTAACATCTTTCAAAAAATAAAAAGCATTGAGGTTTTTTTTTTATCTTCAAATTTCTCTAAAAGGTTTGAATGTCCACACCATGTTGGGTTTTGCTCATTTTCAATTTGTGTTAGTTTGAACACCTAATTCGCTACATTTATCCTTTTGACAAAGGGGTATTTTTTAAGGCTGGCAGGTTTTGCACCCCACGCTTCTAGGAGGTACCACTTAATGTTGCAGCCTACTGGAATAATGCTCTCTAGAATTGGGCAGGGATGACTTTCATAAACATGCGAGGCTGCCCTATCAGAGTTTATATTCAGGCATGATATAATTTCTTATTTTAAAAGTAATCTTTCTAAAACACATTCATTAGCAAAAATGATAAGTGTCTGAATGAAAGTATTGCATTGTCTTAAATCAATCTTGGTAGGTAAAGAAAAGAGACCTAAAATATTTAAGTTAGTTCTATTTACTCTGCTGCTACCTCTAGGATAAGCTACTCAGTGCTTTAATAGAGATAATTTATTGAATAGAACTGAATGGGTTGACAAGTACTAATTCACCAGGAAAAGAGTAACTTATTTCTTTCTCACTGACAAGATTAAGTCTACTCCATCACCTACACAATTGACTAGCGAGTTTCAAATACTCTCATAGTCATCACATGCTATATGCCTTATAAAAGCTGAACTTCTGTGCAAGAGTTTTATTTTTCTCTAAATGAAAAAAAAAAACAGCTTACACATCAATTCTAATATGCTCCGGAGCGTGTTCTCATACATATGGTTGTAGATGTAATACCTCAATGACCACAGAATTTTCTAAGATAGTTTGAGATTGGGTATTCCTATGGAATGATAAAACATTGTTCTGTCCAGCTCCAGGTATCAGGGAACAGAGTGGCGCAGAATAAAACAACTTCCAAGAAAATAGGTAGATTGTTCCAGAGGGGAACGAACAGGATTCATCCATTCACCTCCTATGTGCTAGGCACGGTTTTAGGTAAGGGGATCAGGATATGGACAAGACAGAGAAGATCTTGTTCTCCAAAGAAAGTTCTCTGAATTATTCATGAAAAAAATATAATGATTTGGGGAGTACAGAGGATCAACTAAGAATGGGTCAGCTCAAATAGCAGCACATCAATTGTCATCAAAGCACTGGAACTCTCATGTAGGGCTCAGTACTCTATGTTACTAAGCAAGCCTTGGTTTATATCATGGAGGCATTATCTAGCTCATGAAAAGAACTGTCCAGACAATAAGAAAGACCTGAGGAAAATAACAGTGGGAGGAGGAGGTTAAGAAATCTCTTAACCCAAACAATCCCGAAAGAATACCTTATTGATTCAATAAACCTGTATTAGGCTCCTACTCTGTAGCCATGTGCACACCCAGGAGCTCAGGAGACCAACCCAAAATAAATTCGTTCACTAAAGATGGTAAATGCTATGATGAAGATGCCTACGGAAATGTATGAGTGGCTGGAGGAGATACTCTAAGCCCAACTATGGGGATTGGATGAGGGCTTCCTATGTATGATATGTGAACTGTGTCTTGCAAGATGAGTAGAGTTAACCATTTCTTTTTACATGGAGTAGAGGAAGAAGTTTTACGGTAAGGGTACAAGATGTGTGAGACAGCAAGACATGTCACGGAAAAACTATATTCATTTCAGTCTTTGGACCATGAGGCAGGGGTGGTGGGAGATGAAACTCCCAAAGTGAGTTGTAGATTAAGTCATGTAGGCTGTGGGGCTCAGGCTTTGTTTTGCAGGAAATGACAGTCACTGAAATGTCTTAAGCAGAGGAATTGGACTTACATTTTGATACATCAGTCTGACTAGAGGCTAAGGAGCTAGACATCTAGGCCCTAGACCTATCACAGGGGCTAGGTGGCTTGGTTTAGCCACTACTGTACACTGATGTCTGCTCCTGCAAAATAACCCTCAATGTGATGGTATTAGCAGGTGGGGCCTTTGGAATAGGCACACAAAAAGATGCCCAACATCGCTAATTATTAGAGAAATGCAAATCAAAGCCACAATGAGGTATCATTTCACACCGGTCTGAATGGCCATCATCAAAAAGTCCAAATAATAAACGCTGGAGAGGATGTAGAGAAAAGGGAACCCTCCTACACTGTTGGTGGGAGTGGAAACTGGTGCAGCCATTATAGAAAACAGTACGGAGATTCCTTAAAAAACTAAAAATAGAGTTACCACATGATCCAGCAATCCCACTCCTGGGTATATATCCGGAGAAGACTGTAATTCAAAAAGATACATGCACCCCAATGTTCACTGCAGCACTCTTTACAATAGCCAAGACATGGAAGCAACCTAAGTGTCCATTGACAGTTAAGTGAATAAAGATGTTTTATATATATATTTATATTATTTTAGATATATAATATAAATATACATTTATATATATACATACACACACAATGGAATAGTACTCATCCATAAAAAAGAATGAAATAATGCCATTTGCAGCAACATGGATGGACCCAGAGATTGTCATATCAAGTGAAGTCAGTCAGACAGAACAAGACAAATAGCATATGATATCACTTACATGTGGAAACCAAAATATGATACGAATGAACTTATTTACAGAACAGAAACAAACTCACAGACATAGAAAACAAACTTATGGTTACCAAAGGGGAAAGTGCGGGGAGGGGGATAAATTAATAGTTTGGGATTAGCAAATATACACTACTATATATAAAACAGATAAACAACAAAGTCCTACTGTGTAGCTCAGGGAACTATATTCAATATCCTGTAATAAACCATAATGGGAAAGAATACACAGACACACACACACTAAATCACTTTGTTGTACAGCAGAAATACAACACTGTAAATCAACTATAGTTCAATAAAAAAATAAAATAATAAAATAATGTTTTTGATTTATCCCTAGGTTTAGCATCGTAGAAAATAACATCTTCACTGAGGCTGTTTGTTCAGTATGTAGAAACAGTCTGGGGACTCAGATTGGAAGTTACTTCCTCTCTTTGTCTCCTCCTTCTCCCCACCTGGGTTGACCTTCCCTGGCCTGACTTAGGAAGGGCCGGCCCTGGTCTGGGGAAGCCTGTCCATGAATGGTGTGTGAACTCGGTCAGTATGAGCCTGTCCACAGGCTGAACATCCCTCCCCCCTATAACCTGTTGATAAGCTCCCTGGCAACTCTGATCCAGGGGTCCAGCTCATGCCACACCTGTACCCTGGGATTTCACAATGAACGGCGGGAGCACCCCAGGCCGGGACCCTCGACTCTCAGGACTGGCTGGCCAGAATAATTCCAGGGGTCAGAACACCTGCTTACAGGGAACAGAGCCAACATTTTATAAGAACTCTAAATGGAGTATAACCCATAAAAATACCGAATCACTATGTTGTACACCTGAAACTGATATAGTATCATTAATCAGCTACAGCTCAATAAAAAAAGGACACTTGCCTCACCATGCATGTATAATCTAAGTCACTGAAAGGTGAAATTCACGACTCATGAGTGTGAAGGAGACGCAGTGTGAAAGCAGGAAACATTGAGAGGCATCAGAAGGGTCCATACGTCTCGGGTACAAACATGTTAATGAGTCACACGGGCATCCAAGAAAAATGATAAGTTTTGAAGTTAAAGCGGCGATAAGCGTAAGAGAGGGGGCCTATTTCTCAGGCCCTCAGGTTTCCACGCCGGGGAGGGCATCATGCGGGAATAAAGTTTCTCTTTCCTGTACTACCTCTTTTCCGCAGGAGGAGACACTCAAAGTTGATATCACAGCCCCTAATTCTAGTGACTATTCCCTCAGATAGTTCACATCCCACCAATAATAGCCGTGCCACTAACCTGTAAAGCTTTGCAGAACACCCAGTACATGTCTACCTGAAGAGTGTTAGAAAAAGAGACAATTATTCTGAAGCATCTGTTTAAAAGAGGGATTGTTTAAAAAGAGGACATAAAAGCAGTCCCTATAATGTGTGCAGCTCAACATATTCCTGCCAAGCGCTGGAAAATTTCCGAACACACATAAAATACTGAAGGAAAAAAAAGCTGTAGGCATTTTACTTGCCAGCAGATGGCGACATCGTCTAGTCATTTAGAGCACAGAAGCCTAAGCAAGTTTTGTGCGTGTGCGGTTTAAGTTTGAAGTCTAAGCTTCAAAAACAGAAGAGGGGAGTGCTTGATATCGAGATACAGATGAGCAGAATAAATCAATCCTTTAAAGGCAAAAATCAGGATTTAACAACAAGAACAACAAAGTATTTCTCTACTGATTGCTGTCAGCTCTTGAGAATCAGTGTGGTCTCAGCTGTAGCAACACTGGCACCAGGGAGCGTGTTAGAAAAGCGGGATTTCAGAGCCACCTGCGACTCACTGAATCAGAATCTGCATTTTAACATAATCCCCAAGTGAATCATACGCACATTAAAGCCTAAGAAAAAAAAAAACCCATGATTCTCAACACTAGCTAGACAAGAAAATCTACTAGGAACTTAGACCAGTTAAGGGGTCCTGTCCTCACAGGCTCTTAGCATGGGGTGCAGCAGACATCGGTCTTTAAAAGCTGCCGGGGTTATTCTGACATGAAGCGAGGGCTGAGAACCACTTCTCTGAGCTACGAGATGAGCCTCCTTGAAGAAAGTAAGGACAAGCTGAGATGCTATTCTTCAAACAAAAAAATAAACTTTCATCTCAAATAACTTCTCACCCACTGTGCTCCTCACACAAAGCCCAGGTCATGTCAGAGACCCTGATATGACTCTTATTTACGTTTTCCTAAATGTGTTCCACAAAAGACCTACATCAGAATCACGGGAGATGCTTGCTAACCGGTAGCATTCCTGGGCCTCAACCCAGACCCACTGCATCAGATTTTATGGGGTGGAGCATTTCTACCAAGTGTCTTCATGGGTTTTATTTACAAACAGTTTGAAAGCCTCTGGACTATAAGAAGGGAGTAAGGGGCACATATTCAAATAGAATTTGCCCAGACTGAACACTAGTGTCAGGTGGAAATTTCCTGAATTTTCTGGAAACTGAAAATTCCTAGATAAGAATTCTAATGAGTGATATTTCAAAGGTTCTCATGACTGAGGATGTCAAACAAATACAGAGGTCATGTTACTAATCTCAACTTGTCTGTAAGGTAAATAGAAGTGAATGGTCTCCCTTCTCAGAACAGCACACTATGTAAGGCTTGAATACAGAATGCTGCAGAGCGAGAAACTCCAGGTAGGAAAGGGTATATGCCCCCCACCCCACTTCTCCTTCCTTGGGTTCACCTGCTTCGTTTTCACTGCCACCCTCTGTTCCCCTTTGGCTCTTTGTCTCAACTATGGCTCATTTGGGTCCGAGAGAATAAAAGGAGGCGGGAAGGGCTTCCCTGGTGGCGCAGTGGTTGAGAGACCGCCTGCCAACGCAGGGGACGCGGGTTCATGCCCCGGTCTGGGAAGATCCCACATGCCACGGAGCGGCTGGGCCCGTGAGCCAAGGCCACTGAGCCTGCGCGTCCGGAGCCTGTGCTCCGCAACGGGAGAGGCCACGACAGTGAGAGGCCCGCGTATCACAAAAAAAAAAAAAAAAGAAAAAAAAAAAGAAAGGAAAAAAAAGGAGGGAAAAACTATGAGGAAACGAGATTCAAAGGAACTGAGGAATAAGAAACTCCTTCCTCTGATTGCGTTTTGCCAGATGGGATGGTTTGCTTCATCCTCTGACTCCCCATCCTGTGGCTGAACGTGCCCTCGTCTGCAACGTGAAGGTCATGTTACGGTCACAGCTCAGGAAAGGCTAGCCCTGACAGGGGAGTTAGATCAGCCCTGACCGTGACTCTGCCCTGCTCACCACAATCGGGGGATCAAAGCTGTACCATCCTAACGCTGAAGAAGGAACCGTGAATATGCGAAGCCGCTGGAGGCCGGTTTGAATGATTCTAATTGTAGATGGGTGTTTGGACTTCTTTACAGCTTTCTCCACATTTCACACTGTGCTTAGAAACAGTGCACAGTGTTCTTCATATTTATTAGGCTTAGTAAAGAATTCTACTTCAGAGAGGGAATATATAGAAATTTAAAGTTGTGTAATATTAATTTTGATTTGGTTAGTCACACTTCTGAGAATCCCAGCTATTCCGGAGGTAACATCTTTAGGGCGATGCATTCACAAGCCAGAGTGCAGCAAGTGGCAGCAAAGTCACGAAGCCTTGTGTTTCTCACAACTGGCCATTTAAAAAATTTGAACACCTCACTGTGATCTCAAACTCATTTCAACCTCTTCCCCAAAATAATTTTTTCCCTTTCCTGAAAACCCATCAATAACAAAGCCACTTTCCAGATAATTAGCTGGAAAATCTTGATGCTCTACTTCCTTTTATGTATCCTATTCATCCACGTGCCCATCTATCCATTCATCCATGATCCACCATTAGTCCATCTGTCCGCCCATCCATTGATCAATCCATCCATCCACTGAGCTATCCCTCTATCTGATTTTTAAAAATTTTTAAAAATTTTATTGAAGCATAGTTGACTTACAATGTTGTGTTAATTTCTGCTGTACAGCAAAGTGATTCCGTTTATATATATATATATATTCTTTTCCATTATGGTTTATCACAGGATATTGACTATAGTTCCCTTTGCTATACTGTAGGACCTTGCTGAGGGAAGGATTAGGAGTTTGGGATTAGTAAATGCAAACTATTGATATTATATATAGGATGTATAAACAAGGTCCTCTACCCGATTTATGCTAAGTGAATAGACTGCTGACTTATATATATATTCTCTATGTGTCTAATTAATCTTCCATTATATTACTCCTTTGTTTAAAAAATATTTTTCAAAACTAAAAAAACTTCAAATAGCAAAAAACAAGTTTTCACTATATAAATCCAAAATCCTCAGCTGGGTTTTTATAAGACACTGCTCCATAGGTTCATTCTAACCTCTAATCACATTTCTAGTAACTTAATATGCATCCTCTACTCACCATACTGTACTCAAAATGAATCATTTTCATCACAACATCCCATCTTCTACACATACTGTTTATTAAACAATTATTTGTTCACTGCTCTATGCCGTATATTAGACATCATAGGTTCAGAGGTGAGGCCCCCGGCATTATGGACACTGTTATCTTTGCAGTAAAGGCACCCCTGGAGCACTTATGCTGCAATTCACATAATACAGGTGTGTGCCAAGGACGACAGGGGCATAGTGTACAGCGCGATTAATTTTGAGCAATAGTTCAGAAAGGTGCTACAGTAAAGTGTGAACAGCAATGTGACAAGAGAGGAGGAAGAGGACATGACTCCAGTTTTCTCTCCTCTGCACAACTAAGTAGTACACATCTTCCATTTCAGCCACTTCCCTGACACCATTTCCTTATCACTCCCAAGTCACCGCTTGCCTCTGAACTTCCACAGCACTTGCGGTCCGATCCACTCAATTTACAACTCACGTATATTTAACGTTGCTCAGATTCTTTCCCCATTTGCCCCTTTTGTGTCATTAACAAACACGATATCCTTATCACTTAGGCGTCCATGAACTGTTTTCTATTTAGTGAAAGAGGAAGCAAACTTAGATCATCTCTGAAGTCCCCGTCTTTAATAATTCATACAGAGACTGAAACAGCAACAGGCTGTATCTTAACTGGACCGTCCCCTCCTCAAAAGCAGAGATCACCTACAATTTTCTGAATGCCCTAGGGAAAAAGCTGATGATAATTTAACAAAGGCATTTTATGTAAAGACTGTTGTGATAAAATATAACAGACATTAATTAGCATGTGGTGGCTCAGGTGGCCAAAATCATGGAGTTAATTACATTAGCTTTGCTCTGTTCCTTGGTCCCCAGCCACACCCCCAACCCTAGTTAGGCTTCAGCGAGACCAGAGATAGAGAGGTGGTAAGATTCAGGGCAAACTGCACCTCACTCCTGAGAACCTCCTCCAGTGGCAGTGTCAGGCTCACCATCATTACAACACGAAGGTAGTCATTTAGCAACTCAAAAGAGCAGAATGTTGAAAACAGATTATTTCTCTGCTTACAACACGTTTCTTTTCCCTGTTCTCTACAATGTTAATACAGACTTTTAACACAAGAATTATTATTAAGAATTTTGAAGAAAGGAAGGAAAGGAGGGATAATATTTTCTTTAAATTACAAGCTCCCATAAGAGAAGCTTTACTATAATTAATGCGATCTGGAAAAATGCCCATTAACTTTAGTAATAAGAACATCATTTTGGATCAATCCTAATTCTATGACTCCCCTCCTTATATGGGGTGACTAAACAGTTTTAAATCTTTTAGTTGTTTAGCGTGATACTCCAGGGAATCTTGTCTCAAAATGTAAAATGTGCACTTCCCTTCATGGACACAGGAAATATTTTATCATCCAGTCTCACATGAAAATAACAGAAAATCAGAGCCCACAGAAGAGTATTGATAAGAAGACTCAGAGAGTGGGAAGAAAACTAGATGAGGAGACAAAGACCTGGATTCTAGAACAATTTCAATCCTTTAAAGAGCTGTGTACTTTAGATATGTCATTACATTTAACTTTTCTAAGGCTATGTCTTTATCCTCAAATGAGGTTGATAACTAATGATTCTATAGGGCTTGGGCAAAGACCAAATGAAACCTGTGAAACGTAATATAGTTTTGCTAGCCTTGGTGGTATCTGTTGTTCATGATTATCATGAATAATAAATCATTAATCTCTCTTTCCTCTGAAGAGAGGGAAAAAAGCAGTCGGGTCTAAATTACAACAGAAAGAAAGAAAGATAAGTTCTTAAAGGGCTTCCTAACTACAGGAGTTGAGAAACCTGAAACCTAAGAGTTTATAGAATGACCTTTCTTGAAAATCTGTAAGGAAACTATTAGCAGTTAGGTTTTTGAGTACCTCTAGTAAAGCCTTATGTGGAAGTAGAGGGATAGATCCTAGAACCTCTAGGCTTTGCCTAGCCCAGTCATGTGTGAGGCTGTCCCTTGCTGGAGAAACTGGCTGTCTTCCAATGCTAGGGGTCCTACGTGGTGCTATTTCACTTGGTGTTGGGAAATGTGTTTTCAAGAAGGCATCGAAGCCTCCAGGTGAAACTCATGAAAACTGACTTACCTGGTTGCCTCCACTCTTGGGGTTCACAAACACAAGCAAAGGTTTCATGAGAGGAGAAGAGATAGGTTTTATCACAAAAGGACGACCTTTGTTTTCCTAATGAAGAAAGAAAGCAGAACTATTGAGACATACATCTGTGACTTGAAAGGCAGCCCCAAAACAATGAAAGTGAGAAATTACTAGCACCACCGCTACCCCCTTACCCCCCCAAAAAAAACCCCGCCCCACCCCCCAAAAAAAACCTCTGCACCTTGTTTCACAGGGCTAACTCAAAGTAAGTGAGAAAGTATCTCAAGTTATAACTTGCCCCCAAGAATTAAGCCACGCTTTTGTTTTTATTCTGTATACTCAAAGCGTTCTAGAAACGTTCTAGCTCTTATCTTCATCTTTATAATCTTTGGGATAATACTTCCACAGACAAGTGCAAATGCTCTGATTCTGAAGTGGCAGGAGGTTTCATATATATATATATATATATATATTTTTTTTTTTTAAGGAATATTTATTTGTATACTTATTTATATATATGTGTGTGTGTGTGTATATATATATATATATATATTTTTTTTTTTAAGGAATAGGCAGAATCCCAGTGTGGTTAGAATGAGGTGAAGGAAAGAGTGGCAGGAGGTAGATCGGAAAAATACGCTTGGCCAGGTCAAGTCAGACAGAGGTGGCTATGGAAAGGAGGATGGATTTCACTGGACCATCACCCTCAAACACTTACTTCAGTTCCTCTTTTACTGGCTTTTCTTTTAAAGCTTGTTCTCTTCTTCTTCCGATTTGAAGCCTTCAGCGAGTTCTGTAGGGAAAGAAGGGACCACCTGAGCTCGCAGGCAGACGGCCCACGAGCTTTCCCATGCAGAACCATCTAGAAGATGACGGCAGCACATGCTGTTCGACGTTCATGCTTCTCATGCTTTGACACTTCCAAGCCACTGCTCATGGGTAAGCCACACACAGAACCCAGTCGCGTGCTTCAGAGTGAGCGACTGACTCCCCACCACACGGAGAGGCAGGGACTTAGAACCCTGGAGGCTCTCATGGACTCACATAACAACACATGTTATACCTGCCAACCCTCCCAGTAAAAATGGAAGAATCCCAAATTCTCTGAGGGGCTCCAGTCTCCCGCCCAACCAGGTCCGTCTCCCGCCCAACCAAGTTCAAGTTCACCTCCTGGTATGCAGATCACCTATGTGGAAATGTAAAAGAGGAGGCCATTTTTCACGTTTTCCTTTTTCGTTTTTCGTTTTCTCTTTTTACTTTTTATAGGGAATGACCTGTTCATAAAATGACTCAACCCCACTGGAACTTTATGATCCAACTCCCCTATCAGCATTAATGGCTTGGTTTTAAAATGCAAAGACTCGAGTTACTTATAATAATAGAGTGGGAGCCACTGCTCTTCCTTTCTCTGGCTAAAGACCCATTAGTTTAAAGAGTCCTCCCTCCCCTGGTAACATTGATTTTTTTTTTTCTTCTCACAGAATTGCATCCAACTTGCTGAAACACAGTGACCCCAAATTTACATTCCCAGTCTTTCTAGGGATTTTATGGACCCCAACTTTGTGATTATTACAGCTATTTATTCTTAATATTTTATACAGATGCTTTGAGAAGAACCTCTCTCAGGGGACAGTCACAGCTCACTGGCTGAAGACAAGGCAAAGCCAGATTTAATTAGTGAAAAGTCAATAGTTAATTAGATTGCCATCTTCATAAAGGCAAGCTATTACTACCATGTCGTGGAGTTTTACAGAGTGTTGAAAGCCTGAAATACAAAATTCTTAACTTAAAAGCTTATATAAGTATATACAACTGCATTGTTTGAGCAATTAAATGTTTTCAAACAGCTTGAAGAAACTTAGGTATTTATTCTTCAACATTTTAGAGTACTTTTTCTTAGCATTCAAAATAAACCTTAGTCTAGAGTACATATAGTAAAACATCCAAGTTACAAGACTGAAACTATTTAGTTTTTATTTTACTTTCATTTGAACCATGAAAAAAATAAGTTGATTTGTGGCCTGTGCTCACCAAGGATGAAGGAAACTTTCTTGGACAACCATTTGTCCAAGTCTTCAGGTTCTCTGAATCTCCCCAGAAATTGGAAGTTCATGGGTGTTCGAGATTCCAGGTGATCTGTCATCACTCACTCTAGACTATACTTCTCCTGCACACAGATCTCCAAATTTCTGAATTCCTCTTTAAATGGGTGTACTGCCATGCCCCTCTTTGGGAAACTTTTGCATTCTTCGAGTATTTGCTATATTTTGACTACTTTCAGTTTTATTAAAAGGGAAGAAAAAATTACTCGGAACCTTTAAACTTTTAATCAGCCAAATATTCCAAGAAGAATGCTGAAAACTATTAGACCGACAGAAGCTGTATCTACCTGATGGCACTCAGTGATGCTCTGAGTGCTGGTACTTGGGCCCCAACAAACATTCTTATTTAATTTGTTTGGGGTGAAGCCCAGGCAAAGATACTTTTTAAAAGCTCCCCAGAATAGAATAATAAAATAAAATAAAAGCTCCCCAGGGAATTCGAATGTGTAGCCGGGGTTGAGAACCCCTGTTTGAAGTACAAAGGGCAGAGTGAGTAGCCATATGTACTGCGGTAAAGCCAATCACCGCGGTGAGGAACGTGAGGTGTGGGATCTGCCAGGCTCGGTGTAAATTCTGAACCACCCTGTCACTTAGATCTGTGACCTTGGCCGAGTCAGTCAAACTTCTGAAATAACAGTTTCTTAATTTTAAAATGAAGTTGATAATACCTACCTCACAGGACAGTTGTGGAGTTTAAACAAGAAAAAGGATGTGAAGCAGTTAACTTGGTATCCGTCCCATGAGAAGCACTTCCATAAATGCCAGTTGCCTCGTTCATAGCTCTAGATCCCCAACACCCAGCACAAATGCCCGGCACATGGTATGAACTCAAATCGTTGTGGAAATAATAAACCAATATTTTTAGAGTTCACAACATTGAGTGAGTCTTTCCTGATTTTGAAAAGGATCCTTGGGAAGTGAGTGATTGTTTCCTAACTTCTTGGCTGTTTTCATTCATTTAGTGCCAAGAGAAAGGCAGGACCCCGAGTGCTTGCAGGAACACACTGTCGGCCTTGCTTCTTGACAGCACTCAATAATTAAACTCCAAGAGGTAGGTCGAATGCATCAAGCTGAGGTTGTTTCCTAAACTTGCCTGATCACAGAAATCATAGTTCTTCAGGTGATTCTGATGATCAAGTATGTTTGAGAAACAGAGGGTTAGAAAAACACATCAAAATAAGGCTTGATGTCCGAAAACAGGGCAGGCGGGGAGCTCAACTCTAACAGGGAACAGACACACAAAACGGCCTTTGTTTGAAACACAGATACAAGTGCTTCTGAGCCTCACCGAGCCACACGCATCTGAGGCCATCATCCCACAGAACAAGAAGGGGGCAAAAATAAAGCACGGTGGTTGACTTACAGTACCTGGACGCTTCTATGTGAGCTCTGAGTAAGCTTACAGCCCTATGGATGGTCAAATAGCAAGAGATAAGCAGTACGGAACTTCACAGCACACATCCAAATTCCCCAGGCTTCCTTCTGTTCCCGTGTAAATATGTATCTCTGTCTCAATATATCACTTCTTTTAGAAGGCAGCGTAATTCAACGAGGAACAGATGGACGTGAAGGCAGATTCGGGCTGTGTTTTGGCCAAGACAAGTCTTCTAGCCTTGCTTATCCACACTAACACTTACCCTGCCTGGTCAGTATTGTGAGAGCTAAACGAAACATGCTTTCCAAGAATGTAAAAATTATGCCAAGACGTTATTGTCTAGAATTGTTGGTGATACAGTCAAGAAACCTTTAATACTTGTCCTGTGTCCTAAAGCAAAGCAGCCCTCTTAACAAGGGCGGCTAACTCAGTGATACAAAGGGTTCACTTTGCAAGTTCAACACTTTCCAAACAGTGAAATACTGTGCTCTCATTTGGATTTTTACATTCTTCTGATTCCAACAGCATTCACCCCCTGTACATTCTGTGCCCACTCTTTTGTTAAAGTCCTAAGAAAAGATAAAGGCCTTTTGTTTTCTTGTACCAGGTATTGGGCAGAATTACCTTGCCACAAAAATGATCCTATCAACACACTCTTTATCATAGTTATGACTCCTTCCTGGGCTGTTACAAAATCTTATGGGGGAATCACCCAGCTGTGAATGAAGCCTAACGTACTACTCTTATTACCCTTCAGGGATTTCCTCGGGTGATGGGATCACAAAGGATCTAAATAATAACAGATCTAAAGAGAAGATATCTCACTTCATCATTCCAAATGAAGGCCTCCTCCATCATACACTGGACAAAACTCTGATGGATAATAAGAGAGCAATCCATGGACTTTGTCTATTCAAGAACGTTCTCACTCTGCCCTGCTTCAGCCGTACCATTGCAGCAAAGGTTGCTGTGAGGACGGGTAAGCAGAAGGATCAAGAAAACTCATTCCAAAGTTAAGGACAGGGTCTCTGCAGCTTCTCAGGCGTATATGGCCAAATCACAGCAAGTATCGCTTGACCTTTAGAACTAATCAAAGGAAGTCACTTGGGCATTGAGGGAGATTGTTGGCCATTGCTATTACATATCATGGGGTCCCCAGCATTTTAAGATCATCCAGTCATAAGGAATAAGGACTAGCATGAAGAAAGGCAACGCAAGGCTAGGCAGGAGTTGATAGCGACATTTTTATAAGTAGACCATTAGAAAGAATATGAATATCCATTGGGAAGGAGTTGGCTTAAATTAACTGTAAACCATCCATAGTGTGGGACATATACAGTAGTTTTCAAAAGAGTCAAATCTGTACGTATTAATATAGACTTTTCCCTATGAC